>NW_026555332.1:38329861-38929861 GCF_029017545.1 Prosopis cineraria
AAAAGAAACTATCAAAATTTAAGGTTCTCTCTCTCTCTCTCTTTTAGATTCTGTTTAAAGATAATAGAATAATTTTTTTTAATTTTATTTATAAGCATATCATTAAATTTTTATCACGTTTGTTTCTTTTACTTCATTAAGATGAAGGGAAATATAAAAAGAAATAGGGATGAGAGAAAATTAAAAAAAAAATTCAAAAATTATAAAATTTTTACTATTTTAGGAGTTTTTTTTCTTAATTTTCTTTCATTTTTTGCTATTTTTTTAATCTAAACAAAAGATAAATATTAGTAAGAGAAAACACATTGGCAAAAAAGAGAGCATGTTTATTAAAAAGAGCAAAGTTAAAAAGCTTATTGAGTATCTAGGAAGAGTTACTAATTTATAAAATTTTTCTAATTCTAACAAAATAAATTAAAACTGCTTTATAAATAAAATGATGAAATGCTTGTGTATATGTATAGTAATTTATTTAGGATTGTGTAACCCAACTTTAATTTCCTTTAAAATCTCATCCTGGTTCCACCCTTGAGCAGAGCTGTCTATGCATTGAATGTGGCTTTATCAAGACCAGTGGTGCACCATTCAAGGGTAGAGTCAGAACATTTTATTAGGAGAGATCGAGATAACAAAACATATATGATAATTGAAGAAAAATTATATATATAATATAACATAACATAACATAAATATTTTAACTTATATATTTATATTTAATTTTATAAATATATAACAAAAATAAATATATACTTTTTTTAAGTTTTACTCATTAATTTTTCATAGCATAAGAAATAATTAATTATCATGTTCATGATAAAATTTTTAGCAGTTTTCTTTTCAATATAAACTATCATTAAATTGGGGAGACAAATATTGAATGATTCAAATGTATCATTAGGATATAAAGTTTTGTGTTCAATTTTAAAAACTTTATCCCTTGCTCACTGAATTTACTTTTTATATTTTAATTAATAACTGTAGTAAATGAATATATTAAAATGGTAATTACACTCAATTGTTACAATTTTCTTATGTCGATGAGATCTAAGTATATTATAGTTAAAAGTATTCATATAATAAATTTTAATAGCTTAGTTATACAAAAAAAAGTTTTTTTGGAAGAATATAACTTACCATAACCTATTAATTTTTTTAAGAGGAATATAACTCAACCATGATCTTTTAATCTTTGGATGAGTAATTTTATAATATATATAAATTAAGTACATAGAAATCAATATATCTTAGGATTTTTATTACAATGCTTAACAAAATTTGCTACTAATACTTCTCATAATTTTTCAAATATAAAATAAAATTAAAATTAAATGACATCAATTGTTTAAGAGCAAATGCATCATTATCTTGTTAAAAATAAGTATATTATATGACAATTATATCTTTAAACTATTAAGATAGTTGAGTTACATGTGTAAATATCACATATAAATTGAAATGAAAATTCTGTCAAATATCTCAAAACATTATAATGTGTCAATTTAAGAAATTTAAAAAAAATACCTTCATTATTTTACTGAAAAGAATTAAAAATCAGGGGGCTGTGATCCTTATTAATCTCTAAATTTACAATATATAAATCTTTTGTATGCTGGTGCAAGCCCTTAAGAAAGCGAGGATGTGACTCAGGGTGATGAGTTAGTGGACATGTGGAGACAAAGGCACGCAAAGGAAGTTAGGAAAGTAACAAAGATGTGGAATATCGTTTGCTAAAATAAAACATTGTCGATTCTGCACGCCATAGCTTTTTCCCCACCATCTTATTGAAAACGAGACTGAAATAAAATGATAATATTAAATAAAAATAACAAAATCTATTATTGATATATAATTGATATGCTCTTTATGTGGTTTCTATTATGGAGTACATTTTAGAAATTTTTTTCAATCTTTCATATTCATTTTGCAGGAATATTTGTGTAGCATTAATTGCTTTATCTCATTTCAAATTTTCCCTTTTTCAATTTTTAATGAGGGGATAAAAATGTTTGTATTTTATATTACATATTTATTAGGACTAAAAATGAAAATCCAAGCATTTTTTAGACAATTTCAACTATGTAACTAATTTTTTTTGGTTTGCGAGTTAATTATAGGTAACTTTTAATAAGAACTAGAGAAAATATAAACTCTATTAAAAAATGTAAGGTATCTTTAAGAAGTTAGATGCTTAAAAATATAAAATATTTTTAATCTTTCGAGATGTAATCCTTATCTTTTTTTTCAAAGTACCCCTATTGATAGTGATTTTATATTTATTATAATAAGGATAAATATGAAGAGATAGAATTAGTTAGAAAGTAGGTAACTACTTTATTAGAGGGTGAGATTTGATTAAAAATACCTTACTTCCTCTGTTTAAAAATATAAGACATTTTTAATCGAATCTCACTTTTCAATAAAATAGTTACCTACTTTTCAACTAATTCCATCCTTTTATATTTATTCCCATTAAACACCCAATAGTAAATATAAAGTCATTATCAATAGGGCACTTTTAAAAAAAGGCAATGATTATGTAACACACCAAATTTTTTTTTAATAATTTAACTCAACCATAGTTGGGTTACAGCCACCCAACACATTTTTATATCAATAATTTTGATATAAAATATTTTATAATTGGCTTCAACTCACACACTATAACATTTCAGATAAATTTTTACCTCCCACATGCCATTAGGCTAAATCACATTTGTCCATCCTTATACTCCCAACAAGTAAAATAAGCAATTTAGTCAATTTTCAATACAAGCCAGTTATTTGGCCTTATAATCATGCCATTTTAACCAATCCAAAGTAAACCAAATATTAAAATTACAGTCATCCAAATTGTACTAAAAATAGAAATAGTTTGAAAGGCATGATTACATTTATATATTCATATAATTGACAATAAACAAAAAGCCCTAATATTGACAATATAACACATTATAAATCATAAATTAAATACCCAAAAGAGACAGTGGATCTATACCACTAAGTCTCTGGGACTCCTCCACGTGTCACTCGTGGCTCTTCTCCTGAAAATTGTTAACCACATAATGAGACTCAAAAGTCCCAGTAACCAAAGCCAATTTATGATAGTGTATACAAACAGTTAAGTGTGTGCTTACTAAGTGAGAATTAAAAATAATATAATTCCAACAAATATAAGGAATATTATAATAAACACAAACAACCATCCTTATATCCCTTCATTAACCTCGAGCCGTAGCCCTCACTCGGTGCTAAATTACCCGGCCAAAGGTAGATTAGCCCGAGCCCTTACAAGCCACCTATTGAGCTCCAATAGGGGCGTACCACGTGGCACATAAATACAACAACAATAGCAAGTCTCCCAACACCTCCCACAATAATCAAATAAATTTATAATAATATTGCACAATTATACAATATTACAAAATTCATAATTTTCTCAATAATCACCCAATTAACAAGAAGTAACACTAATCACAAATTAAAAGCATGGTTACCTTGTGGCTTTTTCAATAAATTATTCCTTAAAATTTCTCTCTCACCACAATCTTCACCAGTAATACAATCTACAAATAACATATTATTTATAAATATTAGTTTCAATTTTTGAAACTAATAAAATAATTCTAATAATAGAATTAAAATATAACATAATTCCTAATCTCAATCTTAATACAAATCTATAGTTAATACTATTAAGTATAATTTTTAACTCCTCTTTTAATTATCAATAAACATTAATAATCTAAAAATCAACTTCTAAACTAATTTTTATTATCAAAATTTTCTTTTTATTTCATAAATTCGTACCTAAAATACTCAAAAATTAAAAATTAAGTCTCTAGCTTAGAATCATAATCCTATAGCCATAATAATTCATTTCTCATCCCAAATAATCATCTAAACCTCAATAAATTAACATATATTTTCAGATCTAGTCTAGAATTTGATCCATAAGCCACAAATTCAAAGATCATCAATAAATTTATACTCTAGAACATTTATTATACTACTGACAACCTCAAAAATCATATTTATTCAACATAAATTCATCCCTCTTCCAGATCTTAAATTTTCTACCACTACAAACTCAAAAACTAAATAAGAAGGATGACTAAGAAAAATTTTTAGAACACTTACTTAGTCTTGAAAAGCTTAAAATCACATTCTAAATATCCTATTAAAAACTCTTACCTTAAAACCCTGCACCGGTGAATTTGGCTCACAGATGCTCTCTCTGCCGAAGCTCACGCACGAAAGAATGAATGAAGAAATGAAGGAACAGGTGAGTTTTTATAAAAATTCAGTGGGTCCCACATTTTTTTAATTATTTTCTCTCTTCTTCTTCTTCTTCTTTTTTTTTTATTATTTTATTACCGTTACTGTTGAGGCGGCGGACGAAGCAAATTCGTTTTCTTCTTCTTCTTCCTTTCTTTCTTGTTTTTACACCTTTTTTTATTATAATAATAATTTAATAATATTATTTTATTATTATTTTTTTTATTTTTTTAATTATTTTTTTTTTAATTTTCTATTAACCCAAATTAACTATTAAAATTTATATTGGGATGTTACAAATTACACCTTAAAAGACTAAAAATGTCTTACATTTTTTAACATTCAATTTTTTAAAAAATACCTTATATTTTTGAATGGAAGGTGTATTAGTTTTACATTTTTACACATTTTTAAAAATGCCTTACATTTAATTAAAAAGAGATTTTACAATTTTTTTGGAAGCACTAGTTTCTTGTTTTCTCCTAAATACCCTTAAGCACGTAGAAAGATACAAAACTACATAACTTAACAGTATTGGGGAAGGGTAATTTTCAAAAAAAATGATTGAAAATATCAACATATTTAATTCAATGAGAGTAACTGAAAAATTTTGGCTAGTTTTCTTAATCTACATAAAATTTGTTAATAAATATTTCTTATAAAATAGACATCAGGGAGTAATTAGTTACATGCTCACCCCAGTTATAATTTTTTGATCAAATTTATTACTCTCTTTATTAAAAAATATATGACATTTTTTTAGGAGCTTGATATTAAAAAAATGTAAGATATTTTTAATTTTTTGAGGTATAACCATTGTCTTTTTTCAAAAAGTGCTCCTATTAATAAATGACTTTATATTTATTATAAGGTGTTTAATAAAGATAAATATAAGAAAAATAGGTTAGTTTAAAAATAAGTAACTGTTTTATTGGAGGTGAGATTCAGTTAATATTGATAAAAGAAAATGCATTATTAAAGCTATAAATTTAATAGAGATAAATTTAAAATTTTATTTATTTTTTAAATATAGTTAATAAATTTTAATTTTTTTAATTTAAATAAAATATGTTAAAAGTTAATTATAAATAGAATCTGAAACATGAAATGATTGAAAGATATAACGATGGATGTCTTACATATTACACTAAATCTAACAAATAATTTATATTATTTAAATCCTCAAATTTCAATTTTTTAGACGCGGGTTTGCTTAAAAAGGAGAATTATAACTTCTAAAGGGATTAACGGTGAAGAAGGAAAAAACATGTCATTTTTTTAATGAAAATAACTATTTTATTAATATGTGAAATATGTCAGGGAGTGTCTTACAATTTAGACAGGAGGAATGCATAAAAAAAAAAGACACTAATTTCTCCTATCATATTTATAAAGAAAAAGAAAAATAATTTTTTAGACCTATTTATAAATTTATCCTTTTACTCCTATTATATGTTAGTGAGAGAGAATATTTTACTTGATTTTATCTACAAGTTATTTCCAATATATTTCCTCGCATTTAAGAAAAGCCTCAAAATTCATTAATCCTGTTTGAAGATTTAATAATTTTTTTAATTTTATTTTTATTAAGTGTAGATACTTTAATAGTATATTTTTTCTTACTAACATTTAATGAGAGGTGAATAGGAAAAATTTATAATAAAATTTTAATCATGTAACTTATTATTTGTATGAATAGGACCAAAAAATCTCTATTTTTTTTTATAGATCGGACGCAAGAAAATATGTTATTAATAAGGATAAATTTAAAAATTTATTAATTTTTTTAAATAATAAATTTTACCTTCTTTATTTAAAAATAAAATATTTTTTAAAGAGTTAGATATTTAAAAAATTAAAATATTTTTAATTTTTTAAAATATAATTATTATTTTTTTTAAAGTATTTCTATTAATAAATTTTGTTAGATGGGGGTGAAATTTTTCCTAATTCTACTATTTGGTTAGCCTGATTTCTTAGTTATGATCCAACAGGAATATAATAGGAGTGAATGTCGCATCAAAGATCGAAGCGTTCATTTATTATTGTACGTCATGGACAGCTTGACCATGGTTTTGGGCATCAAATCATGGCTGGATATTATATTTTAATATCTGGCTGCTATTTTATATGAAGAAAACCATACCTTTATTTACCACTAAATTAAAATAATCTTCAAGATTGAGTCGCCGTCGCTCGCACATTAATTATAAATATTTATCTTGCAAAAAAAAAAAAATCCACGTATTATCATCTAATGAAAGAGAGGTTACATAATTGATACTACAACTCGTTCAAAATGTATGAAGTTTTCTATCATTGACAAAAAATGTATGATTATTCACTAAAATGAAAGAGTGCATAATAAATCTTGGGTGATCTTGAGTCTATAAAATGAATGAGGCTAAGCAATCAACTAAAGTTGTGGGTTGTAAAACCGCATCTATAGCAGATCGTTTTGCTTTAGAGGAAAGGACAAGAGCCAGCGGTAATGGACGAAGCGGAAGCAAAAATGTCTGTGTAAATCTAAATATTGGTGAGAATAAATATAATCAAGATAGATTGATTTTAATTGAAAAATAATTTTAGAAAATAATGATAGCCTTTTATCATTCCCTGTAATCTTATTAAATTTTGTTTTTAGTTTTTATAATTTTTTAGTGTGAAAACAATAAAATTATAAGGATTTTAATAATAAACGTCACTTAATCTTATTGAAGGATTAAAAAATAAAAAATTATAAAAATTAAAAATAAAACTTAATGAAATTATAGAGATCGATGTTTGTGTTTTCCAACCAATTATTTTTAATTATTATTTTAATTTTAATTAATTCTGGTAAAGTTAATTATTTAATGACAGGGAGTACGTGACGAATGTAAAATCCAATTATACAAGGAAAAATTCTTCTGATATTAATAACTGTAAATCTTTGTATTTGTATTTGAGAAAAACGCGGTCCCTTGGAGAAATCTCACGAATTGGAACATAGAGAAAAACATTAGCACGACCAATCCTTGTGTAAAGATGACACGAACGAACGAACGAATCGAGGACAACGTGCGGCCATTATAGTTAAGCATTTTATACGCCGAGGGAAAGAAAAGGGTGGGTCTTTGAAAACCAAACGCGGCGCTATCTTTGTCATCTTTCTCTCTCTAGACTCTAACTCTCTCTCCCCAGTCCCCACTCCCCCACTCTCTGGTCGATTTTTTTTTTCTGGCTCCATTTTCTTCCGCGCTCGTCGGGACAGTGAAAACAAAATCAGTCATCAATATAGAAAACCCAAGTAGAATCTAAGTTAACAGAGAAGAGAGAGAGAGAGAGAGAGAGGGGGGGGGGCAATGCTGGATTGGACTGGAACTTAGTCAAAGCCGACCAAAGAGGAGAGCGTATATGGGTGGCGGAACGACACTGGTGGACGGGATTCGTCGCCTTTTTCAACGTCGACCTTCTTCTGCAATCAAGTCCTCTGATGACGAGCCTAGTCACGATCATAACTATCACAATGCCGATCGTATTGCTAGTACCAACCATAGCCACAAGCTCGTGAGAGATTTACGCGCTCAATTAGCTACTATTCCCAGACAGGAGAGAGAAGAAGGCGAGGAGGCCGAAGACGGGTTCGCGATTGAGGATGATTTTGATATCTCTGGCTTGAAGCATATCAAGGTTCCCACACGGGCGTTCTTCAAAGCTGCTTCTATGGATCCTTCTAAGAAGGTGTTTTCTTTTCTGCTTTTTCCTTCTTCTCTTTCTGATTACTTATTCGTATTATTTTCGATTGAAGGATCTGGTTTTATTGGGTTTTGCCTGTGATCCGATTCTTCAATGGTCTTATTCTTCTTGTTTTTTTTTTAAATATAAATTCTCAAGTTGTTATATTGTTTGGTGATTCGATTGGCTAGTGCACGATATTGGTTTCAGGCATTTTGGCTATTGGATTTACTGTGCATTTTTTAATCTAGGTTACGTTTCGTTGGTTGGTAGTGTATCGTAAAATCCACTCTTAAGTTTTGTCTGGGGCTTTAAGAAAGGGTAAACAAATAAATACCAAAGAAGTAAGCTTCAGTTAAATGAATAATTACTTGCTAGCAGATATCGTGATTAATTTTTTATTTGGTGCTGTTTGATGGGACTAGTAGCATTCAGCAACACGATCAAGGGTTGGATAGGAAGCCATGTTAGCTTCATATTTGACTAGAAAAAGAATAAAAGTAAAAAAATAAAAAGAGATAATCCTTTGTTGCGATTTACAAGCAATGGACCAAAGGCGTTGGTTTAACCTAATTCTGATTCGTCTGCACTTATACTATAGCAGTGATGTTGTGTTATTAGCGCTCGACTGCTTTCTTTTGTGTCTATTTATCATTAGTGACATCTCTTATTCTCTTGTGAAGATGTATAACATTTCATGGTCTTAGTAGTGAAATTTCATATTCTCTAACAGGGTTAGATATACGTACTTTATGCTCCTAACTGTTCTTGTTGGGCGTGTTTTGCATATTACACCATAGGAATGACAGTAGGTCAAAGGAAAGTTTCAATTTTGTTATAAACTTGTAATATTTGAGTACTCCTTACTGCCTTTATAGTTCAACAATGTGTTATTTTTGTTAATAATTTTTACGGTTATCAAACAGGGCACTCCAGAAACAGAGTTCTTCACTGAGTATGGAGAGGCAAGCCAATATCAGGTCCAAGAAGTTATTGGAAAAGGAAGTTATGGTGTCGTAGGTTCTGCAATTGATGCTCGTACGGGGGAAAGGGTTGCGATTAAGAAAATTAATGATGTATTTGAGCATGTCTCTGATGCCACAAGGATCCTAAGAGAAATCAAACTCCTTCGGCTGCTCCGGCATCCTGATATAGTAGAAATTAAGCATATAATGCTTCCTCCTTCAAGGAGAGAGTTCAAGGATATCTATGTTGTGTTTGAGCTGATGGAATCTGACCTTCATCAAGTAATCAAGGCAAATGATGATCTTACACCTGAGCACCACCAATTTTTTTTGTACCAACTTCTTCGAGGCCTGAAATATATACATTCCGGTATCCTTCTGACTAGATCCTTGGATTCTGTAGACAGTGAAACAGAAATAATATACTATATATTTTCCTTGCAGCGAATGTGTTTCATCGTGACTTAAAGCCCAAAAATATTCTCGCCAATGCTGATTGCAAACTGAAAATATGTGATTTTGGGCTTGCTCGAGTTTCCTTTAATGATGCGCCTTCTGCTATATTCTGGACTGTAAGTAGCCTGCCAGGTGTACCATGACAATATGTTTTTATTAATTGTTATTCGTTCCTTTAGGATTTTTAGTGGGGAATTTTAATAAATTCTCTCATCTTTGTGCCTGAAATTATTATAAAAAACTTATGATGATTTAATTTACATACTCTTGTAAAGGACTATGTTGCAACTCGGTGGTATCGTGCGCCAGAATTATGTGGCTCTTTTTTCTCAAAAGTAAGCTTTTTATCTTTGATATGCCATTGTCCTCTGAAATTTGTATCATCTATCTTTTGGTGAAGAAAAGTAGAGGCATAGTATTATCAATGATGTGTGCCTAATAATCACACTGCTCAGTTGAGCGCTGCTCAATTCTGAGCTCTTGCATGGTAGTACAGTAAGTGTCTTGGTCTATTTGGTGCAGCAAAAATTTTCTTGTTTTTGCTCATGTAATAGATGGAGGTATATATTTGTGTGTATATATTCTTTTTTGTGTTAGCAGCTGATAATTTGCAGTGTTGATTGTCTCTATAAAGATAACCAAACAGCGTGGGAATGTTTCTATTGATCAGTGCCATGGAAAGTTGATTAAATTATCATCTTGCAGAATTTTATGCAGTTGTTGGTCTTTTAACTCTAACTGCTTTATAGATGGTCAATATGCACGGAATTTTTTGTATGGCATTGGTTTTCCTTCTTATTTTTATTTTTAAATTTAAAAAATTCACATGTTACCTTCATCTCATATGATGTTCTTTTCCATTATGTAGAGTGATGCTCCATTGATATTGTGCTAGAGAGTATTCAAATATATGGAACATGGCTGGCATTTTGGTGGTGCTTAATGTTTATCTAAATGAATGCTGAACAATGACCCGCATTGTAATTTTTTAGTAGTTATCAAAGCTCAGAGATACAATTTAGGGAACATATATAAGCCATGAATTGATAGTTTTATGTAAAGTATCGTTATTTATTCTAAAACCTCATTTTGAGTATATTATTATATTGTCTTAATGGCTATACATATATCTCATGTTCGTTGGTGTGTGTTTCTTGTCTATTATCTGTTGCTGAAGCCTTTAACACTGAGCAGCTTACCTCAACTGTCTCTCTCTCTCTAAAATTTTGGTGCTATCATATACTTAAAAATATTTAACAATGTGCTTAATTTAAATCTGTGTTTTGCAGTATACCCCTGGAATTGATATTTGGAGCATCGGATGCATATTTGCGGAAATGCTCTCCGGGAAGCCATTATTTCCCGGTAAAAATGTGGTGCACCAATTGGATTTGATGACTGATTTACTTGGTACTCCTCCTGCTGAAACCATTTCGAGGGTTAGTTGATCCAAAAATAGTTAGTGAATTTCTAACAATAGTTGAGGAACATATGAAATGCTGTGGTGGTATTAATTTACAGTTATACTTTTGATGTTGTCAAATTCTTTCCTTACTACTCCCTCCGTCCTAAATTATAAACACTTTTAGACAATATCTGATATACCAATAAGCCTCATTAAATACACTCAACAATCTTATTTTTTCAAAACAAAAATATAAACTTTCAAAAATGTCCATCATTTAATGTATTGAAAATAGAAGGGACGGAAATTAATTAAGGGAAAGGATGATATTGGAATTGGTATATTTAATAAAACCTTAATTTACCTAAAGTGTCTTCTATTTTTGAATGGAGAAATTCCTTCAAAAGTGCCCTATAATTTGGGACAAAGGGATTATAATTTTAAAATTTGGCTAGTCACAGTATGTTTTAATGAATAACATTTATATCTAATTTTTACCTTTTTTTTTGTCGTGTTTCTCTGAACAATTCTTAATATCACAGATTCGTAATGAGAAGGCTAGAAGGTACCTTAGTAACATGCGGAAAAAGCAATCAGTTCCACTTTCTCAAAAGTTTCCTTATGCAGATCCATTGGCCCTTCGTCTACTGGAACGCCTACTTGCATTTGATCCTAAAGATCGTCCTTCCGCTGAAGAGGTTGATCTTCAGTTACCTAGATATATAGCAACTAGTGATTACCAAAGTTGAAGTTTTGTTGAGTGAAAATGCTTTGAGATTGGTATCCAGAGGTAATTCTCTTGTTCCATAATGTATACTTCTTTCTTTATGCTTGTGATTGCAGGCATTAAGTGATCCTTATTTCCGCGGTTTGGCGAACGTTGAGCGTGAACCTGCATCTCCTCAACCCATTTCAAAACTTGAGTTTGAGTTTGAGAGAAGAAAATTGACTAAAGAGGACGTTAGAGAGTTGATTTATCGGAGGTACAGCCATATAGTTGATGAATGTTGCTTTGATAGTCTCTCCTTTGTGCTTTGGTAATAATCAATGCTACATTTGAAGTAAACAGATTCTAGAGTATCATCCTCAAATGCTTCAGGAATATCTGCGTGGTGGAGATCAGACCAGCTTCATGTATCCAAGGTAAAGCAGTAACGTAAATGCTGAGAATCTGAAACTATCTTTGTCTACATTATTGATTTTAAAATGTCTGACTCCAAGCATACGTTGATTAATGATTTGTTAAATATCTTACTCAAGAGATACGATGAAAATTATGGCCTTGATCAAACTCCATAGATTGTTGCCTTCTACACCATTAAATTAATTATATTTGCTTTGTCATGTGATGTTGTCTACCAGTGTTTGCTACAATATTTTAAAGTTGCTTAATTTATGACATCTACACGCTTATTTAATGCTGCATTTAAGGATTTTCTAAAAACTAGCTCCTCAGTGCATGGTTGCATGTTTTATTCATATCAGGGATTTATCTCTTTAATCTGAAAAACACCATGGATAAATATGTGCGTGTGTGTGGCCTAGTTAGGTTGTTCTGAACTTCAGTGCATGAAGAGGCCCTTACGTTAGAAAAACATCTTTTTAGGCATGGTTGCATTTTCTGATACAGAGACTCAAGGTTCCGTTACTATTAAGAAGGTCCGACCCATATTGCAATTCAATATAATGATTTTTTTATTTGATTTGCTCATATGCTTGACATTTCATTGATGGCATGATGTGTATATTAAAGCAGACAGGCAGAGAGCAGATGTCTCTCCTGCCATCGGGCATGGTGAAGCTAAATGAATTGAGATGCTCAGAAAACTTTTACAATGCTTTTCACGAAACTTAAATCATGACATATAGGGAGAATCAATGCCTTGTATGCATTTATCATTGTTTCATCAAATTTTTGTTTGCTTTTTGTTATTTTTTTCGCAAAATTTTATTTCATTTCTGAGAACTGGCATGTGTTTTATTTGCTCCTGCTGTAAAATCTAGTTCCTTCAAAATTTTTGTTTATGTTTATGCTAGTCCCATTTACTTGTTGAAGAATTGACTTTTGAGAATATACTGATGATGTTTAATTTATTTTTGAAATGAATTACATAGACCTTTTTTGAATTTTTTTTTTGGATATGTAGTATATTCAAAATGAATGCAGCTTTTCCTGAATTTTGTTCAAATTACACAATTTCTTTCTATTAAAAAAAAAAAAACTACCCCTTAAACAAATACTAAATTTCAGAGCTCTGTGAGCCTTTCTCCCCCTGTCGTGTGAAACTACAAAGATCCTACTTACAAGATATACACAAACTTTTTCTGAAAATAGAAATCAGCAAAACATGGAAAAGGCATGTAACTAAAAGGAAAAGAAAAAACTTAGAGAAAATCCGTAATTGATTCTTTGTTTTTGGGAAAATTTGTGTAGGTTTTAAAAATAAAAGAGATGTTTGTCTAATTTTGGGAACATTCACTAGTTTTTTATAATTTACCTTCTGTTTTTACAAGTTTGTGTAATTTCAGTGAAGTTCAAGGAAGTCATCATTCTTCATTCCTTTTTAAATTTTGCATGCCATCTGGGAACTTTGATGTGCAGTAAAGTTATTGTAATGTAAATTTTAGCTTGGGTTTATTAGTCAATATTTTAATGCTATCTTACTGTGTAGTGGGGTTGATCGGTTCAAGCGACAGTTTGCACATCTTGAGGAGCACTACGGCAAAGGTGAACGAAGCACTCCTTTGCAGAGACAGCATGCCTCTTTGCCTAGGTGAGGCTTGGTTGCAAAAATTAGTTGTATTTTCTTGATTCAAACCTTGTGAATCGATAGGCTTTTGGAGTCATGCATATAGGATTGAGTATGGAATATCACTTTTCTAGAGAACGAGTGCCTGCTCTGAAGGATGAAGCTGGTCGAGACAATGACTTTGAAAGGCGAACCAATGCAGCTGTAGCAACAACTCTTCACAGTCCTGATGGGACTGAAGCTGCACAAAATGGACCCTCCAAGCCAGACCAAGGTACACGTAGCCTGTTGAAGAGTGCCAGCATCAGTGCTTCCAAATGTGTAGGTGAGAAGCCAAGTAACGGTCTAGAGGTAATGAACTCTCTTTTCTCGAATTCATGGCTCTTTTTGACCATGTTATCTGCCCTTGTGTGTGTGTGTGTGTGTGTTGGCCACAGTTTTTTGCTCTTATGTTAGATGAAATGGATTGGTATAAGCCTGAGTTTTGAAATTGTTAGGAAGTTAACAAGTCCTACTCTGTCAGTTATAGTAAGTGAGATCACAGAGCTATCTTGACAGTTGCTTTACAATTTCATGGTATCCCAAATCATGTAGATGGTGTGGTAGAAACTTGAAAGAGAAAGGTTAAACAGTAGAGAAAGAAAGAGGAAAAGAATAGGGCAGAGGCAGAGGAAAACTTCTGGAATTAGAATCTAATTGTTTGAAGTAGAAGAATCACCAAGAATTACTGAATAATACTTCACTCATACGCTTGACAGATTGCATAATAGGATATTTATAGTCTGATACATTAAAGGAAAGCAAGTATCGTCCGAGATATGTGAAACCACAATAACTAACATGAGACACTTAACAATGGTCATAAAACTTAAAACATTAATATTATAACATTAAAATCATTTAAATCCTAAACTGAATCTTCATCAGAAGTGGGACTGCCATGTCTTTTCCTCATATAAACTAGTAAGGGATGTTGGTTCCTGTCATTATGACACAAAGCTCTCAAAGCTCCCTCTTCCTCCTTATCCTTTTTATCTGCATTATTTTCCCAGGAAAGATGCTTCCATTCATTGTTTTGGTTTATCTGTAACAGTTAAAGCATGTTTTAGTCAGACTATAATCAACAGACCCATGCTTTCAAATGATCCCTGATGTTTGATATATAAATTTATAGCAATGGAATACATTTTCTTCAGTGTTAATGCTGTCATCTTTTCTTGGTTACAGGATGAGCCTATTGAAGAGGTGAATGATGAGGAAGGAGAGGGATTGCCAGTTCATGCTTAGAGCAAAACTGTTTATTTTGATACAATTTTGTAAGGGTTCAGAGGCATTAATCATATGCCCCCCCCTCTGTTTGCAAATAGAAGAAAATAATTTTGTGCATAGTTGTTTGAAGTACTGTTTTTAAAATATTGTGTTTTTTCCCCTCCAGAACCTGATTTTAGGGACTCCATTATGAACATCTTGTACTTGACTATCTATGTTTGAAAATGGAGAAGCAATGTATTCAAATCATAAATTATTATGAAATAGCAGAGAGGGGCGGTCCTTGAAGCTTTCTGTCTTTTAAACAATATTGATGATTTTAACTGATAGGACTTGTATATTCTCTTTACATTAAAACACTGTCTAATTAATTTATTAGAGGTGTGATATCCAATTATGTTTGAATAGGCCTACCCATTCTGTATTTTTCTTGTTTAATATTGTACTTTCATATAAAAATGCATCAATAAAAATATTTTAAATAAAATCAATTATGTAATGCCTGAGCAAATGAAATTATATGCATGTTCCAAAAAATTTTTATTAACAAAAGACTTTTTTTTTATAACACAAACAAAAGTACTATTGTCCTTGAAAAGCTGCCACCACAAACTAACAAACGGAAAAAATTATATTAAAAGATCTACTATTAAGTTTTCACCTAACAAACATCTCAAAAATATTTATTTCCAGTTTTTTTGTTTATTTTTTAAAATTATTAGGACGAAAACAATAAAAATTGAATAACGATGAATGCAAATATGTAATCTTCATTTCTTTTATTTAAGGAATATTGCATGATGTGGATGGCATGTAGAGTTGTCAATACAAATTGGTCCGATTTTTATTCTAGTACTTAAAGGCTTAAGCTCAAAAGCTTGGATATACCAAATTGACTATATTAATGGCTCTAGGTAAATGGAGATCATCGCATTCATAGGAATGGGAGTTGGCTTTCTTTTAAATTTGCACTCTTAAATTGAATTTGATAATTCAGATTTGATAGTTTTTAAAAGTATAGAATGATTTGAATCATTAAAATTTAATTTGAACAATTCAGATTTAAAATGAAGGAGCAGTAGGAGAGAAAACCAATCTGAGTGAGAATGATGGGGAAGGAAAGAAACAGATCCAACAAACAGAAAGTCATAGTACCGCCATTATCCTTTTTCATACATATCAAACATTACTTTTCATTTTTAATTCTTATTCTCATTCTTGATTATGTTTTTTTTTTAATATTCATTTCAACACACCAAACATATTTAAATTTTCATTACAACTTGACAACTTCTCGAGTTAAAATTATGTCCAATCAAATCAGGCATACTTTAATTTGGCTTTTGAATCAATTTGATTGGAAGCAAATTATTTTTAGCTCTACACATTTGGACTGAGAAAAATTATATCCAATTCCAAGTGCATTAATCTCCATTGTGTTATACAAATCACAAAGAATCTTGACTGAGGAACGTAAAAGAAGAATCCAACAACATCCAATATCCATTATTATTTATATAACAAAGACAAAACATCCACATCAACTGGTAGCAACAAATTACAAAGAACCATATATAGTGCTCTTCAGAAAGCCAAAATGCCTAGAGAGTCCAAACACACGCAACACATATAAGCCCACAAATGGAACCAATTCAATTCATAAGGAATTACAAATGATTTTCAAAAGTTGATGGTCGCATGAACTTTGGTTGAATATAGAAACTTTTAATTTTTTTTTATTTGAGTAGGCTCTACCAACAACAATGGTTGTCTTTTTCGAAATACTGAGAAAAATGATAGACTTTTTTTAATAAAAGTGTTACATACATAAAGAATGAGATTTGAACTCCGACTATTTTCTTAAATAATGAGAACCTCTACTATTCATGCCCTTTGATTGGTTTATATATGGACCTGCTTTATGCTGCGAGACTCTGCATGTTAACAACAAAAAGAGAGAGCAACATCAGAGAGAAATTCATTACTGATTGTTAGTTTAAAATTTTCCAAACTGTAATTCAGAATGTCAGAGACAAGTTATCATGTACCCATCCCTTTCCCTCTTGTTTCAGATTCCTTTCCTTCACTTGCCTTCCAACATCCAACCACACACCACATGGGATATGTTTGGGGATCAGGTGATGAAATCTAGCCAAACCTCGAATTTTATAACACCAATCGACTAAGGTTGCTTGGGGCAGTTCGGGAATTCGTTTTTCTGGCCAATGCCAAAAGAAAGCAGGAACATACATACATGCTTGCATAGAGAAAAACAAATCCCCGAGCTGCACCTAAGCGACCTCCATCAGGTCAGTGATCAGCATTCCTCAGAATCAGAACTGTTTCAAACACTTCATTCTTAATTTCTGCTACCAGCTTCTGTGATGTCTGATGGGTTAGTGTTGTCCAGCTTATATAGGTGAGGCCTGAAGCTGTCTCCAGGTTGGTGAGATTTGGCAATTAATTAAAGATGATCTTCTATATTACTTTCTTGGATTCTCATTCATTTTTTTGGATTTGGATGCTTTGAATTTCCAATATTCAGACCCCACAAGGTATGAATGTGTTTTAACAAACATGACTTGGTTTTATTATTTGAGATCTGAATTATTAATGAAAGGTTGTAAAAATGTCTAGATTCAGTGTGCTGTGTAGTGTCTATGCACCTCATGAAAAACCTTGTACTTGGTTTTCTGAGGGCAAGTTTCTGGTTTTATTCAAAGCTAAAAGTCTAATAAGGAAGTTTACAATCAATGCAAATTAATGTTAGGATAGTGTACAATAATTTTACTTGTATCTATGAGATCCAGATATAATACACTTTATTATTGTGAATTTCAACAAAGAAAAAATATAAAAAGTCAGGATATCATATCACAACCCCCAAAAAAAAAAAAACAAAGGAAGGAAATTAAGATATTGAAAAACATTGTCATAGATTTTTGTCACTTTAACGTATACAAGAAGGAAGATTTTGCAAACTTTTTCCCTATAACTAGATACAAGTCACCTGGTGATGGCTAAAAAAAATAACTACAATTTAATTTCTAGGTTTTGCTATTAGCCTAGGTTCTTTTTTTTTTTCTTTTTTTTTTTACAATGTGTGCAACCAATTTAATGGACTTCGAACAAGGGAAAAAGAATGTAAATAAATATCCACCTCGCATTAAGGAAATTATACCAGTTTAACAAGAGATTTTGAATTTGAGCCTTAATGATACATTAGTGTTGATGGAAAGTTTTTGTTTGGATTCAAATTAGTCTAAACTTGTATTAAGTCTTCTCAACACGATATGTAAACTCAAGATACCGAATATTCAACACAAAAAAAAAACATGTAAATGATGACCAAATCCTCTTTAAAAAAAGAGATGGAAAAATATCGAGTTATAACAGTTTAATTAGAAATATTGAGTTTGAGATTCAGAAGTGTATTAACATTGATAATAGAGTTTTTGTCTAAAAGGATCTTCCGTTGGTTTGACAATTGACATGAATTGTTCCAACTCTCGTTTAAGTCTCCTTAGCTCGTTATAAGACAGTATCAGACTATCGGATTTTCCCAAAAACAAAAGCATGTAAGCAAATAATAACTTGATCCAATTGAATAACAGGCTATACTTTTATTTCAGTTTGAATTACTATATTTTAGCGCTTAAATGCTTGGGGCCCATGGCTTTTGAAAAATGGAACACGGCAAGAATCAAAAGACGAGAAATAACAATAAAGTGCAACAAAAGAATTTCAAATTTAAACAGTCATTCTCACAGCTTCAGTTCTCACCATTGTTGTCCTCACCCTCGTTGTCTGCACTCTCTTCCCTTCTCCCAAAATTCAAATCCAAATCCTCACCGAATCACAAGCTTCAAACTTCACAGGATTACAGCCATGGGTTGTGTCTCTTCCAATTTAATCAACCACAACGACGAGTTTCCTCAACTCGGTTCTTCCGCTCTCGGCCACCACATCGTCTCCCTCACCTCCACCACCTATGGGCTCCTCAACCTCGACCCTCCTCCTCAATCTCCGACCACCCCTCCCACTCGCTTCACCCTAGGCTCCATCTTCCCCAACCCACTTCGCGAACCCAAGCCCCTCTGGTCCGAACCGGAGGTCATCAACTCCTGGGAGCTCATGGCAGGTCTCGACACGGACAGTTTCCGCTTCTCTCCTCTGCCTCCACCCAAACCCTTCCCCATCAAAGATTCAATCTTTGATAAGGAGAACTCGAACCCAAATCGAAACCAGTTCAATCTTCAACATGAATCCAGGTTTTGTGTAAAATCCGATTCGATCAAGCCAGTGCTGGACCGGTTTGAGAGAATATGCCCGCCCAATGGGGAAAACAGAGTGGTGATCTACACGACGACGTTGAGAGGCGTTCGGAAGACCTTCGAAGCTTGCAATGCTGTGAGGGCTGCGATAGAGGGCTTTGGAGTCCAAATCTGCGAGCGAGACGTGTCCATGGATCGAGGGTTTAAAGAGGAGCTAAGGGAATTACTCAAGGGGAAGGAGGAGAAGGAGGCGATTGTGCCTCCAAGAGTGTTCGTGAAGGGAAGCTACATTGGTGGGGTTGAAGAGCTACTGAGGATAGTGGAGGAAGGTTTACTAGGGAAGCTTCTAGAAGGTCTGCCCAGAAAGAAAGCTGGGGCAGTTTGTGGGGGTTGTGGGGATATGAGGTTTTTGCCTTGTGACAAGTGTAATGGGAGCTCCAAGAGGGTGGTGATGGTGATGAATGAAGAGACGGGTCAGAAGAAACAGGGGAGGATGGTTGTTATTAGGTGCACTAACTGTAATGAAAATGGATTAGTCATATGCCCCATTTGTACCTGATTATTATTATTACTGGTCAGACTTGGTAGTCAAGGTGATGTTTCTCGCTTCACCGATCGTATGACTTACATCACAAATAATTTTTCCTTTGAAGAGGAAAAGAGTTGCTAATGTAAAGAGATATATGGTTATGTTTTTATTGTATTGTTCCTTGCTTCATCTGTGCGTCTGCCAGTCCCAGCAACTCTAGTTTAAGAATGTTGAGGCTTGTGAATCTACAGCCTCCAGTTCTTGATAGCTTTATATAAACTCAAATTCAAACATCCCAAGTGTGATTTACATACTTGCACCTTGGGATCATAGCCTTTCTGCCAGCATGTCCAAAAATCAGGTTCTAATGAATATCCTTTAAGCCTACTGTATCTAGCTGAGTCCATTTCGTTGCTCCAGTTAATCCACCAGAATATATATTTTCATAACAGATTTTCATTTGCAGTTGAAGATCTTGGATGTTGGTTCAAGGCTCTAAATTAAGGGAAAAGACAGACATGACAAAGCCCGTAGTTCCCGCACATTAGTTGAATATACCCGCATAGCATATTCCAGCCAATTGCAACTTCAAAGTAAAGTGGGTCTGTGTTCATCATAATCATAACCAAAGTAACGAGGATCTGTGATCCCTCTTTCTTTGGTTTTCACTCTGGTCTCTTCTCATCCGGGTTTTTAGTTATTACTCACCCTGGAGGTTTCGTGATGGTTTGTTTCTCATGCTGCTGGCGATTCCTTAGAAGTCCCACATCGCTGAGTTAGCAGAGCCTCTAAGCAAAGAGCAACTATAAAAGCCAAGCAGAGACACATACACAAGCATACCTTTCTCGGCCTTTTGGCTAAGATCAAGTGTAGTATCTGTTCTTATCAGTTTAATATCTGATACGTGGGCCATCGGCCCACATGATATTAAATTAATTTTTCTAGGGGGAGGGTGCATTACGGTAGCTTGCTACTGGCATCCTCAAGCGTCGCCCATGCGTTGCACTGCTGCACGGGCCAGGCGCACCCCGCCAAGTCCAGTTAAAATTTTGAAGCTCCAATATTTTAGTAGTCATTGAAAGAATTTGGGCTTCGGTTTAGTGTTGTACTATGACCGTCAGTTCCCGTAGTTTTATGTTGCATTTGCGCCCGCGAGTCAAGTTTTCTAGTTATTTTCAGCCTCGTTTGTCTTGCGTTCTCTTAAGAGTTACAAGTGAAAACTATCTGATACAAACAAATTGGGTTTGGATATAGTAGCTTGGATATATGACTTTAGATGTATCCTTTTTCTGGTACTTCCCTTGTTCTATCTCCTTTTGATTTTATGTGCATATTTGGGCAGTTTGGATCGTTTCTGCAGCTTGCATTGAACCGGATTTATGCAGTCTCTTTTTATGCCTTGGACAAGATAACATCCATTTTTGGCTTCTTAGAATATTGAAATTAATGCTAACTTCGTTTCACGGTTTTGTGCTTTTCCGTAGCCTCGCATTATCATCCACGTTGAAAATCAGTTGAGGATCTATCTCACTTCAGTTATCTAAATCTAACAAGTCTTGGTCTTTCTTCCAAATTCACTTCATGCTGCGGTGATATTGTATTGGACGACAGATTCAATCTCAACATTTTGCCATTTTGATACAATTTGCTTCTTCCCTTGTTGTTGTGGGATGTGAAGGACCCAATTCTGAATCCTTGAACCAATAGGAGACATCCTGGCAATGATTGAGTTAGCGTGATTTCTTAAAGAGAACAAGAAAACTGTCTTTCAGATTAGGCAATGCAAAATTGAGCTGAACTTTTCACAATAATCACTCCAAATATTTGACAAAATCATTGTATTATTGATAAAGCCATACAAACTTTCTTGATCTTGCTGTATAGCTATATAACTGATATGCTGTGTCTTTAAGACCCCAAAGAAAGATGCATGGTAAGTTGAGAGTAAAAACTTGTTGAAACATCTAATACATCCTCTGCTTTCTCTTGTGGTCTCAACTGGTTTCTGATCATCCTACCACAGTCTGAATCTGATATCATTTTAAATTAACCTAACCAGGAACGAGCTGGATGGTTAGACAATCAGATCCCTTTTCAAAATTTTAGAGCCTGCATTAGCCTTAGCCTCCTACTGTCAGCTAGGTTAAAATCTTTGAGGGATCTATCTCGTTTTCTCAAATTATCTAATCTGATGATGAAGGAAGGATCAATTCATGTCTCTTAAGATGATTAAGTTTAAAGACACGGGTAATGCAGATTAGAGTAAACAAAGTAAGTAAAATTATGAGGAAGAACAGGGGAAACAAAACACCAGTGTTCATGAAGATCCCAGTGCACGTTTAGGAGTTGATCTTTCTCAAAAGAATCGATCATCTTAATTTTCTCAGAAGATGACAAAACTATGTAATCATATTGCTAAAATAGAGTCACCTTTCATTGATGAATGATTGCTTGGATTCATAATTAATCTCACAACTGATAGGTTTTTGGAGCAAGTGAATGGTATGCTCATGATTTCTCCATGAGATGTCATGTTCTGATAAAATTGTAACATGGAAGGAATACAGATAACGACGAAAACAACATGAAAAGATGAACCCTAAAAGCACTGAAAGGTGGTGCAGGAGATATCATTGTGAAATAAAAGGTGAATGAATGAATGAATTAAATAAATAAAGCGTCATTATTGGTGATTTGAACACCAAAGGCGATATAATAAAGTAATGAAAAAGAGTGAGTTGGTTTGTCAAGAGATTAGTGCTCCTTTGATCTCGGATTTTGGGAATTCACTTGTAGAGAAACTGATCTTTAGTTGGCACCTAACATTCAGAGATATTATCATATTATTGAAGGTTAAATATTTGGAATATTAGAATCTGAATCCTCTCTGATTGAAAATGGTGACATCTTTTTCGGTTTAAAATTTAGTCTGTTACTTTGCTGTGCAATGGTAATGGTTGGAAAAGAAATTTAGAAGATGTTTAGATAGATGATTTTGAATTTTTGATTTAAAATTTAACATGTAAATTTTTATGTTTGGACAATGTTGGAAATCCACATCAATAATGAAATATCCACATGTTTTGATGGTACTCAAAGTCGATTATTGGAATTTGAAATAATTAAAGTAGATTAAGTATATTTAAAATTTTAAAGAAATTGTAATAAAACATTTGCTTAGATTTAGATTTGAATTAAATACATAAAATTTTATGTATTTAAATAATGGATTGGATCCAAACATAAAATAGAAACTACCCATAAGATCATTGTATCACTAGAAAGATTTGAATTGAAGACATGTCTTTATAAAGTCAAAGGGAAATGAGCAAATCGGTGACAACCTTACACAAACAAATAGAGCTAAAATTGTCTCTAGCAATCAGGCTCATGCTACATAACATTGAAGCAGCCAACAACAGAGCATGCCAAAAAGGACCCCAAAAAAAGAAGAGCCAGCAAAAGGCAATCATTAATTGAAAAAGATTTCTCATTTAAAAAAAAAATCCCTTGAAAAGGGTGTAACGGTGGAAATTAAATTGGATTATTTATTTTATTTTTTTCCTGATAAAAATTGGATAATTTCTATGCATACATTTTTGTATGACACTCATCTAATCTTTCTCAAAATAAGGGTTTTTTTTTTCACAACATTACATATATTAATGAAATTTATTAAATATAGTTTACCATCTTAATTTTTAAAAAAATACTATTCATTAATGAGAGAAAGAGAGAGAATAAAAGAAATGTATTTAAGGAATAAAATAATGATGGATGATATTGAATAATCATCAATAATAAATCTTTATTTTTTAAAAATTATATTATATTTTGGAATATCAAATTATCTTTAAAAATATCTTATAAAATAGAATACAGAGAGTATCATATTATGTCTTTATGAAAATGGAACTTTTTTATCAGCCGGCATGAAAAAAAGGGGCACTTTTCATCATTTGTACAAATTTAGGAGATCCAAAATTTTGTATGCAGAACTAAATTAATAAAATTTGAATAATAGAAATCTAATATGAAACATCCAGATGCAATGTGTGGTGATGTACATGGAGTTTTGGCAGAGAGAAGGGTTTTCCTTTAGAGGACAATGCTTCATGTAGGTCCATTCTCATGCTCCCATTGCAATCATTCACACAAATTACAGCACACACAAAGCTGTGCACCAATTGCCCCTAAAGAATACAAAACTATAATTATTTTACTGAGTTTTGGTACTGGTTTTTATACTTTTTGTTGTTGTTCCAAGTTATTTAAATTTTATTAATATGTAATGTTAGTTCTTATTGTTATTGAAAAAATTAAATATGTTAATATGTAAATAATTTTATTAACTTCATTGCTGAATTGATAAAATTATGATGAGTTGGACATTGAATGAGAAAAATAATCACTAATCTTTTTGTTCATTTGTCCTAACCCTCATGTCTTCTTCCTTTTTAATGTTTCATCCATTGTGTACTTTAAGAAAAAGATTTTGATTTAAAATCCTATTTCTATTTATTTTTTCAGTGTTTTAAAAATCAAACCAAATCGATCAGTTCAATCAATTGAATCGAGAATCAACTTTTAATCCAGTTCGGTTGATATCTCAAAATTGACCACAGAAGAATTGGTCAATGATTAAAAAAGCCGATCAAAATAGAAAAAAAAATTGAAAACCAGATTGGTTCCCTTAAAAACTTGTTTGAATTATTTAAAAATTTAAAAAAATAATTTAAAAAATAATTAAAACAAAGAACAATCAAGAATAATTAATATTAATCATATATTTATCAACAATATATTATTTTATCAAGCATTTATTAATATATATTTTTGAAAAATATAATTTTTTTCATATAATTTTTATTAAATTATGATACATAAATTAAAAATATATTAATTTAATATTAATCATGGTTCAATCATGATTGAACTAATGAACCGTGAACCAGTGGTTAGTCTAGTTTAATGATCGATCTGATTTTTAAAGCCTTGCATTTTTTATATAATTCATTATAATTTTCATAAGTCAATATAAGAAGTAATATAGTAGTATATGTATATGTTACTCACTGTTAAGTCTTTCTTGTCATGTTTAAAAATATCAGGACTAGTATGCAGATGAATGAAACTTAAAAAATTTGAAATAATGGAAAAAAATATAAAGACTAATATTAAAATAAACTGAAATATAGGCAGTAACAGTTATATATTCCCACTTTTTATATTATGATGAATTTTTACAGTCTTTTTAATGCCTTGCTTTTCTCAAACTTGATTTAGAAAGTTGGTTGGTCTTTCATCAGATCCATTCAATCTTAAAGAATAACGAACATTTTTTTTTTTTTGGGGGTGTTGGGGATGAAGTACACCGGGTTTTTTTATGGATAAACGGAGAAATTTTACATTATCTTATTCTATAAAAACATTAAATCAATTTAACATTATTTTGCTTTATAAAAAAATAGAGAATGAGTTTTTATGGAATTTTACAAGCTATTGAAATCCAAATTGATTATTGAACTAATCAATTGAGTCACAATTAAATTAGTTATAAATTTAGCATTTTATGAAAATGATCAAGACAGTTAAATTAATTTAACAGTTTACTAGCACGGTGAATCAGATCTTCTTGCTATGAAATTAGCTTTCTCTCTCTCATAATCAAAAATTTGCATTGCAGCTTTCGGGAAAGCCTGCTCCAACCTCCGGGCCTCCTGCGGTCTGCTCATATAATTATATTCTTAAGGGAGTTTTTTTTTTTTTTGGGTAAAAAAAAACCTTTCAGAAGAAAGCAAAAGTAGTCTATTAGGGCATGTTTGTTTTTAGTTTTTAAAACTGTTTTTTATTTTCAAAAATAAAAAATTTAAAAATTTATTTGGGTAAGTGTTTTTCATTTAGATTTTGTGCCTGTTTGGTTTTATAACTTTTTATATTGACAAAGTGTTTTCCCATTTTTTAAATTGATTTATGTAAAAGCACATCCAAATAAAACTGAAAGTAAATTTGGACAATGAAAAAATTTGGTGCTTTTAAAACTGAAGATTGAATGTTAAATATTTAATGAGAATAATAAAGAATATTCCAAGATGTCTGGCCCAAAAAAAAAAAAATTCAAGATGAGTTCAAGTATTTGGCCAATAGGAAAATATACTTTTGACCGAAGAAAGAAATAGGGATGGATAGTAGGAAAAAAAATTAAAATATATGTGAATTCTGAATTCTGTATTTTTTTAAAAAATAAATAAATATTAGATTATACATTATAAACTGAATAATTAATCTTGTTAATTTTTAATATTAATGTGTATTAAATTATTTATATAATTTTTATTCAATATATCAAACTTTATATTTTTTATTCTTGTTATTTAAGATATCAAAATTTTATGTTATTTAAATTTTTATTACATAAATTTTTTAAACATTTTAATATAAAATACTTGTATAACAAAAATTATAAATTATAAAGATTAATATCTTTTTTTTGTTAATTGTGCATTTAAAAGCACTTTAAATTATACATAATTCAAATAATTTTTAATTTACTAAAATAATTTTTAAAAAATTATTCAAATATATAAGTTTTATTATTATAATTGGCTTTTAATCAATTTACATCTATCAAATAAATTTTTGATAAATTAGTTGTTTAGGAATGAAAAATTAAACGTGGCTTTGCTGCGAGAGCCTAGATGCTTATCAGAGACATTCTTTCTTGGAGCCCACAACTATGGCGCCATTTCTTTAGAAACAATATTGGTGACGTCCAAATGCACCCCTTGCCTTTTCTTTAATTTTTTAACACCACCGCTCATAAGGGGAGTTAGGCCCCTTTTTTTTTTCTTCTGTTTTTTTTTTAATTTTAAAGACTGTTTTATAATATAATTTTTATAATTATTTTTGAAAAAATAAATTGATAGTGATGGTTATAAATAATTAATGGTGATGATTTATGATAAAAATTAATTAAAATAATTATAATTTTTAATAATTAAACATAATGTATTTTAAAAATTAGAAAAATAAAATGAAAACAGCTTCAAATTGTTTCTATTTTTTTTTTAAAAATAAAAAAATAAAAGAAATTTTTTAACATAATTAAATAAAAAAACACTTATCCAAACAAGTTTTAAATTTTTTTATTTTAAAAAATAAAAAATAGTTGTTAAACATTGAAAATAAACAAACCCTTAAATTATGGGTCAATAGAGTTACCTTTGAGTTTAAAAGAACACAAAAAATACTAACAAATTGTTCATTAATAAAGTTTTTATATTAATAGTGAGATTTTAACTTATAATTTTGTGCACTATGAGCTAATTTTTTATTAACTTAATCAACATTTGTTGGCCTACTATTTTAACTTTGATCTGTTGAAATTTTATTACGAAATTGTGTTTAACATCACCTTTTTTTTAATACTAACAATGTGTTGCATGTTTTTAAACAACAAATCTGTTGTCATTGGACAGCAAACTCAAACAATTTCAACATGTCTCATTTCTCTGTCCGATGTTTGCATAAGGTGATATAGATGTCTACAAAAATTTCTTTTCATAAACTAACTAATAACATGAGTTTTACTTTCAAAGTAAGTTACACAAAAAAAGATGAATATCCAAACACATTTTCAAACTATTTTCACAATTTTTACAACTTAAGGGTGTATAAAACCTTACACATGTACCAAAAGCTATTAATAACATTTAGATCATACTCAATAGATTTAAAACTACATGTACAACACATCGCATGTACATAATCCCAATTAACCTAATTTTTCACTCCTCAACTCCTTTAATAACAAAATAAAAAGGGAAGGTCTTTGCATTGCATTTAACCACAAGTAATTAAAGTCATGATTAAATTAAAATTTCTATACTTGCACTAGTATTTTAGCTCTAACAACATTTACAAATCTCATCGACATCATTCCAAAGCCTAAAATGCATTCTAAAGATCATAATTAACAAAATAGTGCAAGTGCATGCAAAATATAGCCTAATTGACAATATACCAAATATTACACAAAAAGAATTAGAGTTAAGAGGTTATAAAGTAGGAATCTTAGATTCCTAAACCTCTGGAGCCTTTTTTCTATCTGTATCAGAGCTAGAGCTTGTAAAATTATTGAAAGAGATGGAAGAGTTTCTTTAGTAACCAAGGTACACCTATCCTATGTAGTTATGTATTAATTGAAATAAAAATATAGG
Organism: Prosopis cineraria; assembly: GCF_029017545.1. Taxonomy (NCBI): domain Eukaryota; kingdom Viridiplantae; phylum Streptophyta; class Magnoliopsida; order Fabales; family Fabaceae; genus Prosopis; species Prosopis cineraria. Next base: position 38,357,721 of record NW_026555332.1, read on the forward strand.
AATGAGTTGATTACTAAAAAATATCATATTATACGTGACAAAAGTTATAATTTCACAATTTAATTCATTTTCATATTTCTTATCTCAAACCACAAAGTATATTGTCACAAGACACATTGACATGTGATAATAGCTCAAACACATCTACTCAATGCACATTGCCACAATGCACTTAGCCATTTGACAATGGCACATTTTCTATCACGACTTGCAATAAATTTAATAATCATGTGACATGTTGGATAAAAATATATATATACATGATCGAACCATTCTTATACCCTCCTTATTTTCTTTGACTGAAATCATGGATTATCTAAACTCACTAATAGTGAGGTGTGACATGGCCAAAGGTCGGTATTCACTCTTGGACCATGATTTCTCCCACTCTCGAATCTTTAAGGTGTTGTATACCTTAAGCTAATATTCTCGACAAACTGATGGAGATAACTAGGTTCTAGTTCCTTGACAAATTATGAGATAGTCCCTTAACAAATAATAGGATAAGGCTTAGCCTTCATGCATCGAAAGGCAACCATAGATGCCATATAAATTTTATCTATTCCTTTCCCTAAATAAAATCCCACCAAATGATCATATACAATATATGATGCTCACTTATTTAATAATTTTATATACTTTATGACAACACATTGGGATCATACTTTGACACTACCCAAGTAAGCATCAATATTATTTTGAAAAACCTTCTCAACTTAAGCTTTCAATCTTATAACATGTCTAATCCTCATTTAACCACACATATAGTATTCACATGTCAATACAACCATGCAATCATTACATCACACATCACACGCTTTTCATTTCAATTACATGTTATAATTTGAAAATCATTTGAGTTCAACTCCACATTTTAGTCAAATCAAAGTTAATACACTATCATAGGGTTTATAACATGTTTTCACATTTACAACTTAATTATACAAGAAAATAAATCCAATTTCACATCATAACATAATTAATAAACAATTATCAAAAATAAAATTTCTCCAGTTATCTCAAATTTTTGAGAGGTCAAATGTTTACCTCTCTATGTCTTACTTCCATACTTGTTTGTCAAGCCCAATATAGTGCGTGGGATAATTAATTTACAACTAATCAAGTCTAAACTTATCGACATTGTTAAATACACACTTTCAACTCTCATTTTGTATTTCTGAAATATCTAATACCTTTACTTCTCACATTTAGGCCCACCCATCGGGTTTATTAACTCTCTTTAGCTCTTAGTAGCTTCATTAAACTCTTAAATTGTCATTACTGGCTCCACAACCTTCATAATTTTGGATTTAATGTTCATTTTCAGACATTAATGGTTCCCAACTATCATTACTATCTAAACCCAAAATTTTTAGGTTTAAATACTTCAAATAACTCCAATTAACTCCACTTGAGTCAATGAATTTAGACCTATAACCTATATGAATTGAAAATCAATCTCCATTAACAAACCCTGACTCAGAATTCTTAAAAGAGGAAGGGAAAGGAATAGAGCAGCTCAGGGAACTTACCTTTGATGTTTTGAGGCCCAAAATGCTCCCTAACGTAACGTCATCCCTAACATTATCAAACAGAACATTAGACACAAAATATCGTTATGATAACTAGAAATAATTAAATCCTTTAAAAATGGTTGCCATAACACAAGGGTTATAAAAAAAGTTAAAAAAGCCAGGATCCTAAGAAAACCCTTTTATAATGCCATTTGAGCTCAAACTCTATTTTTAAAAATTACACAAGAATAACGGAAGCATAAGAACCCAGAATAGCCTTGAAAAAGCAATTGGAATAATTTGGAAAATTTTAAATTCTTGCTCTATGTGCCGTAGCAGATTGCACAGAGGGACTGTTGCCCTCTCGGTGCATTGCACTGCGACGTGCATCTGCTATTATGATAGCACTTTGAAACCAACTTTCAGAAGGCTCCATCTCACCGTTCGACATCTGATTTGAGCAATTCAAGTGTCCACTCGTAGCTTCTAGAGTCACTTAGCTATTGGCACTAGTCTCACAACCAAATATTAATTCAATTGAAAGTTGAACTCTCGGACACAAAATGGCATCTTTTCTTTCCAAAATAACAACTAAAGTGTCCAAACTCCTATACTAAATGCCAATAACTGTGGAACCACTTGAATTAACTCAAATGGATCATAAATAACTTGTTTGTAGAAATCATATCATGTGTTGTGGCATGTGGTATAGAAAAGGCTGTCTTGTGTCTTTTGGCTTTGTGCACCACGGCATACTATACATGTGTCGCAGCATGTGGCATATAAGCTTTTTTCTATATTTTTCTCCACTTTTGATGCTTAAGTGACCTAATTTTATTATGGACCCAAATTTATACCTGAAATTTTAATTAAAGACGCTCATTAGTCTTCTCTAACCACACACCACATAAATCAAACTTGATTACCCTCATTTACCCAGCTAATTCGGGGTTAAATTTTCTCAAATGCTACATGCTTGGCCTTTCAAGTTTACATTTCTTCTGATAAAAGTGCTCAAGTCTCAAGAACATTAGATATGGTAATTAGATGCAACATTAGTTACTCTCCTCTTGTTAGGAAAAAAAAAAGGTTAACGAACATCTTAAATCCTAAACTATTGAGTGAATAGTATTCTGAATCTTAAATTCTTGAAATGTGCAAAAACTCTCTTCAACTTCTAAATCTTGAGCATTTGAAATCTTCCCATTAAGTTGGAGAAAACGACTATCATTTTTAAGGGTCAAGATGAGTGTCACGTCAACATGTGATTGAGCTTCACAACTACAAAAGTAATAGCTATTTTCTCTAAATTAACAGTGAGGTTTTAGATGCTCAAAATTTAGAAGTTGATAGGAATTTTTGTCTATTTCAAGAGTTTAGGGTGTAAAATACTATTCACAAAATAGTTTAGAGTTGAAAATATTCATTAACACAAAAAGAAAATAACTACGAGAATTTTTTTTAAATTTTTTTAAAAAATGTCATTTTGGTTGCTGACCAAAAAATTAAAATCAAATAAATAACTTGCATTCATGAAAGACATTATCTTTTTTTCAAAAGTCTCAGTATAACATGACTCTTAAAAAAAATTAAAATATCATACATTTATAAAAAAATTCTTAACATTTTTGTCCTTTAATTCTATATACCATGCATACTAGCAATCTTAGTTAAGCATAATCATGAAACCACCTTTGCAAAGTATAAGGGCTTGTTTGGAAATATATTATGGAAATAGTTTTTTGTTCTTCAAGACAAAAGAATAAAAAAATTTATTTAGTAATGTATTTTTAAAAAATATTTTAGAAATAAAAAAATAAAATATTATTCTGAAGAATAGAAAAATAAAAATAACTTTTAAGTATTTTGAGATTATTGTTCTGAAAATTAAAGGATAATAAAAAAAACACATTTTTATTAGTATTTTTTTATTTTTAAAATATATCCTATAAGCTATTAATTTTTAAAATAATAAAATAAAAATAATTTCAAACATTGCCAAGCTATCTTGAGTTACGTTCGGTTATTGGACTCATGGATTGGATTGATTTTCCTTCTTGGTAATTTTTTTTTTTTTTTTTTGAGGGCGGGGGGCATTGTTGTCGCAATGATTAGGTTTTTGTCACGGTCTATCCACGTGATATGTTTCAAACGCCACAACTTTTAATTTGTTTCCATATGTATTCATTTAATCATTCTGGATGGCAATAAGAAAATAAAAAGGGGATAATTTAATAGCCGTTGATCTTGGTTGAACAGCTAAAAACCCTTTTTCTTCTGCTTTTACCTTTTGGGTTAGGAAATAGGAATTATTGATACCTTCTTTCCAAATTCCTTTTAGCTCAAGTTTTTTGTTTTTTAATTTTCCCAAACAGGTCAAGTCACAATCTACATGACATGTTTGGCAACAGGCTATAGAGAATCTACTTTATTCTCTACATAGAGTAAATTCTGATATTTTTCACCTTATATATGGTCCTTGTCCCGGCTTCCAGGGTTATGAGAATTGACTTTTTTCACCGACAAAAATTGATACAATTCTTAAATATTTAGTTTATAAGGTATAAAGTTATGAATTTAAATCAATATAGGAAAAAAGAATTATATACCTCACTTTATGTGTTCAAAATATTTGTTTCACATCAAATTAAAATGTGTGTGTTTTTTATAAATTATTTATTCTATAAAATTTTTTATTGATACTGTTATGATTAATAATTAAAAAATTTCTTATTTTATTTAATTAAATAAAAAGACATTAAACATATAAGATGGAGTATATAAATCTTTTCCTATCAATATTCCTATTGTTTTTTTTTTTTGAAAGAGCGCGGTATGGCATAGGCAAAGGACAGGACTTCAACCACTCATGAAATTAAAAAAAAAAATGTAAGTTGATTTCCAGGTTTTATCAATATTTAAATATAGACACCATAATTTTTCGTTCAACTTATTAGCTCATAAAAAAATGATGTCTTGCAAAAGATAAATTTGTGATTTTTATTTCAAGACTGTAAATGCTATAATTTAGATAGTAACTCTACTTATAATATCACAGTACAAGTAAAAAGTAATTAATGAAACAATAATTAACCTTATTGAGCATCTAATTTTTAAAATGAAAAGCATCAAACACATTATTCCATCCAGAAAAAAATGAGAATAATTTAATTTTCCAAGAAAAAAAACTTATTGAAATTGTATAACAATAATTGGCCACCCTAGGGGAATAGTTGCCAAATTCTTAAAATGAGAAGTGAATATATTAATAAAATTTGAGATTCTCATAGTGGAAGAGTAAATAAATTGAGAGTTGAGGCAAGGAAGCAAGAGTTGGTGGGAATAATTAAAAGCGTCAGCAGTTTTGTGTTATATTCTTCAATGAAAACAATAAATAAAAACCACAAAATCATGTGAACTCACTGTGTTTCCGACTTGCACACATTATGACATGAATTAATAAATAGGTCACACTGTTCTTGGCCTTTTAAGTTTATAGCATTGTCAAAGCTGGGTACAATAAGGATCAATTATTCAATTACTATATATATATATATATATATATGTATATATATATAGTTCTGAATAATATTTGTGTAGGTTACTAAATAATTGACCATTTGCTAAAATTTGCTGTTGGTGTAGTCCTTATTATCAATGTGTTTGTTTAATGGAAATTTTAAATATGATTATATGCAGGTAATATATATATATATATATATATATATATATGAGATTAACGATGACATTGTTAAACTCAGGATTACATAAAATTGGCAGATTCAAAATATCTTTGCATATGATTTGTTAAATCTGGCTTATCAAACCAGCCCATTACTTGTGCAACATTGCATGGTTTCAATTTTAATCAAATCCATCCATTATACTATAACAATAAAAAAAAATTACAGCCTATTATAAGTCAAATACGACAGGTCATGTTACTGTTGAGTTCTCACTAACCAAATTAAACAAACCCATCCATCAAATAAAAAAATCTGTATGATTAATCTTATGTACTTATATTACTTATTTTTAATTGAAACAAAATATATCAACCTTGTCTATATTATTTATTTTAAAATTCACTTGTTCTAATTTAATTGGACAAAAATATTAAAAACGCATAAAATTAAGTATATAACTTCTTAATCAAATAGACTTCCTATAAAATTTATCTAATACTATTTCTGGTCTCAAATATAAGAAACAAATAATTACCGATATTCTTTTTAAATGCCACAGATTAATTCCCCCAACAAATATCCTAAATTTCTTATTTACATTTCTACCTTATATTTAATAATTAATCCCAATTTAATAAAAGATATAATTATTAATGCACCAAACAAACTCTTTATTTCTTATAATATGGATGCAGGCATGTCCTCAAAAAATTTTTTCTATTCAATATTCTACAAGTCATGGCCGTGGAAGGAATCTTAGGATCTAAAGCAAAATATTTAAGAAGCTTAGTATACTACTCCCTTACACCTTTATTATCGAACATTTTTTAGAGAGACTTTGATCTTTAACATAAAACACATGGAAGGTCATATATTATTATTTTTAATTTTATTCCTATTATAAATTTAATTGTATGGCTCATCAAATGTTGTATTCTGTGTATCTCTTTTCCTATTTTAAATAGGAATAAAGTTGATTTTTTTTTTCATTTTAAGACATATTAAATAAGTTAATTGTCATTTTTTAATGTCAGTGAAGTAGTTGCAATTGACTTATAATAGGGATTGAAAAAGTATTATTTATGGATAATTTTAGTTAAGGATCATTGTAGGAACTTAATTACTGGTGGGTCCAAAAAAAATTTAAAATTTTAGTTCAATTTAAGGGAAAAAAGTCGAACTAATTTCAATAGTGAAAAGATTAAAATATCCTTCACTTATTATGTAGAATTATTAATGGTTAATTTTTTTTATTAATTTATCAATATCACTTATAAATTATATCTGTTTGTCAAATAATCAATAATATTAGTTGTTAATTTGTTAAATTTTCTAATATCAGTTGTAAATTATAAAACTTGTCAATAATTTACAACTGATATTAGCAAATTAACAAGAAAAATTAGTAATTTAATAACTGATGTTACTGCTTATAATTAAACAACTGATGTCAAGTTTTATATAATTATTGACATATTAACTCATATAATTTGCAACTCATACTAGTAAATTAACAAGTAGAATAAAAAAATTTAACAACTAATAATTCTACATAATAAAAGAAGGGTATTTTGATCTTTTTATTGTTGAAATTAGTTTAATTTTTCTCCCCTCAACTAAATTGAAAATTCAAATTTTTTATGAATCCATCGATAATTAAAGTCTCTTTCGTGATTTTTAACTAAAATTTTCCTTATTACTTATCTGTCTTCATCTCACTTTTTTTAATGATTGGCTGTATAGGATATAAGAAAGTAATAAATTTTAAATAAAAATATATAATTATCATTAATGCTTAATATAAAAAATAATGATTGATTATATAGAATATAAGTAAATATTTTTTAAAATCTTAAGACCACAGTCTTAGTTCTAGTGTCACACATGGCCATGCCACCCGTGCTAGTATTTGTTTTTAATAATAATAATAATAATAATTACGATGTTTAAAACCTTTTAATATGATAAAGCGTGATTATTTTTCTCTTTGTCATTGCAGTGTAATACAGTTATTCAACAAACTTTGTATAGAGCCGCATCTATAAGTATAGAAATTTTATAGATCTACTTTTGCGAGCAAAGTGCCAAACTTGGCATAACCAGAGGAACCCCACCATCTTCATCTCTTGCTTCATTTTTATATTTTCTCGCCCTTTCCTCTTTCTCTCATCATTCCTTCTTCCTTTTCTGCTTCCTCAACCCTCTCTGCATTTTCATTTTCTGATCTTCGCAATGCAATTCCCTCCATTTTCCTATTTCTTCACTGCCCTTCTTTTCTCCCTCACTCTCACTCTCGCTACACCCGACCTGGATGCTGCCACGGTTCAGTCCATTTTGCCACACCCATCTCCGCCGGCTACTATCCCTGCTTTTCCTGAGCAATCCAATGCTGTCGGCTGCCCTCTCGATTTCTCCGATGAGTTCTTTCAAGGGGTAAAGAGCGCGTGCGGAGCTAACAAGCACGACGCCGACGGGGAGTTACACCGTAGCCGGTGCTGCCCTGTGCTGGCGGCGTGGCTGTACTCTGCCTACTCTGCCACTGCGCTCGGCAGGGTCGGGGGGATGGGCCAAGCATCGAAGGGTCGCAATGCTCATACGACGTCGTATGACATGCCGTTGTTGCCGGATGATTCGGAGACTTGTGTGAGTGACTTGGGGAAGGCTTTGAGAGTGAAGGGGATTGATCTGGTTCAGCCGAATGAGACTTGTGATGTGGTGTACTGCTATTGTGGTATAAGGCTTCATCCTTTGAGCTGCCTTGAGGCGTTTTCAGTGAACCCGGACGGGAAAGTTGTGGAGGATGAGAGTGTGAAAATGCTAGAGAGAAATTGCTTGAGCAGTAGCTCCAATGTCAATAAATTGCCAGGTCTCGGTGGGTGCTCTAAATGCTTGAACAGCCTCTATAAGGTAACTGATTCATTATTTGTCTCCATGCTTTGGTTTCATGCTTTCTGCTTACTACATTATGACTTTGAATTTGATGGATCTTGCTTAAAACTGAAGAAGATGAAGAAGCTGATCTGGGTTTCATTTTTTATTTTCTTCACGCTTGGTAATCGGGAAAGCTATCTTCCCTGTTGCTTTCTTTCACTTTGGACGATGGTTACTTTCTGCAATTCAGTGCAATCCTTGCGCCATCGGAGCTTGTGTTTCACGAACTTGAACATTACTGTTGATGCTAAAGTTTTGCGAGAAAGTTAATCATTGTGTTAAATTACTCAAATTATCTTAAAGGTTTGAAGAAATTATAACTATAATCATATTAATAACTGATCAACCACCTGCAATATTGTTGTTAGAGATGATTATATTGTTCTGTACCGGTCCTATAGCTAATTTCAAGCACATTTTAAAGTGTAAAATAAGCCCCGTTTTTATTATGAAGAACGAGCTTGCTCCTTAAATGCCATAAATGGTATAATCAATTCTCACCCTCTAAGACCGGTGAACAAATAGAACATTTATTCCAGATGACTCATACATTAACCTCAAGGTTAGAAGAAATTATTTTATAATCATATTAATAACTGATCAACTACCTGCAATGCTGTTGCTGGAGATCCTTGTTCCATATTGGTCCTCTTGCTAATTTCAAGCATATTTAGGTTATGATACTTTTATTTTTAATCAGAATATTTGGGATGCAGTACTTGGCTAGCTAGATTATATTTTGAAGTGTAAAATAAGCCAAGTTTTTATTATAAAGAAGAGCTTAGTCCTTAAATGCCATAGACAGTATAAATCATTTCTGACCCTCATAAGACTCGTGACTTCAATTTGTCATCGCTGATGTTCTTGTTTCTTAGCCTTCCCAGCTAGGCATGATGGCTAGTTGAGTAGCAAACAAAAAATTTTATTTCTTTCTGGCACATAGTACCTTACAAATGGCTGCAAATGAGATCCGATCGTCTATCTGATTCCTCTGAAATATTCACCTTATTTACGGACGTTAGTCAGATTTATATTTCCAATTTAGCACGAATTCAGGAGCATTAGATGACAACTGCATCTGTGGATTCTTTTGGCTTTGTTTTTACTGTTTAGGAATTCTAATTTTCAAAAGTTTTGTCCTTTTTTCCTAATCAGCAATATCAACGTATATCTACATATATCAGCATGTATTTATGACCAGAAAAATATCAACATGTACGAAGCCATAATATTCATAAACCATGAACACTGTGGCTCACCTGATCCTCAGACTCCGCATAGATACATAGCTCCACATCAAGTTTATATGTGGAAACAGATGCAATGATTTCAAATCCTCAAATAATTACGAAAGAATAACATAGTTGGCTTTTAGTAAAGGCATTTCATTTGCTGTAGTGTTTTGCTTTAGTACAACACAAACTAATAATGCATGTTGGTTGAAATTCTCCTTTTCTATGCATTCTTTAAATAGTTCTTATCCATGATGTGCGGCATTGACCATTTTTCTATGAGTGGATGTTACACCAACCAAGATGCGCTATTTAACAACCTTTGATGTACCAAATTAAGTTGCTTATCCCACTGTGAGATTCCTTAATTAAAAAGTTACTTCTATGCAGCTTAACAAGAAGACTTCAAATTCAAGCAAATCACAAGACAGGACCACAAAGATTCACAACAAAGATTGCCAGCTTATGGGCCTAACGTGGCTTCTGGCCAAGAACCGATCAGCTTATATCCATACAGTCTCTGGGGTTCTGCGTGCGTTTATGTTGAGCTCAGATGGATCTGATCCAAAATCCTGCACTCTAAACAGTGATGGAATGCCTCTGGCTGTTGATTCCTCTGAATTCTCTGATTCTTCATCAATCAGCCTTCACGCCCCCATCTTTCTTTGCTTCTTGGTTCTCTGTTTGCTTTTACTCATGCAACTTTCTGTACCATCCAACTAACTCAGATCAGAGCAAACAAGATTAATGTCAACCATGACATTGTGCAGAGTTGAATCCCTGTTTTTCGTGCTTGATTTGTTTTTTTGATATCTCAGGCGACTTGGAATTGTAATCTTTAGTGTTATGGTGCTTAATATTCTTGAGTAGTCTGCCTATCATAAGGCTGAGTATATCCATATATATATTTATATACATATGTGTAGAATCTGCAGAATAAGACTGCACTATCTAGGAAATAGGTAATTATTACTTACAACAGGTCAGGCTTGATACAAAATTGATTTATTTATTCAGTTGAATTGTGTTGGGACCAGCATTGGCATGTGCTTAATGGGGACAAGAGACGGAGGGACAAAATCTGCGTGTAGCGTCACTTGTTGAGTGGCATTATTTAGAGACGGTTGTGTGAGCTTCACGGGCGATTCAACTGAGAGTTCTTGTACTGTCTTGCCCTGATAATCATGAGGCTGGACGATAAGTGGATGTTACAATCTGAAGCAGAATTATCACATGGGCAAGGACGTTTCCACAAGTAGAACTCGGAGAATTTTGAAGGAAACAGACAAATCTAACAAGGAACAAATAATCAAAGTCTTTATGCCATTGTAATGCAAGATTTTCAAATAAAAAAAATACTTAACATTCAAATAAAAATAGAAAATAAAAATATAAGGTGTATCTTCTATAAATTTTTTGTTTATTGAGAGAATTAATGATTCTATCTAAAAAAATGTTCTTAACAAATACAAAAAAAAAAGAAAAAAATTACTTGACATCCTGAGTTAGTTGAATTTATTGAATGATCAAAGGGCCTCTTGGATTTTTTTACCCCCAAGCGCATTGAAAATCAAAAGATGCTAGAACAAATTTTCCTCTCTCTTTTTTATTGTTTAAAAATGAAAAAAATATGCGCCCTTTTTCTAAATATAGGGAATAGAACTTACTTTTTGTTTTTTAAAAAAACATAGGGATCAACAATATTTGCAGCATATTTTTATTTTATTTTTTTAGAATAAAAATTGTCACATTTCCTTCCTATTCAATTTTGTGGACTCCGGCTAGAGTACAAGCCAGTTAAAATATTAGAAACCTGTGAAGTCGTCAACCACATAACTTTGGGGTTTTTTTTTTTTAAGGAAGAATTACGCTAAAATTTACACAAAGAAATTAATTGTTATAAAGTGATGATTGTCAATGACCTTAATATAATAATTTTTTTTGTATGAGATCTATATGTAATTCTCTCTTTTTTTATATAAAAAAGTGGAATACAGACACTATAACAAATAATAAGGACCTAGCCCCTTGTCATTAAAAATCGTAAGCACAATCTTTGTTTTCATTTGGCCACTAGATGGTAAATGCAGTTCAAACATTCTTTATATATGATATTAAATTTATAGTAAACAGAGATAAAGAATTTTATAGTTGGTAGGAATTGACCTTCAAATATTCCTTAGATTAATGTCTATAAGAAATATTTGGATCCACATTTTGAAATATTTCTTTGTAGACAACATTAATGGTGGTTGATTTAGGTTGATGACATGAATCATGGATTAGTACTTCTAATCCATGTATACATTCGATTCAAGACATTGCAACATAAAGCTATTCATGAGTAAATACAAGTTGGGGTAAATATAAATTAATATTGGTCAATGATTGATCTTAACTTTTGTTTATGGTCATTATAAAGAAAGTATTATTGAAAATTGCTTTCGTTACTTGACAAAAGGTAAAGTGTATTGTGATGGATTCATGTCCATACGATGCAACAAGACTTCTTGATTTGGATTTGATCCATTTAAGGTAATTGCCTTAAGAACAAGCTTGCCTGGGTAAGTGAGTCAATGGAACGGTTACTTAACTAATACTAACACTCTTAACACGGGAAAAAAAGATTAGGGGCAGTTTTATGGCTTGTTATTGTTTGCTTGGGCCACACCTAGAGGAGCATTCGACCTCATGAAGCTCGTTGGATCTGCGTTGAGCAAACGCAAACTCTAGACCCCAAGTAACTGTTCTTTCACATGCCACGGTCTTCGGCTCTTGTGAGATTGGATGGTTCAATTTTAGCGGTTTTAACTTGTAATTTTTTTTAAAAAAAATATATTTTGAAAAGTGACAGTTAAAAGAATTTCTTTCTTTTTTATATTGTAATTTACCAATAAAAATTATAAAAAAATTAATATTAAATATAGATCATCCAAAATAAATCTGAACATTCAATTTATAAAATTATAAAAGAATTATAATATTAAACTTGAATTATCTAAATTATATCAAGGGTGGTAACTACCGTAATGTTTGCCTGCTTTTTGGGGTTAGGAATAGGTTTTGGGCCCAAAATGCTGATCCAAACAGAGCCTCGAGCCTTTTGTTCCCCCCTTGTATTAGTCTCAAGATCATTTTTCACGCTGTATCAAAGAAAAAAAAGAAGTTTTATTACCAAAAAGAAAAAAGGGAAAAAAAGGTTCATTTTTCACAGGTAGTTTTTTCCCTCAAGTTACTTAAAGGGGCATTTTTGTTTTTTCGCTTACGAAGATATTGACACCGATCAATCCGGACGGCTGAAACGCTTTGATGGGAATCTGATTTCTGAGACTTTTGTCTGATAAAAGTTTTTTTTTTTTGGGGGGGGGGGGGGTTGGTTTGCACAAAAAAGTTTAATGGGGTTTACGGCTGATCAATAGTTTTATAAACAGTAAAATCCCATTAATTTTTTTAAATATTTTTTTATTTGTATAGAAATGGAAAGAATTTGAGAAAATTGTGAGAATATGGGGCCCATAATTACAAAGATAGTTGTGGGGTACATAGTTAAAAAAACATAAGAGTGAAATTAAAAGTAAAAATAAATAATAATAAATAGGGATAATTACATTCAAGAATCACTCAACCAAATTATTCACAAATAAAGATTAATAATAAATCTCGTTTAAGAACAGCAAGTCAGTATTTTTATTTTTAAGAACAGTATATTTCATATTAGTTCTTATTTACGAATAATTTGTTTAATTGGTGATTGGATGTGATTCTCCCTAATAAATTTGAGAGTTGTAATAAAAATGTGAGTATTGATTTGCAGTAACAATAATAAAAAATAGAATAAAATACGAAGCTAAATACAAAGCCAAAATGTTTATACTCAAATTTTAATTTTATGAGTGAATAACATGCCGTAAAATAATAAAGTATTCTTTGTATTTTTAACATAGACATAATAGTTGATGATATATTTTATACGTTTTTTGCATAAAAATTATATCATTAATTTTTTTAAATTTTAGCTTTTAATATTTTTTTATGAATATAGAAAAAATTTACATATAAAAAAAATTATCTTCTAAATATGACGTACTTAATAATGATAAATTAAAAAATTAGACAAAAGTAATAATTTAGCTCATCTCATTAATTATAGTGAGGTGGTTAAATTAAAAGTGACTTGCATATAGAACATGACGAAATGCTATAATATTGTCTGTGCTATTTTCTTAATTTAAAATCAGTATTTAATATATACATAATTTCTATTTATTCTTATTTTTTCCTTAATTGTAATTTATAAATACAATTATAACATACATTATAGTATAGCATTTGTTATCTTACATGTTTTATTTTTCTGAGGATGATGCATGGGCAAACAAATTTTTGAAAAAAATAAGTTAATTATATTTTTTGTCAAAATGTTAATTATATTTTAATTTGCAGGTGGTGAGAAATTTTAAAAAACTATTCATATATTTTTAATATACATAAGATCTTTAAAAAGTTACCCTTATCGTATTGCAAAACAGAAATTATTGCTCAGATTTTAATTTACACGGAACAACTGATGATGGAATCAGAATTGAGGGAAAATTTGTTTCTTCAATTAATTATAGGGGGAGAACTTAATAGGAAGTATATTTTTTTGACTTGATTTCAAAATTTTCCCACATATTAATCAAAGGAAGAATACAAAGAGTGAATGATAATTAGGTTTCAAAATATTGAATTAATGACAGTTAAGTTTTTGATAATTTTTTAAAAAAACTAGTTAAAAATATCAATTCAAATAATTATAAGTTCAGAAGTTTCAATTACAGATAATTATGTAAGTATAAAATATAACTCTTATATTGTAATAGAAATTTTTATTTGTAACTATTTGAATTAATATTTATAATTTATTTTGTAAAAAATTTTATTGAAGACCTAATTGTCATTAATTTAATATATGAAAACCTAACTATTATTTTCTCAAATACAAATATCTCATGGGTTAATTCACTTTAAGATGAAATAAATAATTATTTTATCTTTAATATATATTTATATATGGGCAAAACTATTTCTAATACAGAATAAATTATTTTTTATATTTAATTTTATTTTTATCTTTTAATATTAAAATATATCGTGCATTGCATGGGCAACAAATCTGGTTTCTCAAGATTTACAATCAAGTTCCAGTTAAAAAAATTAATTATTTTTTTCCCTCCATTGTGACTTATATATAATTCTCAACTTTTTTTTTTTTTTTTTCACTTGTTCACTGGATCGGACATGAAACTATCAAGGATCAACCCAACTAGTGTCCCCTCCTGACATGCCAGGTCATTGATACAATGCTTGCTAAAGAAATAAGCTCATTGCCATGAACACACACACACACACGCGTTTTGATCGATTCATGTTTCTCTTATTCATATTTTTCAACTACCGTAATTAAAAGACTAAATGTCTTATTTTCAGTTACCTAAACCGTTTAGACAGCAGAACATGATGGGATGTCTTGTTTTCCAGCCATTCAATATCATTTGGGGAACATATATTGAGCCAATCAATGTACGGTTTAAAACTCAACATTACATCTTTCTTTTGGGGGGGGGGTGTGATTAGATTTTAATTGACAAAAATGATTAATAAAATTTCATGATGTTTAGATAATTTTTTTGTAATTGATATTGATAGTTAAAAATGTTTGAGTAATTTTTTAGACTCAATTATAAAAACGAAGAAAATAAAAAATATTCAAATGATGAGAATTGATTCTCAAATGGAGAAAAAAATAGCTTATGTCAAATAAAATTTCAGAAGTATAGAAAAATTGAAGGTGTTTGGATGATATTTTCCAAAATGATGATTTTGGACCTAGAATTAATTTTGGATGTGTATAGAAATAGGCCCTTAAGAATTAAAACTTCAATATTCTTACTTTTAGTCTGAATTGATCTTTAATTACAATGACACCAACCATGACAAAACACATTTAGCCTTATGAGGAGAGTTTTTGATATAAGTCGAAATGAAAGAAAAAGTGAAAGTAAGGTGAAAATGAAGTTTTAAATGATGTTTGATATGCATATGAAAAGGGGTCATTTTTTATGAAGGAAGTAAAGGAGAAAATTGATTCCATAAATATGAAGAGGCAAGTGAGTTACACCAATTTTGATATAACCAAATTTCAAGGAGAAATGAGATTCAGTATACCAAACAATTTATTTTTCAGCTTCACTTCCTCTCCCATTTTTTTAATCTCAATTTCATGCTACCAAAAGGGACGTGTCGCTCCACTTGTTGAATGTTATTCCAGTAGTAGTATCTAGCGTGTGAAAAATATTATAGACACAATTTTAGGTCTTGTTTGATTACTATAAAAAAATAAAATAAAATAAAATAAATTGAAAAAATTAAGATAAAAATAAATTAAATTACCCTTAAGTATGATAAAACTTATTAATACATATTACAAATATGAAAATTATCACACTCTCATGAAACTAAGTTATCCATCCTTCTTATAAATATATTTATATATATTTTTTACTATCTTTATTATTTCAATTTATTTTATTTTTTTAATAACTAAATGAGACTTTAGTATTTTAATGAGAAAATAAAAATAATATTATGAAAGCCTAACAAATAATGAAAAGGTTGTTTGGCGCATGTAATTAAGGAATTAAAAATAGAAAAATAGAAAAACAATAATTGACTTTCGGATATCTGTCGCAACTCTGTAAGGGTAGATAGAATATGATGACAAACGACAACGTTACGTTCAAGAGAATTAGGAACTGTTTGGTTTAATCAACGACCCAGTGCCAACGCTCCTACGCAGTACGCACCATCTATCATCTATCATTTATTTAACCCCTCCTCCAATAATCTAGCGATAACTCCGGACCAAACTTGATTTATCAATTCAAATAAATTTAAAAAATTGTAAAATTAGGTTTGAAAGTTTAAAAATTTTTTTTTATACTCTAAGTTTATTTGAGTCACTCAAAAAAAATACAGCTCAAGCCTGAACGTTGATAGGTTTAGTTTGAATGCTTGAATTTCTTTTTTATTATTAATAAAATAATATACAACTGAAACTATTAATTTTTTAAAACATAATTAAAATTATATAAAAAATAAATATTTAATAATTTGGGTATTCGAGTCAGCTTGAATAAACTCGATAGGTTAAGGTCTAACTTAGTTATATGAGTTTTTTTAAATGTCAGGATATTTCAAGCTCGATTTAAATAAGTCTACCCAACCGAATTATTAACTCTAATAATATAACACACTCTCTCTATGCATATTCAGTCAAACTCTTTTAATTGAGGACGTTACATATATATAATTATGATTAAATGATTACTCGGATCAATCCTGTTCTCTAGTCCCTTTGTCTTTTGCTTTGTTTCGGCCCTTTCATGTTTAGATCCACACACAACAAATGTTAATTATATACAGATTTATATTATATAATTAGTTTACTATATATCATGATTTATTTATTTGGGTAAAACTGTTGCTGACTAATTATAAATTTTTAGAATACTAAATTAACCAATATCTTCTTGCAGTATCTATTTTTTCAAATATTTTTTTAGAATAAAAATATATTTTTATCTCTAAACTATTTTTCGAAAAACACCCAATATCTTAAATTATTTATTATAACAATTTCACATGTAAAAAAATTAAAACGTAACATATTTATCTCTAATGTGGACAGTTAAAAAGTTACTTGAGATTTTAATTTGATCAAAAATATCACTTATTATGTCAAGTGAATTTATGAGGGTGCATTTTTACTCCTAAATTATTAATGTATTACAATTTTAAGTGTGTTTGTAAAGTGCATTTATAGATACACGCACGTTAACATTATATATATTAACATTAAAAACATGAAGTGCTATGAATTATAAGCTTGTGGTTGGGGCTTTGAATTTCCATTCTTATATATATATATATATATATATAAAACAATTTTGTTAGCAGCGGTTTATTACTTGTTCTTAGTAGCGAAAATCCTTATCACAAATATTACACACACAAACAAACAAAAAGAAGAAGAACGAGATAACTGCGTTTGCTCAGTAACATGGTTAAACATGATTAGACATCTTGGATAAGGATCATCAATTTCAGAAAAAGTAATAAAACAGCTAATCAAGAAAATCACCATCACAAGTTCTTTATCCTTAAGTGAACAAATCTGAAAAACTCCGAAATTGAAATTTCTTGCAGTTAACTAATATTTAGCTTCTACTATGGCAAAATGATAATAATAATGATAAAACTTCTGCAAAATAAATACCAACTGATTTGGCCGTTGATAAATGATAACACACACACAGAGTAATTGTTAAGATTGAAGGAGAATTAAAAATGCATTAATGTATCAAATTGCATAATAATCTTAAACAAAATTTTATATATACTTCGTGGCTTAAATTCATATACAGCGAACTCAATTCATTAAACTCCTGAAGATGATGATACTCAGTTGTGGCATTTCTTCTCCTTCTTAGGGAAAAATGAAGTCAAAAGATACAACAGGGGGCAAGATTTTGGCATAGGTCTTAATTAAGAAGCACCTCAAGCACATAATCAATCAATCAAGAGAAGCCAAAAAAGGTAAATGGAGAGAGAGAGAGAGAGAGATCAACAAAAAACATACCTCAAAATACTTGTTGCACAGATGATCGTCAGGATACTTTGCTTGAATATGAGAGAGCTTTGACCTCAGTTTCATTGACTGTGCAGCCCTAAACTCCCCCCCCTTCTCTCTATAGATCTCTCTGTTCGAAGTGTCTTAATTATCTGAATTAAATTACAATCTGATGATAATTGAGAAATCGAAGCAGAAAAGATCATAAATATAAAAACGAAGAAGAGGAAGAAGAAGGTGAGGATCAGAAGGAGGAAAGTAGGCAGTGAAACAAATTTAGGGCCGAACAGACAATGAAACAAAGATGAGCTTCTCTAGACTTCGTAAATCAGATGAGAGGACTTGTACACACTTCTCACCAAGACGAGGAGGATATATATGGAAACAGAGATTGACGAAAAGTATGCATAATATAAAATTAATTAGTGTAACTGTTGGGACGAAAATAGTGTGTGTGTGTGTGTAATACCAACATAATTAATAGGAAAGAACAAAAAATTGAAAACTTAATTCAACTGGTAAAGAAGTTGTATCAACTTAATCAAAAATTTTGTGATTTTGACAACATTGGTGATAAAGCTTATATCAGAAAGAGTTCTGACCCGACTCAATCTCAATTGGTCTGAGCCCATTAAAATTTCCTAAATTTGAGGTGAGATAAGCTTATCATACTAATATATTTTATCTATAGCAACAAGAAAAAAATATTTTTTGTAATATCAACAAGCAAAAACTGTTTATAGCAACAAGCAAAAAATATAGAACAAAAAATGGAGAGTAATATCAGTAATATTTTTTGTCTATAGCAACAAGCAAAAAACATAGGACAAAAAATTGTTTCCTATGACTATAGGCAATAGTTTATGGTTGTAGTCCAAATGACCTTTATCTATTACAATAACAGTTTTTTTTTAAAAAAAATTTAGGGTACAAATGATAAAAATGTTGCCTTAAGTAACGGTTTTAAGTCATTGAATTTGGCAATAAATTTTGGCTGTTGCCCATCTTTATTAACAAATTTTAATTGTTGCTTGTAACAATGAAGTGCGGGCAGCAACTATCAAATGTTGCCTGTTTTAGTTAAACAATTAAAAAAATAATTATGCAAGCAATCATATTTTTTTCAATGAGGAATCATCTAGCAAGAAAAATATGCCACATAATTTTCTCGTGCTACATTTAAATAATCATTAACCCTAAAATACTTTAATCATTAAATAATTTCAAGAATATTCACAATGTTCTACAAGAAAACTTCATCATATCAACTTAAGACATAACATTAAGTATTGATAAATTTCACAAATGTTTTAAATGTGCATCTTGTGTGTGTGTTGTGTGTGTGAAATTTCCTAAAAGCATTCTCTCCAATAGCCTCCAAACCACACAGTTCCTTTCAAACAAAGAATATCATCACATTGTGATATGAACAAGTAGAAAATGAAACACCAAAAACAAAGACAGAGAGAGATTCTGATTTGTAATTATAATGATCAACCTAAAACATTCGCAACTCATATTAAGAATATGAAAACACACTAAACCAGCAACTTGAAGAACATTTGTATAAAGACAAATTAATATTCCAATTTAGGACCTAAATGTTAGGCAAAAGTAACGATACAAAGGGAAAAAATGTTGATTGCCCATGCTAAGAAACCATATAAGAACCAATCATGGAGATTTGAATTTTAAACATGAAGTTTCCAAATCAAAATAATCAAAAATTAAAAATGTAGCAAACAATAGAAAAATAGAACCACACACATGCATCCCACCAAGAAAAAAAATCCTCAAACGCAAGTGAAAAAGTATGTTCACTTTGAAATCCAGAACAAACCAATTCAAGGGTCCCCAAGAGTGTTCAGCAGATAGTTAGCCCAATCTAACTTTGTTTGATTCCTTTTATGAAAAACGCTCAATTCCATCTTCACTTTGAAACTGAACCATTTATATTATCCTTCATGATGGAGATGAAAGAATTGTATGGCACTTATAGCATGGATTTTAACAACCACTCAATGGGATTCAACTTTAAAAGTAATAATAATTTAAACATACAATAAATAAAGCCAAAGTATATCAACAATACAAGTATACAAAAAGTCTTCAAGGAATTTGATTTTAAGATAAAAACCAAAAGACTAGGGTCTTGTTTGTTTTCTATTTTCAAAAACTGTTTTTTTTAAACAGAAAAAATTTTAAAACTTGTTTGGTTAAATATTTTGTATTTAATTATTTTTAAAACTGTTTTCATTTTTTTGTTTTTAAAAACAAAAAAATAAAATAAAAACATATTTTTTATTTTAAAATACATTACATTTTATTATTAAAAATTACAGCAACCTTAATCAATTTTTATTATAAATCATCACCATTAACTGCCTATAATTATCACTATTAGCTTATTTTTAAATTTTAAAACTATTTTTAAATTAACATAACCAAAATAATTGTCATTTTTTTTTGCTTTGGAAACAATTTTAAAATAATATTGCAAAACAATTTTAAAAATAAAAAATGAAAACAAAAATTCAACAAGCCCTAAATTTCTCCTTTCCATCTCAATTTAATGGCATGAGTTCTAGCCCAAGAATCACAACTTCAACTAGCTTGCAGAAGCATAAGAGTCACAAGTCTCCTCAAAATTGCAATGCTAAGAGCCAAAACTCCAATGATACAAATATGCATATCACCTTAATTTCAGAGTGGCATCAGATGATTCAACATTCCTATAGTTCAATTTCAAATCATAAAAATCAATTAAAAACCATATTCATTTATCCAATTTAAAATGTTATTTATTAAAGTATTAAAAATATAATAATCTTAAAATTTTGAAACTACAACCAACTATAAGAAACTTAACTAAAAATTTTAAATTCACATTTTTATAATTAATATAAAAATTGAATATACTACTTGTTTTACAAAAATTCATAATCAAAATGTATCTACACTATAAATATAAAATTTGGAAATTGGGGTAAATTTAGAAATAAAATTTTCTTTTTCAAATTCTCTATATTTAGATAAAAAAGCTGGAAGTAAAAATATGTGGATCTTACATATTATTTTCTTTTACTCTTTTTTTCTATAGTCAAGTAGGAAAAAATGTTATTCCCTCTCCTCACTTTTTTCTCCCTTGCATTTTTCTCTTTTGTCAAGCATAGCATTAATTAGTATATTTTTAACCATGGACAACTTGTAACATAACTATTAGTTATAAGAAACCCAATACGCAAGAAGTTTAAAATTGTTACTTGTTATCATAGGTAACAGGTCATTAGTGTTGTCTAAACAGTTCTTTTTTACGCAACAATTTTTACATGCTGCTCAATATTTGTTATCTAAAATTAAAATTATTAGTTACATTTGAAAAACCATTGCTTATTCATATTTTAAGTAACACTTTTTTTACTTGTTGTAAAGTTAATTGTTGTCATAGATTAAAACTGTTGTAGGGCTCTCTAATTCCCCTCCTTCCACTATCACTCTCGCACACTCATGTATTTGTGTTTACTTCATATATAATTGCCAAAGATAAAACTCAAGCTTTATAGAATAGAAGGGTACACTCCCTTTTTTTTTTTGGGGGGGGGGGGGGGGACGGCAGAGAGTACACTCCCATTTGATAGGTTCAGAAATCCAATCCAATAATTATTGTTTAGAAAAAAGTTGTTTGGATTTGATTTGATATACTTTTATAATAAATAAGTTATTTTTAATATATTTAATCAGAATTAAAAAAATATTAAAATTTATTAACAATGTCTTAAAACTTAATAAATTTTTAAATTTACCATTGTGAAATATGTATACTTTAACAACTCAATCCTACATGTTGTATAGAGTTTAAGAAATGATGAACTATCCCTGACCTATAGTATGATTTTATGTAAATTTTATATTACTTTTAATAAAAATAAAAATGTGATGCATGAACACGTTTTTACACAATAATTACAAAATATAAAATAATATTGTTTTATTCTATCATATTTAACATCATGATCAAATTGACCTTAGATATAAATATAAATACTAAGGGTTGTCAATGAATAAATTAAATAGGATAATATTATCAAGAAATGAACATTATACAAATTTGTAATTTTGTCGTCCTAATCTTCAATTGTGCAGTACTCCAGAGTCCAGATTTATATAGGTGTAAAGATTTGTCCACTTTTGTTTTTTTTTGTTTTTGGAATGTGAAGACCTGTCCACTTCATGGCAAATTACAAAAGCAATCGAGTGTTTTTGTCTTCTTTCTTTTGTCTTGTCGTGAAAGCTTCCGTCTCCCCATCTCCACCCTATAGCTTTTCACATATTGCCTTTTTAGTCCCTCATGTTCTGATTAATTATCTGCCGACCCCATCCAAGCCCCGGCGCATATCCGATTTCGAATATAAGTCACGCACGGTCGACAAATTTCTTAAAAAAGTTGTAAAAAAGATAGCTTAATTTCTTAAATTTGTCATGTATTACAATCCCGCCTGCCTTAAAGTCAGAAATAATGATCAAACTTAAAGAATCGCCCATTTAAATTTATTTTTATAAAAATTTAGGTTTTAAAAAAATAATATTTTTAAAAAAATTGAGCTTTTAAATTCAATTTTGATATGCCCTTAAAAAAAAAGCTCGGGTGACCTTTTTAAGTTCATTTTTATTTTTTATTTAAAAAATAAAATATTTTTATTTTTAAAATATTTTTATTTTTAAATTAAATTTAAACTTTAGAATATATATTATATACTTTAAAATTAAAATTTTTATTATTTATTTTTAATTTTTAAACATTATAATTTATATTTTAAAAATATATGAAATATTATAATTAAAAAATTTAATTTTTAAACTTTTAAAAAAAAAAAAATAAAAATAAGGACTATAAGCCTTTTATATAAGAATTAAATTTAAAAAAAAATGAGATATTTTAAAAAAATCACTTTACGCTTGTTTTTCAACTCTGAACCCCCCAAATAAAAAGGCCTCTAATGAATGGTTTCCCTTCTAACATAAATTGAATTACTCCCTCTAGACTATATTTGAATTTTCTAAAAGTCTCATTTAATTTAAAATATAAGACATTGAATAGGTTTGATATATATAATATATATATATTCAATTATACCCTTATTTTATTATATTTTATTAATTATTTCTTCATTAAAAAATATAAGTTTTTTTTATGAGGATAGATGTAAAAAATATAGGTATTTTAAGTTTTTCAATGTATAATTAATTAACTTTATTTTCAACAATACCCTTACTGTACATTTGAGAGTTTATAATTAAATGAAAATGAATAAATATCAATGAGATAAAATAAAATGGAGCGGAGCAAAGTGGAATGGTACGGAATTTTTCATTGTTTGGGACTGATTATAAAATGAATGAAATGAAATGGATTAAATTTTTTTTTTCTTTCAATATCATCCATATGAGTAACTTTTTTTAAAAAATAATTTCCATTAAATAATTATAATATTTATTTAACAAAAAATAATAATAATTAAAATTAATAGTCAAATAAAGTACTCAAGAATTAAGAAGAAAAATAACATTGTTTTGAACATAAATCTATATCATTATTCTTACAAGACATCAAAACCACAATGACCTCATTGCGTATCTTGCGGCTCAAGACCTTATTCGGTATTGTATGCACAGAAGCTTTGGTTAATATATCTCTTTCTAGCTACAATTCTTCTAAAAGAGCCCAAACTTTACTTTGTCACTTAAAATGTGCCTATTGACTCTTGATAATTTCTATGCCATACTTTGAAAAAAATTTAGAGCATTTTGCAAAAACTTCAACCATACTACTTAATGACTTGAAAAACATCTTCATGCCCAAGTCTCCATTTGTTATTTTACTATTTTTCTTTTTATCTTTTGACATAGTTATAACTTGAAATCTTGCTTGTAAAGAAATTTTACATCTTCATTGTTATTTACAATAAAGCCGTGCAAGTTTGTTTCATTGTTAGAAATTAACATGTCAATTTCTTATAATAAATTAGATTTTTCAATTAGTGTAGAGTTTTTTTGTTTGATCTCTAATGTATTTTCTGCATACTCACCACTCGCCCTGTCTTACCTATATAATGTAAGTATTTTCTCATGATATGGTATTGATTTGTTTCTCTATACAGTGGCTTCAAGTTTTGCTTGGACAAAAGAATACATAATTAAGGTTAATTCAATTGGAAAGATTAAGACTTGTCGTACTAACCATTTGTATAAATATTAATTAATATATTATTATCTCAATTAACTTCTCCCACACTTCTGTTTCTATAATCCACAAATTTGTGTTTGAATCCCATCCAAATTCACTTAGCCATTCTTAAATAAGTCATACTAAGGAATAGTAAATTTGCTCTTCAACCGATTCACGTGATCTTTTATTTTGATTTTATCTAGTTATTTGTGAGAAAACTTTTGTCTCATCTTTAATAAAATCCCATCTAGTGCTTTTAATGTGAATGCCCCTCCTTGTTTGTTTTTCAAATTGTGTTAATGTATATATGCATCAACAAGAAAAATCTTCCATGGCATTGGTCCAAGAACATTTTTTATCATTGGATGCATTTCGCACATCATTTTGACTCTTTCGCTTTGACATAACTGTGTTAACTAATCAATTAATTAAAAAAATAATGCAATAAGAATGACGATATTTATGTAATAAGGATAAATTATTGAGATGAAAATAACAATCACAAAGAAAATATAGTTCACACATGTAATACAAAGAGTTAATACAAATATATATTTGTTAATGAGATATATAATTATGTTGCATATGTGCAGCAGTATGGTCTCTAACTAAATTTTTTCTTCTCGTCTCTTCACTGTCTTCTCTTTTAGTGCCACACTTCTTGTTTTTATTATTTTGATTAGAGAGTTCATGATCAATAACCTCTCCTCTATAGTTTCTTTATCACATGGATCAATGCTTATCAAATAATTATGTAACATATATATGCAACTAATACAATATTCTTTTGGGTGTGAATTCCAAAAGCTGGTACACTTGTTAAAATAGCAAACCGTTTCTTTAAAACACCAAATGCTTTTTCAACTACATTTATTAAAGAAAAATGTTGAAGGTTAAATAGTTCATGAGAATTTCATGGTGAATTTCTTGAGTGTTCCTTCAAGATGTGATAAGTTAACCTTTTAACATAAAATCAGCATTAACAAGATAAAATTTACCAATTCATGAGATAAATAATTTTTATCAATATTAATTTTTGAACGAGAAAGAAATTAAGATTTTTTTGAATAAGTCAAATTGTCAAATGTTATATTTATTTAATTCAATAGTATGATTAAAAAAATATAAAAAATTTTAGCAACTTTTTAGAAACATAAATTAATTAATAATGACTAATTTGAAGGGAAATTATTTCTGTCTCTCATCATTGATTAATGAGGTCAGTTATAAAATTCATTTAAGGATTTGGACATTATACAATAGGACTATATTTTAAATCTCGAAGAAAATTCTACAAATATAAAACAACTTCTAAATATAAAATGAGATTAATGATGTGATTTAGATTGATCCCTGTTTAATATGGAAGATTACGGAATCCAACGCACGTTTTTTATCATATAAATACAATATAATATAATGATGAATTGATTGATTGTGTTGTGATTTCCGTATATACTTCAAGTTCCAGGTCATTTTGACACCTGTGATCATGGATGGATTTGGTTTTACAGTGTGCGGGCACCGTCACTTCACATCTTATCTTACATAAAGATGAGAAATAAATGCTACACTCCATATTTTGTAACCTTATGGGATAATAATAACAACTCACGACTCGTCTTAATCAATAATTATTTTAGTTGTCTAAAAATAAAAATAAACTCTTAATCACCATCCAATTAATTGGTCTGTTATTGGTGTTATCAAATGCCAAAAAAGATTTTACGAGTAGGCATTTGGTTTAATTAATTAAGGAAGTTAAATTAATTTATATTAAGATCTCAAGTTTGATATAATGAAGTTTCCGATTAATTTAAATAGGAAGTGATAATATCTAAAATTTCTCATGGTATTGCGTGATGGAATGAAAAAATTAATTTGAAAATTGAAAAGCTTTTTCATGTGTCTGGGGAAAAAGCATTTTGAAATAAAATGTGATCTTTTATAATTCTAATTAACTAAACAGAAAATAAATTTTGCATCTCATAAAATTTCAAAACAATAAATCATTTTTTAGACCGCATAGAAAGCCATTTTTAAAGATTGAACAGACGATCCAAAATAATTTTACTAAAGACAAACTATTTCTTTCATACAGGTTTATTCGGATGGTAGAATCATGTACGAGACTCGTGAATTCCACATCAAAAGATCATGACCGGAGGAAGAAGATAGTGAGAATTTTCCCCTCCGTAGAAATATAATATATTATCGAAATATCATAATCTTTTCCTCTCTTTTTTCTCTTTCTTCTTTCTTCTGGTTATTATTATGAAGATAAAAAAATGACAATAATTTTTTTAAATTATATAAATGATAATTTAATCTTTTAAAACATTATAATTTTATTGAAATCTCTAAAGAGTATTGCATCAATAAATTTTAAAATGACGAGACTATTTTCCTCTAATTAAAAAGAATAACCTTTAATCACAACTTTTGATTAGAGAAATAAAAAATTACAACTTATCAAATATAATTTTTGTTATTGAAAAATAATTCTCAAAGCAAAAAATTTCAATCACAATTTTTACTTAAAAAATAATAATTTTTATTCTGTGAATTATAAGAATTGAATAAAAAATCACAACTTGTCAAATACAATTTTTATTATTAAAAACAAGTTATTAAAATAACAAGCTCTAATCATAATTTTTTTAAAGAATAAAAACTTTTATATAAAAAATTACAAGACTTGAACAAAAAATTATAACTTATCAATAATAATAAAATAATCTTTTCAATTTAAAATTTATTGACACAAAAATTCTTGAAAACTCTAGTAAAATTATGATGTTTTGAGAGACTAAATTATTATTTATATAATTTGAGAGATTTTATGATCATTTTCTCTACAAACATTATCCGAGAAAATTAGATGAAAAAATGGGAGCCTATTAAGTAAATTAATTAGAGATAAAGATATAACTTGCAGGACATGTGAAAAAAGTGCAGAATTATGGAAGATAAAATATAGATTTTGGAAGGAAAAAATTGCAAAATTTGAAGCTGGTCCTTTTCTCCAATTGATTTACTTGTTTGGTGCTTTTCCACAACTTTCTCATTTTATCAATTTATTTGTTTTAGGAAAAATTAATTTTTTATTTTTTAACTTTTAACTCACTTATAATTTAATTTTTTAATCATAATTTGTTATAATTCAGTCCCTCAACTATAATTCATTAAAGGTGTTCAACTTGCATCCCTCTTAATTAGCCTAATTCCATCCCAGATATATTGAGACAGGTCTTGTCTTAGCCCAAAAATAATTAGGATAGGACACGGGATTATCTTCAAGATGTCCCATCTCGTCTCAAATATTATATATATTATTTTTTATTTTAAAAATATACATTAAATATATTAATTATACTTATATTAATAATATCAATTATAATTTCAATATGTGTAATTCTTATTTAAAGTAAAGCCTTTTATATTGATGATTTTAATGACACAAAATAAACAAGAGAGGATAATATCTTGGGAGAATCACATTCAACCCCCTCCTAAAAAAATTTATTAAAGATAAGGACCAACAATAAGTCCTATTTTGATAAAAAAAACAAGTCATATTTTTATTTTAATAATAATTCATTTCTTGTTAGTCCTCATCTGTGAGTAATTCTTTTGGGATGAGTATGGCTATAATTTTTCCTAATATCTTTCTTCATAATATATTAATTATATTAATACAATTTATTCTTATATCTATCTATTTAATAATTTTTATTTATATCACATTTCTTGCTTTATTTTTAAAAAAGAAATTAGTTTAGCATATCACAACTAAAGAAGAACAACAATGACTTGATGTCATGCCTAGCTTGTCTATTATTATCGCTCTTATAGTATAGAAATCACTTATAATTGCTATCATAATGTGTTATACACTTATAGTTGTGAATTATATAATTCAATAATTAACTTTAAATTATTGTGATTTATGTATTTGTATTATTTTGATTTTAAACTTAATAAATAACATGATTTAAAATTTTAATGAATGTTGTTATTTAAATCTTTCTCCTACATTATCTGATTTATCGAGATGGCAAGATGTCTTTATCTCGTCTTGGTCTCATCCCTATTTCTAAAAGGGCAGGATGACTTTTGGGATAGGATTAGGCACAGGATAAAATTTCAATCTCAGCCTTTTTTTAGGACGAGGCACGGGAGATGGGTGTACCAATCCCATCATGTGAACACTCATATGACTTGCTGCAACTTAATCCCTTAATTTTTGACATAAATGCTTATATTTTGTTCCAAAACACACTTTTCTTACTCTTTGATGGAATATCTAAGCTAATATGAAAAAATAGAGCTAACAAAAGTTGAGGGATTAAATTATAAACTAATTAAAAGTTAAATAATTGAGTCACAGATGAGTCAAAAGATGATAGATTGAGTTATAGCGAGTCATTATTGAAAGATTAAATTATAAATAAATTAAAAATTGAAGGATTAAATATTAATTTTTTCTTTACTTTATTATTAATTTCCATATCCATACCCACGCCGAATGATGCAAAACAACGTCAATAATTGAGTGTTTTGGCATTTTTATGGCTTCCTCAGTTTGATATCTACAGGTTCAAGATCCTTGATGTTAATATATAGGCTAAAATGAATTTTTTTTTATAAATTTTGAAGCAGTTTTACATGACCCTTTTACGTTTAAATGTTTAAATTAACTCATTAAATTTTAATTTTGTTTTTCAAAGTTCTTTACTATTAATTTTATTATTTTTTTCATAAGGGTTAAAATATCATTTAACTAAAAAAATATTATTAAATAAAATATTATATTGTAGAACTCTAGATAATCAATTTTTTTTGAATAGTTTAGGCATTGATAGCCAAAAAATGTTATTATCATGGTATAAAATTTTAAATATTTATTTTTGTATTCGTTTAATCCATTTTATGTCATCAATGATGTGTAGTTTTCTTATATTGAAGGATAAGTTAATCTAACCTGGTAATATGTAAAATTTTAAATATTTTATTCATGTGCCTTATATTAATCCAACCTAAAAATATAAATAAAAATTTATATTTTAAAATAATAAAATTATGCACCATTGATAATAAAAATATGGATAAAACTAATATAAACATAAATATTTAAAATTTTATATAGTGATAATAATGTTTTTTGGTTATCAATGTCTTAACTATTCAAAAAATATAAGAAATTGATTGTAAATAGTTCAACAATATAATATTTTTAATAATATTTTTTAATTAAATGACATTTTAACTCTTACAAAAATAATCTAACTAATAACAGGGGTTTTAAAAAACACAATTAAAGGTTAATGGGATTAATGTTAAACTTTTAAAGATAAGGGATGTCATATGTAGTTGCCTCAAAATTCAGGAAAATTTTGTGCATTTGAATCTAATATACTCCCTCCACTCTCATTTATAAAGGCATGTTTTAGAAGGTTCATCTAGTCTCATTTATAAGTCACAGTGTAATTTTTTAAAAAATATTTTTAATGTTACTCTTCATGAGAAAGAAAAAATAGTATGATATCACTTTTTAAATTTGTTATATAAGAACATATTTAAAAATTTATATATTTTTATTTCTTTTATTTTTTTATTGATATTCATAAGGTTGATAAAAATAATTTATAAAAAAAATCAGAGAAATACATAATAAATGTTATTGCAGGTTGCATAGGAGTTGGATGATTTATTCTTAGTGTTATTTGGATTAGAAAAAATATATATATCTCTTGGGTCTTTCCTCGTATGTTGATTGGACAGCTAAAATACAATTGATTGAATCTTAAAAATAACAAGGCCCAACTGAACCTACAAAATCCAATTTCTTTTCTTTTGATATTTTTGTTCTTGGCTAAAACAAAAACAATTTCTCAATGGGCTGAATTCTCTGGGCTTCAGGGCTTCCAAAATTAATAAATACGCCCACCATGGGGCTCGAACCCACGACCACAAGGTTAAGAGCCTTGCGCTCTACCGACTGAGCTAGACGGGCTTGCGCATGGGAATTCACTTAAAATTTATAAGAACAAAATAACTCAATCTCCCTTACCACCAAAGCAGAATAAGTGAATGATGGACCTCTGTGATCAACTCTATTTTATTTTGTAAAGTTATTAACTCTCTGTTTGAATAGAATATGTAAACGTAAGGGCAATGAAAATCAATTGATTAAACACTTTTAACTCAACTTTAAGGTTATTTTAAATCGAACTTATTAAAATCTCCATTTCACTCGAACCAATTGGACCATCAAAATAAACAGAAATTAAACACTGAGTAAATATTAATTTGATAACTGTACGAAAACTAATTGTATCAAAAACTATATAGGGATTGGTCTTTTTAGTGACAACTTTATAAAATTTAACAGTGTTTAGAAAGTCTGAAATAGAATTGTATAAGTAATTAAAAAATAAATATCATAATGAAAGCATAAATAACTGTATTTTATATTTCCCCGTATGTTTTAAGTAATTAAAAAAATAGAAACAAACAACTGTCATAAAAAACCTTGTTTATATATAAAATATAAACAAATTATTTTATTTTATACTAAGATCTCATCAATGTCATTCCAATCATTTTATCATTTTATTTCTCTTCTTTTTAATATTTTCACTTCTCCATCGAATCATAACCTCATTTTAATCTATTTTATTCTTAATCAACCCATTTCAATATATTTTGTCCGTTCAATAACTAAGCTAGCCCAAATTTTCCATTTAGATTTACAAAAATTTATGAATTTAAATTTAATTTAAATCTAAATTTATTTTTTATTATAATTTTTTGTAATTTTAAATTGCCTCTACACACTAATCATTTAAAATTTTTATCATTTTAAATATTTTATTTTTCAACATATGCATTCAAGAAAGAATCTTATACTAATCTTTCTTTTGATAATAAAATTTATTTTGAAGAATTTACCATCAGTGATGACAAAGTTAATACTCTCATGACTCTCATATTTTTTTAATCTCTCATTCATGTCTTTTATTGATTAAAAATAATATTTATTATTTATTATTTATATTTTAAATATCAACTCATCTTTTTTATTTGAAATTTTTTAAACTATTTAAATAAAATATTTTAAATATAAAAATTTTAAATAAACAATTTCAAATTTAAAATTTGAATTCAAATCTAACAATTTAAAGTTCAAACACTAAGAGAATATTAGATTTTAATTTTTAATCTTTGTGATTCGCTAACGTACTGGACAAAAAAATGCAAATTAAATAAACATACACCGTACAACACAACCACCAAACAGAGAACCCCACCTTGTAGTTTCAACTCCACGGATGTTTTCGATTAAAAAAAAAAAAAAAGATGAACATCCGTGGAATATAAGCTGACCAATTATTGTTTTTTCAAAGAGAACATTATTGTTTAAACTGCCCAATAATTGTTTTTTCAAAGAGAACATTATTGTTTTAATAAATAAAAAAAGATGAACATTTTGGTCTTAAAAATTCACTAGAGCTAGGGCAGTTTAACTAGGGCCGGCAATATAAGCTGACCAATTATTGTTTTTTCAAAGAGTTTGAGCTTAAAAAATCAAATGGTTTTAGTATAAATGGAATTTTAAGCCTAGTCTTGTTCCATCTCCCTTTTGGTTTTTAGGTGAATTTTTTATTTAAAATGTTTTCACGATAATGTGATATTGTGAAAAAAATCATTGATATTTGATTCCTCTGTCTTCTAATTGAAATTTAAGTTGTCATGAGTACATTGGCCGTGCAATTGGTTCTATAATGAAAGATTATTCATTATTTTTTATATATAGGACTGTCTTTGTAATTTGGAATCACCTTGTTGTCTTTTCTCGTCTTATCTAATATCTATATACAATTTACACACACACACACATCTCAAATGATTAGCAAGTAAACACTTGTTCCAAGAACTAATTAAACTATTTAAGTGAGCACAAAACCACTAACCAGGTATATAGGTGTATGTATGAGAATTTAAGACATGGACATATAGGTGCATATATCGTCATATTAATGCACGTACGTACTGTGTTTGTGTTACTTAACCCCCTACGAAAAGTTTCGTTCCTTCAAACCTTACCTTATTCTGGCCCAAAAAAAAAAAAAAAAAGGCTCAACCACCCACTCTTTCCTTCTTTTTGGTTCAAAAGGCTCAACCACGTTCACGTTTTCTCAGACTATATATTTATCTGAGACTCTTTTTATACATACACATCCATATATAGTCATTTAAGTTTTTTTCTTTTAAATTTATACTCGTGTTGTACGGAAAAAAGAAATGTCTTTCTACTTTAACATGAGCCATTAAATATAATTACCTTATAATTTGTGATGGAAAGAATATATGACAAAATATATATCTAATAAATCATTTGATTAAATTGAATGTATGTTATCGTATCATGTAAAGTATTCATCAAGTGAGTGGATATATATAATTGGGTCACTCACTTGGATTGAAATTTAGAAAGTAGTTATGGAAATCAACACTTTAAGTTGATTCTTATTAGAAAAAGTTTGAAAAACAAAAAAATACATGCGAAAGAGATTCCTATATAATAACAGTATAACATATTGAAATTCAGAGAATTATAACAATAATCTTTTTTTGTCTTTTCATGGTCGAATGAGACTCGGGACTAGGGGTTAAAATAGATTGAGTCGAGCTAGACTTTGGCCATATAAGTTTGAGCTTGTGAGATAAATTAGAGGCCTAAAACTTGTATAAGGCTTTTTTTATGGCTCAAGCCTAAACTTATTTAAAACTTGACTTAACTTTTAAGCCTATTTAAAAATAAAGCCTTTTAAATAGGCTCATATTTTAGTTTTAAATGTCTCAAATATACTTTAAGGCTATTATAATATATAACCTATCAATTATAATATATAAGAATTGAAAGAATTTACTAACTACAATACAATATAACAATAAAATAATAATATTAAAATTAATATATAAGTCAAATATGGTTGAAAATATAACAATAAGTAATAAAGAATAAATTGATTAAAAATCATATGGTGAAATTGATATATTTGTAATATAGTACATAATATATATATATATATATATAAATAGGCTAACCTATTGAGCTCGTAGACTAGGGTTTAAAAAAATATGTTTAGTATATTTAACTAAATATACTTAATTAAAGGTTTGAGCCTAGTCTAAACTTATTTAGTAAGTAAGTTAGGCTAAACCTAAAGTAGATCAAGTTGTAGGTTCCTGTTAAGAGCTTGGCCTATTCCCACACTTACTCAATACCTCTAATTAAAATGTTCAAATCAGAGGGTTTTTTTTTTTTTTTGAAAAACAAAAGAAGAAACAACACCTACTTAGGAGGTCGAAATTCTCGTTATCATCATATCAATTTTTTCAAATTCATATATATTATTTAGTAGATATATGTAGTAAATATTTTATGTAAATTTAAAAACTACTTGATAACAAAAAAGAGCTTTACCTCTATCCGCCGCTGACAGTTTGACCAAATATAAAAATTCGAACATTACTTTGAAGAAAAGTTTTGAATGAATTTCGGTTTAATGAATGTAAAAAATACATATGCAAGTGAGTTTTCCTCTTATTAATTAGTCAACATAATAAGCTACTAAATGGTTAATTTTTTTAAATAAAACAAAAAGCTTTCACTTCGCCACTGGCCACTAAGTTGATTAATTAATTTTAAAAGGTGAGAAAGCTATATCAGCTTAACTAAATGTTTCGAGTTTAAATTCTAAAAATGAAATCGCGTTCTAAAAAAATACTAATCTATCAACGGGAGAGGCTTGCTTCTCAAAAAGAATCTTTCAAGTGTTTGATGCCGATTATTGTAGTCATGTTAAGTCTCTTGAGATCAAGTCGGGCAGACTCAAGATAGCCGACACAGTACGAAATAATGGTTCACCTCTTAAAAGATGGAAGCATGCTTGCAATTTGGTTGAATTTTAATGGCAGGTCGGGTCATAATTTTTTTTTTTTCAAAAAAGGAGCCGTCCAAAATAACTGGTAATTAAAGAGCAGACATTTACCTTCCAACATGTGCCGAGTAGTCTTGATTATGGGCAGTACCACTACTTTTGGGTCATTTACTCTCGTTCTCGAACATTCATTCTTGAACGTTAGGTTAGTTATTTTTTTGACACGTTCTGGTGGAAGCATGTGCCACTAACCCACTACTTATACAATTGCTTTGACTGTATCGTTTCACTTTGAACGTTTGGTTTTGGTTTTCTACTTTAGTTCCCTCAAGCCGAAGCTAAAGTTTTGCCACGTTACATGGTGTTCAATAGCTTTGTTTTTCAATGCACTGTTCGGAAGTGGTGGAGAAAAAGGATTCAGATCTTAAAGTTATAAATATAGTCCCCTGAAGAACTATTTTGAAATGAATCTCATATCAAATATTCCCGGATCTTTAAAGAACTATTTTGAAGGATAAAAACAAACCATAATATAACAACTATATATATATATATATATACGTACCTAACAAACATGCAAACATTTTATACTGTTCTGTGTACTAAGAAATTCGTGGGGTGGATTTTCTCGGACAATGTACTTCAGACGCTAGCCATAATAAGGCTATCCTATATTTCATTTTCCCTCTAACTTGGATGACCTGAACAGTCTTGTTAAACTTATCAACCCCAACTACTCTTTTTTTCTTGACATTTTCCAACACGAGACTCATAATAATATAGCTCTGATTTTTTTGTAACATTGACATCTCAATGAAAATATCAACATTATCAGCATAAGTTTAAGGAGAAGAAAATCTCAAAAAACTAGCTTGTTTATGTTGAATAGGAGAATTCTTTAAATTTAATTATAAACCTAGTTCTTTGGTGATGAGGCTCTTGGACTCTTATGACAAATGAAAATTCTCATCCTTGTTGGCTGAAACATATACTCTTTTCAGCCTAATATATAAGCAGATTCGCATACCAATAAAATCCTTAATCTCATAATATATGAATATATATATATATATATATATATATTTGTATCCTTAATCTCAATTTATGATAAGTGAGAAGAAGGTTATAAATTCACAGTGAACACAAGAATACTTGTTAGTAAATGTAATAAGTAAAATAGGAAAAAAACTTCTATAAATATTAAGTTGTTTATATTTAAACCAACATTAATTAAGAAAAAGCGACGTATACTTTGGACGAGAGAAAAAAAGAATACGTCCAAAATCCATAACACTATCAATTTATGAATTTCATCAGTTGCATTAATATTTGTATCCGCACAAGACACAACTATACTACATGTAAATGACCACAAGTATATCGATTTCTTCTCGATTTTACTTTATTTGCACGCACTATTCATTGAAGTTCTCCATGTATGCGATCGAGGAGAAATTAAGCATCATTCAATAATCGACTCATATAAATGAATGATTCCGGCAATCGCTGAAATATACTTTCAAATGGAGCAACTACTATTAATTAATAAATAAATAAAACTTCACAATTACAATACTCTTTAATTAATTACTAGCAACTCTCCGTCACTACTTCCTCGTTATATATTACAGCAACAGAATAATAGTGGGTAGCAATTTATAACTAAGCTTTTATAGTGAGCATAGATTGACTTATCTTATGAATAAGAATATCCTGTACATGCTAATAGATACAGGAATATTCTGATCGTCAAAGGACCACTCTCTCAACGATCATCACCAGAGTAGCAATAAGCAGTGAGTGTGAGATCGAGATTCAAGTCAGGAAAAGCATTGAGGTTGAACTCGGGCTTGCTTGTTGGCTCTAATACCTTATGATCCTCGATATTATTGTTGACAGAATTCGAAGGTTCAGATTTTACAGATCCAACGTTAAAGCGATGATGACGAGGATTGTTGGGATCACGATGACCCATCTGAATAAGCTTCTTTCTTATGTGTGAGTTCCAGTAATTCTTCACCTCGTTATCAGTTCTTCCTGGTAGTCTTCCAGCTATCAGTGACCACCTGATGAACCAGTTCATAAAACATATAATAATTAATTAAATAATTTCGATACTCTTATTATATATATTCGATATTTTTTATATATTTGCACACAAAACCTTATTCATCCTTCATGATATTGGAATTCTTAATTCAATTCCATCGATACCTTCAAAACGAGTGTAAGTGTGTGTGTGTGTGTGTGTGTGAAGTATATTTTGTTTATTATTATTTTTTGAACTATAATAGAGTAGTTGCAGTGGTTGTCTACCTGCAAACTTTGAGTACTCCTTTTGAACGTTAGAGATACTAAGTACACTTTCTCCAAAAAAAAAAAAAAAAGGAAAGAAAGAAAGAAAGAAAGGGGAGAAAACTGGTACACCCACAAATAGTTCATTTTACATATATATTAGTCAAATTTCATATAACTAGAAATATTTTTCTATATCTTCTGAAGGGTCTAAGAAAATGATTTATATTGTTTGTAAAATTTGTAAATATATATTGATGATATTAAAGACTATATATGTTCTATTTGACAGATTATTTATGTCATAAATTTTTTTATGAATTAAAAGCTGTCATAATTAGATATGAAATACTTTGAGTAAATTACACAAATTTTTTTAAAATTTATTTGAAATTAATCACATAACTCCATCTACCTTAAAAAATATACACAATTTTTTGAAATAAAAAAATCTCTTTAGACTAATTATGTTTTTTTTGGACAAAATATCCTTCATATGTAATAAAAAATAAGTTAAAATTAAACTGAATTACATATAACATTTCATTTTAGATCAGAAGATCTGCGTATATATCTGGATATTGATAATTAATGATTGATAAATTTAATTTGCATAATTTTAACAAATTTAGACGAAATTTTCAAAACTCACTCAAATCATTTATCTATGTTTATGTATATCATCTTGGCGTCTCTACTCTATAATCTGAAATCTGAATACACACACTCACACACAGTACAGTACATGTATATATGTATATATAATATTATTGTATGGACGAAGCCAAAAAAAAAAAGTACGGATGATCAAACAGATGAATGCTTAACAGAAAGTATATACATATATATATAATAATAATAATAATAATAATATCACAATCCAAACAAAAATTACACAAAAATTTCAGAGTTGGTGTAATGAAGAAAGACAAAGGAAAGAATCACCGGTTGCCAAGAAGAGCATGAAGCCTGATGATTAAGTCCTCTTCATCTTCTCCAAAGTCTCCTCGTTTGATGTCTGGTTTCAGATAATTTAACCATCTCAATCTACAGCTTTTGCCGCACCGACGCAACCCTATATATCATCAGCATCATCGTCATCGTCATCCAAACACAATCTTATAAAACAAACCAAGCTGCGATCATATCGTTCTACTTTATTCACCCAGAAACATCAAGTAAATCTGAACAAACTGCACATTAAATATTCACACACACACACACAGAGACAGCTTCTTATTTGGTATATATGGATGAACATAAAGATTATGTTGAAGCCTAAATTAATATAAGAGATCTCTGGGGGGTGTATACCTGCGGCCTGTGGGAGGGAAGGCCAGCAACCTTCACCATGTTTCTGAATGTAATCAATAAGTTTCTGGTCTTCTTCCTTGGACCACGACCGTTTCTGAGAGTCCGATGATGATGGCTTCTGAGAGGAAGGCCTTCTCATGGAAACAACCTGGTATTTTAATTACCTTACGAGGAAATAGGAAAACCAAAGGTGGCCCCAAAGTCCATGAAGCAGCTCAGACACTGATATATATAAACAGACCAGATAGCCAAAACTGCTTAGGATATTGGCAATTAATCCAGTAGTGAACTCTCAGTCTTTTTCCCTTTGACACGTGCCATCTGTCAATTGTTATACTTTAATTAGACCTCCATTGTTATGCACAGTATGATCTATATCAGTAACAAGAGTTTAAACGCATATTTCTAGGATATATTAAAATATTTTATTTCAATAATATAAAAAATTTCAAATTCAAGGACAATAAAAAGAAGAAGATGGGAAATAAAAACAAAATAAGAAAAAAGAAAGAAAGTTAGAGTGACTAAATATTTTAAATAACTATGATGTCTAGAGGATTCGATATTACAAACGGATTTGGATTTGGATTTGGATCAAATTTAAATCTAAAATTTCCTATGTCCAAATGCAACATTATAGGGTTTTATATCTCAAGTGAGCGAAGGGGCTGAGGGGAGTGTGAGATTCTTTATGTTAAGCATGTTTAAGAATAATTTACTTTATCAAAATAACTTAAATCATTTAATTTGACACATCTCAAACTTTATATATTTATGATCTATTTTTTAATTTCTAAATATGAGAATTCTTTTGTTTGTAATACAGAGACTAATGACAATTTGAACATAACAAACAAATTAAATACCAGAACTTGTCCTGCCTCGTTAAGGTCAACCCCAATTGATAATGCTCCGTCTCCATCTTGTTTCATATTAAATTTATATATAATATAAAAATATCACTAGGAGTCTAGGGCGCAAACTTAATTAATACTTGTTAAAAAAAAATTGTCTTGAAACCGAACATATTGCAATTTACATATTGCTTCAGATTATAAAACACGACTTGGATCTATTTGAAATGGTATACGAAGACAAAACGAACCGGCCAATGCTAAAAAAACAAAATACCTGAAAGTTTGAGCATAAGAGGGGGAAAAAATTGTACAAACAAGTTAAACAGAAAAGGTAACCAGAAAAGAACAAAATGTTTGTGAAAACCGGGCGGATGAAACCTGTTTTATCAAGCTTTTTCGTCTCAAGATCATGTTTAAGCACAAGTAGCTTGTAAGCCTACTTTATGCACACATAATAAACAAGTTTAATTTGAACACTTTCGAGTGCATGGATCAATTGACAAAGGTTTTTTAATCCCTTTTAACAAGAGATTTCGAGTGTGAGTGGTGGGTACATAGTAACCATTAAATTCTTCTTGGGAGACATGCCTCTGCAAGCTACCGGCTGGATATTGAAAGTCAAAGACCTAGAATATTGAAAATTCATGCAAAAATGAAGAGGTCAAAGAACCATTTTATATATGAAGAGAGAATCCTAATGCATGAGGTGGTGAAAAACACAGCGGTCTTGAAGGTGTATCTGGCTGGGCACATGACGAGGTTGGATGGATAGAGAAGGGTTGGAATGGTTGTTGACTCATGCATGCATATGGGTGAGGGGTGACTTGAAGATTTAGAATGACAAATTGAAATATTAGGTTAGATGCTGAAAATGAGATTTCCATAAAACTTGGGAAGACATGTCCACTCCTTAAATTCTGTGAATAGTGCGTCAATACGTGTCTATCTCCTATTTGCCAACTCTCCCCACTTTTCTCCTCCTACTTCGGCTTCTTTTACTATCCTTGACAAACTTATTAATGAATGCCTTCACCCTACCCTTTAACCTTTGAAATCCCTCTGTCTAATAATTAATGACCACATTCTAGCTAACTGGAAGTTTCTTATGGTGAAGCCAAAAACAAATTTACTAATCTAGGACATTATAACTTCTCAATACCTAAATTATAATTAAGTCTTCATATTAAAAAAAACACACAAACCAACCAGGCTATATAGAATTTATGTATTAGCTAAAAACTAGTTTTTCATTCTTAATTTTACCCTCGATCTAATGTCCAGGGAAAGAGTAGTGCATTCAGCTACTTAAAAAATAAATAAAATCAAGAGTATACATGCTAGGAAATTTACATTTTCTATAGGGACATTTTCAGAAACAAGTATTAGTTATCATATTTAAAAGATGGGAAAATATATTGTTGGTTCATATACTTTTAACATGTTTTGTTGTTAATTAACTAGTTCATATATTTTTTTCATTGCTCTAAGTCTCTTAAGTTTTATCCTTCTGTAATATTATTTCTTATATTTTTCAAATATGACCATGAGGATTTAATTGTGACTAATGCATATATAAATTCTGTTATTTCTTGTGCCAGCTTGTTAAAATTATGATGACTTATATAAAAATGATTAGAAGGTAAAAAAAAAAGGATATTATATCAAACTCTTTTGAACATGCAATAACTGAAGCTTCAAAAGGAGGAAGGCATGACAACTAAGGCAAATATGCACAAAGATTAGTGATCATTTTGTTCATATTATATTCAAGTCATTATTAACAAAATTATATACACATAAACAGATTTAACTCCATCAACAAGAATAAGAACTAACGTTGTACAGTAGTGAAACTTTAGGGACTTGAAACAATTTAAAAAAAAAGTATAAGAAACAATATTAAAGCATGTTAGAAGTATAGCGACTAACCATTATATTTTCCCTTGAAAATTTGTATTAGGGCCGATAATGGGAGACAAAATAAAAGGAAGGTGGAAAAGCAGGACTTATATTTTGAAACACAGAACGAATTGATTGAGATTTGAAAGTTATGCATGGACTATATTTAATGTAGAGATATTTAGCATAGAAGGGCATTGAAAATTCAACGATACATGTACTAAATGTCTGTGCGGCTCCTTTTTCTCTATATGGAGAGAGAATAATTGGAGGGAATTAAAGCCTATACAGTGAGAGATATTTTCAACCATCGCTTCCACTTTACTTTGTTAATAAAAAAACTAAAATGAAATCTATTACTTTGGTCTTTCATGACGTCGTGGTGTTTGTTTAGCTGTTCATGGGTTGAAACCTGTTAATAATATGATCCTTCTTCTACATGTCTAGCTAATTCTTTGAGCCATGAAAAGGAAATATGAAAAAGAATAAAAATTAAGGATTATTTTTGTTTTTAAACTTTATATGAAAGTTAACTAAAAATTTTAAATCTAACTATAGGTCAATTTTATTTCTTAATTTTAAATATATTCTCTTTAATTATCCTGCAATTTTTTTACTATTAGTTGACTGTTAATGATCCTACATTATATTTTTAATATAAAATATTTGAGTTAGTAATATTCATTAATCTTTTAAATAAAAGTTGAGGAACAAAAATAACTATCAACTCAATAAAAATATTAAAAAACAGCAAGATTCACTAATAATTAATGAACATTAAGTGTTTTTAATGTTAAAATGATGGAGGAAGAAATCTTTAACGTTGGGGGACAAATTAATTTATAATTGAGTTTAAAGTTTCTAATAATCTTTTAGATAAAGATAATAGACAAAACGGTCCTTAACTTAAATTAAAAATACTGAAGGTGATGAGCTTAACAAAGCAATAACCGGAAATAATTTTTTGAAATTAATCTAGAATTTAACAAGACAAAAGTCAAAGGCGTCAAGAATATTAATCTTTGCTCGATAAATATAAAATCTCCATGATAAATTAATGTATATTATTAATTATCAATTCCAATAGCTTAATTTATAAAAGTGGGTCAGATTCGAAGATTCTCAAGCTCTGTTAAAAGTAACTCTTGTAAAAATACTTTTTGCATTGACGTAGACTTGAAAGCTCAGCTGGGTTGGGTAGGTTTGAGCACTTTTCTTGTTTGATGAGTCTTGGACGACGCATCGTGGTCATGGGAAGGACGAAGAAGATACACGTGGCGCTATTAGGAAAATAGGGAGGAGCAAGAGTTGCCAATTGTTAATTGCCCTGCCTAAATATTTTCTTCTCCTTCTTCCTTTTTAATGCTCCTTTTTATTTTTATTATAAAATACTCTCAATCGTTTCACACAATATAATAAAAAAATAAAATATATTTTTATTTTTATTTTTAATTTTAATTTTAAATAATAATATAATTATATTAAATACTTTTATATTAATAAAAAATGAATAAAATTAAAAAAAATAATTTGATTATTATAAAATACTTATATTTTAAATAATTTTTTTTAAATATATTTTATAAATAAAATCAGAAAGATTATATAATATTACTAGGGACATGCTGACTAACAAATGAATTGAGGCTAGAATAGAACAAGTGGGTCCATGGCAAGCTTTTACCTACGAGTGGGCTTCCTTATATGTAGCCTATGCTTTTAAAGCCCAATCCAGTGGGTCAGCCTTATATTTGGGCCCATACTGACGCCCTGACGAAATATGGGTCCTGATGAAGTCTCTCAGGCTTTACAGATTACCAACATGGTTATAAATTTAAGTGCAGTCTTGACGAAGGGTTTATTTTATATTAAAAAAAAAAAACAAATTTTCTGCGAAGGAGAGATTTGATTCTTTAAACAAAAAAAATTATCCCTAACCTATCCCTTTCTGCAAGGGAGACATGCTCCCGCTTCTCTGGTCTTCTTTTAAAGAGATGTTTTGGTGCTATTAGACCAAGAGACCATTAATAAGGGGATTTGATCTTTTTTTAATACGTGGCCATATAGATCCGTACAAGAATAAGAAATTAAGACATGCCTAGATTCATGAAGATTCAACATCTTTGGGATGGAAGTGGATCATCAAAAATCAAAATATGAAGAATGTTGTTTGATGTCTAATAAGCAAGTCAATCCTCAAATTTATTGATTTATCTAAACATATGATTAAA
The DNA here is from genome assembly GCF_029017545.1 of Prosopis cineraria. Lineage (NCBI taxonomy): Eukaryota > Viridiplantae > Streptophyta > Magnoliopsida > Fabales > Fabaceae > Prosopis > Prosopis cineraria. The sequence continues at coordinate 38,400,527 of NW_026555332.1, forward strand.
AATAATCATCTAATTTTTAATGATAATGTCTCTAATTTTTTTTATACTTTCAATGAGGAGATAATTTGGGATGAGGTCGTGTTGAATAAGTATAAAAGCTTTAAAAAAATTAGAATAGACATTTATATTGGTAAGTTTGTTCTCCCAACAACGATTTAATATTATATTATGCATATGAAGTAGGAAGTTTTTGTATTTTAGGGCCAACTTATGTAATTTATTTTTTGGTTTAGGTTTTTAATTTTTGATTTGAAAAATTAAATAATTAATAGTTACTTGATTGAGTTGCAAATTCTTTTGATGAAGGGATGTGAACTTTAAACTGTGATCCTCACCCTCCACTCCCTCTGGATCTCTGCTATTCAAACCTTTTGATTCCCAAAAGGCAACATCAATAAATTATTTGTTATAAATTTAAATCTTAAATGTAACTTTATCACATTTTAGCCTAACAAAACTTAAAATCAGGAAACCCGATTAAAAGTATATAAAAAGGGAATTTAGCAGTGGTAAACCAAAGGTCTATAAACTTCATCGGATCATTTGTGGAGAAAAAACAGTAAATTGGATCCTCTACCAGACCTCGCGTTGTCCTGAGTCAGGCATCAGTCAAAGCCACGTATAAAAGGCCAAATCCTTTGAAAGTCCATCACCTCTTCGCTCCGCATTTCGAGCTTTCCGAGTCTACTTTCCCATTCTCCAAAATCTCATCATTCCCTGTCAAAGCACCGAGTTCCAGCTCTCCCAGATCCTCCTTGAAGATGCCCCAACTCGTAGAGACCTATGCTTGCATGCCGTCCACGGAACGAGGCCGTGGGATTTTGATTTCCGGCGATTCCAAATCCAATTCCATTGTTTACACTAATGGCAGATCGGTCGTTCTCATGAACCTCGACAATCCCCTTCAGGTTTCGGTTTACGGTGAGCACGCCTACCCGGCTACAGTGGCTCGGTATTCCCCCAACGGTGAGTGGATCGCGTCTGCTGACGTGTCAGGCACCGTCAGGATTTGGGGGACCCGCAATGACTTCGTTCTTAAGAAGGAGTTCAAGGTGTTGTCGGGACGGATCGATGATCTACAGTGGTCGCCGGACGGTCTCAGAATTGTGGCTTGTGGTGAAGGCAAAGGGAAGTCATTAGTACGTGCTTTTATGTGAGTATTCACTTTTCACTTCTATGGAGAAAATGCCGGCCAGTATTAGGGGAGTGAGAATCTGTATGTATGTGCATATATGTATCTAGTTGGAAGCTTTTGAGATTGCCGATTATTGCGGTGATTGATCCATGGAGCAATTATATTGAAACTCTCAAAAAGTAAAGTGATTATGTTTTGTTCGACAAAAGGAAAAAACGTGACTATGTTCTGGGAAATTCATTCACGTAGTTTGTCGTGATCTCCTAGCTATAATTAAAAATACCAGTACCTTCTGTTTTCAGCCAAAATGCAGGTCAGTAGGATTTTCTCGTGATGGTTCTACACTGTTCAAAAGTTTAAAATAATTGGCGGTAAGGCATGCTAGGGCTTTCCGATATTAGATGGCAACCACCATAAAATGCTTTTGCATACATTTTAACATGACTTTTCATCTTCAAACAAAATTTACTTTCTTCGTTAGAATACTTTTGAAGGATGTACTAACCAAATAATTTTCTAGGAACTCTAGACCAGAAAATGGTCAATAGTTGCCCTTTTGGCAGTTCGCTCTTGCATTTGTCTGTTCGAGCACAAATGTCGCGGAGATTTGCTTATTTTAACTTTTCAGCTCAAATTATGTGCTTTAGCCCTCCTTCTTATAGAAAGTGAGACAAAATGTCGCATCTGATATTTAGGCAGCTGAGACAAATCATTTTTGAACCATAATAATACTCAGAAGCCAGTGAAAAATTGAACTTTTGGTTCTTTTCATTTTATACTAAGATGAAAATCTTTTGAAACCTTGACATGATTTATCGGTATTCCTGCTATTAATTCTTCTTCTTTTTTTTTAAAGCAAAATGCATCTGCCCATGTCCCTAAACACTTTCAGCCTCGTCTTTCTATGAGTGTATTACAAACTTTTGAATTATTTCATGTTTAAGTGTCATTATTGATAAATGAAATTACTGGACCATGTGCTCGTTTAGAGTTTTCACTTTAATCTTCATTAGGCAGTTTTGGATTAAAAACTTCTAATCGCTTACTGCTTAAACCCTAGAATTAGGGTTAAGGTGAGTGAATTCTTTTAATCGCTTATTGAAAGCCTTCATGCTTATCTTCTTACATACAATGTTTTCATAATGGTTATTTGTTGCTCATAATAATTATACTTGAGTGAATTCTACTGAATAGGTGGGATTCTGGAACTAATGTTGGTGAATTTGATGGCCATTCAAAGCGTGTTTTAAGTTGTTCTTATAAGCCAACAAGACCTTTTCGCATTGTGACGTGCGGAGAGGATTTTCTAGTAAACTTTTATGAAGGACCGCCATTCAGATTCAAGCAATCTCACAGGTATACTATGACAGACTTTATGGTGGTGTTGAACATTAGTCTGATTTTTGAGCTCCATGTCCTGTTTCTGGATAATGTTTAAACATGCAACTTCCCCACTTGCTTCTTTTATAATTCATTTGTGGGGAAATAATGTTATTATCACAAAATAGGAGCAGCCATCCAACTGAAAATACAATAAGGCATAGGACTTTTTTTAATTTATTTTTTTTTTAAAGTTGAAAAGGCTTTTTTCCAACTCATCCCGTCATATGATTTTCATGAACTTTTATTGATAATTACTGTGAGAATTTAGACAAAAAAGAAAAGAAATTTGTGGGTGATACAATGTAGATGTCTACTTAATTTTTTATGGAGGAACTGAGACCATAATTGTGCATTATCCTCAGTTTTTATGTCTTTATCCACCTCTGTATGATAGAGGCTTGAATCAGAAATTGTTTTTAAATTATGTATGAACATTATATGCTCATATATAAATTTGAGTTCATCTGTTTTTATTTGCTCATTTCTTTCATGTCTTTCACCTGTTGCATTAGTATTTATAAGTTACCAATCTTATATTGGATGTTATTTATGTTCAGGGATCATTCAAATTTTGTCAATTGTGTAAGATATTCTCCTGATGGAAGTAAATTTTTAAGTGTAAGCTCGGACAAAAAGGGTATTATATATGATGGGAAGAGTGGGGAGAAAATTGGTGAGCTGTCTTCTGATAGTGCCCATACTGGCAGTATCTATGCTGTTAGCTGGAGTCCTGATGGAAAACAGGTGAGCAAAATTCTATTCATGGATTCTGTCAAGACCAGCATCCCCTACAGTACTGACCATGTTCGAAATATTTTGGAAAATATGATTTTATGATATATTGAAGTAGAATACAAAGCACAATCAAACTGCTAAATTCGGATTTGAAAGGGTTACTGTGAATGATATTGTGTGGGTAGTCATAATTAGACAAGAATAATTGGTTTTCAAATCCCTTGTCTTATTCTCTTCATTCTTCATTCATGGAGTTGTCCACTTAATGTTGCTTTCCTTTAAATACTAACATGTTGTTGAATTTATAACTTAAACTTTCATATCACATTGTGGTGGTAAAAATGTAAGGAAATTTAATAAAATAACAATCAAGAAGCAACAACTTATTTCATGCAGATGCTTTTCGGTGGTAAAGATGTAAGACAATTTATGGTGCGTGCAGTTTAGGCTTATGATACTTTATCTTGGAGAAATGTCAATGAAAATTTTACTGGACGATTAGACCTTGGGAATGGTATACTTTGTTTAGTTTAATAGTAGAATCTTGATGACACTTTTGGGTTATAGTTAAAGTTGTCTGTTTGAATATTTTGCTGAATTCTTAGCTCAGTGCTTTTGAACAAGTATTCCTTGGTATTAGCTGTTTTCCCCCATCTCTTTCTAAGTGATTCTTGTTGAGCAATTAGAATCTGATCTCAAGTTGTAACGTTATATTCAGGTTCTTACTGTGTCTGCAGACAAGTCGGCAAAAGTATGGGACATATCTGATGACAACATTGGAAAAGTGAAGAAAACATTGACTTCTCATAGTTCAGGTGGAATTGAAGACATGTTAGTTGGGTGTCTATGGCTAAATGATCGCATTGTCACTGTTTCTCTTGGTGGGGTGATATCTATATTTTTAGTAAGGGATCTTGATAAAGCACCCACAACATTATCTGGACACATGAAAAATGTATCCTCCTTAACTACTCTTCGAAGCAACCCTAGAATGCTTTTGTCTGGCAGTTATGATGGTATAATATTTAAGTGGAGTCAAGGGATTGGATATAGTGGTAAATTGCAGAGAAAGGAGAATTCTCAAATCAAATTCTTTGCAGCTGCAGAAGAAGAGATTGTTACCTCTGGATTTGATAATAAGGTGAATGCTTTGCTTATTTTCTTCAGTTAGAATCGAATTGACTACATTATGGTCTGTTAACCTTTCTGTCCTATTTAATATGAATTAAGAAATCAGTGTGCTTGTCATGTGCATTTAAAAGTTAGGTGATTTTACTGTGCCAAAAATGCATAGACTGTTCTGCATGTGATGTATGTATTCAAATATTTAGAGAAATCTCTATAAACACTTGACAACTTTTTGATTTGGAGACCACGAAAGTTTATTCTGAAAAGGTTATAAGGTACCCTTATTATTTTACTGGTCCTAGGACCTAGAGTATGTAACATATATGATTTAAATATTTGGTCTAGAATCTAATACTCTAGTCATTTCAAAATTTTCCTCCAAAAAGGAAGAAAACATGGTTAAGCATATATTGTCACTTTTTTGTAATTATTTCATCTTCATTTCAGGTATTTCTATCTTGTAACAGTTAAACCTTGCAAAGACTCTGTCTTGCTTAGATCTCATTTGGACGGGCTTATCAGTAGCCTATCTACGCCAGTAACCACTTATCAATCATTTTAGATGTGTTTGGATGTCTTTTAAATGCTTATAATATCTTATAAGATGACTATATCTTATTTTTATGAGAGTCATAGCGAAGCTTGATAAAAATAAGCTCATGCGAAGTTGTGCTCATTGAATTCAGGTAATTAATTCTCAGAGTATCTATTCAAACACAAATTAACTTATTTTAAACTGCAATTATAGCAGTAAAGCTTACTTGATAAGATCTTTCTGAATGAAGACTTATGTAAGTAATTTATCTGACAGTGCCAGAGGTTTTTATCCTCACTGTGGCAATGCTGAGAATAAATTTAGGGAAAACGTAATCTTTAGTCCTTATAATTTTATCAGGTTTTGATTTTAGTCCTCATAGTTTTTTTTCAGTGTTTTCAGTCCCTATAAGGACTAAAACCACTTAAAAAGTGAAAATTTTTCAGTGTTTTCAGGCCATATGAGGACTAAAATTGCCAAAAAAATGGAAACTATAGGGGTCTATAAAACAAAAGTCACCCAATCTTTCTGAAATTTTAAGAACTAAAAACACTAGAAAAAAATTATAGGGATCAAAAGCAAAATTCAATGAAACTATAAGAACTAAAGATTATGTTTTTCCATAAATTTATTACTCAGGAGATAATATGGTTTCTGCTGTCTTAGAATCTCAGCCTTGACGACGCGTGGAAAACATGGGAATTCATAGTATCCATTCCTTCTTTTTAATATATATTTTTGTGTGGATTTTTTTTTTTTGAGTTGATTGTAAATGGTGATATTGTCATGCTTATCGGCAGAAAGCCATCCAATGCATGGCTGAAGAATTAAGTGTGAACATTTTGCAACAATTCATATTCTCTCTTATCCCTCCATGACTCTCCTGACTCCCCAGATATGGCGAGCACCTTTACAAGGGGATCACTGTGGAGATGCTGAAGCTATTGATGTAGGAAGTCAACCAAAGGACTTGAGTGTTGCACTTCTATCTCCCGAACTTGCTCTTGTTTCAATTGATTCAGGAGTTGTCATGCTACGGGGTGCAAAAATTGTGTCAACAATTAATCTGGGTTTTGTTGTAACTGCTTCTGCTGTATCACCTGATGGAAGTGAAGCTATTATTGGTGGACAGGATGGTAAATTGCACATATATTCTATATCCGGTGATACTCTTACGGAAGCAGCGGTCCTTGAGAAACATCGAGGAGCAATCACTGTCATTCGTTACTCTCCAGATGTTTCCATGTTTGCATCAGGGGATGTCAATCGGGAAGCAGTAGTGTGGGACCGGGCCTCCAGAGAGGTATTTTGAATATACGAGGAATACACATATCGTACATGTATATTGAGCTTTTAAATACTCAAGTAATTGTAAAAAAAGAAATATGTTGTATGGTTATTTGCCTAACCTTTTGGAAATATTGTTTCGCAGGTCAAGCTTAAGAATATGCTGTACCACACTGCACGAATAAACTGTCTTGCTTGGTCCCCTGATAGTAGTAGGATTGCTACTGGATCACTAGACACGTGTGTCATTGTATATGAAATTGACCAGCCAGTATCTAATAGAGTCACCATAAAGGGTGCTCACTTAGGTGGGGTTTATGGGTTGGCTTTCACCGATGAGTATAGTTTGGTGAGTTCAGGTGAGGATGCTTTCATCCGCGTTTGGAATTTAACCCCACCATGACTCTTGATATCAATTGCCTGTTTTAAGATGTAAAGGTGGAAATTGTGTCTGGGACCTGGAGTTTAGTCTTTTAACCGGCTGATCACAAATCAGAACTGAAATGGAAGTGATTATCAGCGGAAACTGGGGATTATCTTGAAGGGGCTCTTGAGTTTTTTCTATTTTGTTTGGCTAAGTTTCGTTTGATAAAGCCACACTGTTAGCGTCAGCCTGGAATTTACTTTCAAGTATGCAGCTTGAAGTTCGGGCCATTTTTCCTGCTGCCGCAATTGGAAGTAGTTGTTTCTGAGAGTTGCTATGATACAGAGATTCTCCGAATTTGAAGAAACGAATACCGTGCACATTACCTGGAAACTCTTATGGATGGTTTATTGAGTGTTAAATGTGCTGATAGACAAAGACAACATGGTCAACTTTTCTTTACAAGTATTCAAGATCAGTTAATCCTTCTTTTAGGCATTTTGATTGTGTTGGTTTGTTATCTGATATGATGATTGTGTTGTGCTGTTTGTGTGTTTGCTTTAATGAATATGATTTTGTTTCCCTCTCCCTACCTAAAAGAACAGTGAAGGCTTTTTCCTCTGTTCACTGATTATGTTCTTTAAATTGGACTTGGTTTTTGTTAGTGCTTTTTTAACCTATCACGTCTTTGTAATAAAAATATAATATGTAAAAAATTAGTAAAAAATATTCAATATGATTTTTGTTAGAGAATTCAACATTAAATAAAATTTTCTCGAGTTTTCTCCTTGAATGTAAATCCTAGATGGCAGTTTAGCACAAGCTCAGTCTGTCAAGCACTCCTTTTGTTTTAACTCACGTAACTTAAAGTAGATTTATTCTAATAATTATGTTTGAAATTGAAAATTGTAGACTAAAATGTCCTTCTCATTAATGCTTATTTTTTCCCCCTCTATTTTAGTGATATTATCTATTTGTGCGAGGCAATTTAGAAAAAAGATGTAATAAATATTTCTTGAATTTTTTTTATATAAAAACCAATGAAATGAATGGTAATTTTTTTTAAGGAAAGATGGCAATAAAATCTCACCAAAATATATATAAATGAGAATAAGGTTTCTTAAAATATTATAATTCCTCCCAAGTTGAGTGTTTTTTTGACATTAATAATTTTAGGTTAAATGATTAAATTGTCCCTTGATTAAGATAAATAGTCACAAGTCACAATTTTTATATAAGCAATCATAACTTTTATTTTTTTAATTGTAAAAAATTAAACAAGAAATTATAACTTCTCATATGAAATTTCTTTTATTATTGAATTTCAAGTTCTAAAAATAATGTAATTTTTGTTTAAGTAATCATAACTTTTAATATATAAATTGCAAATATTGAATAAAAACTCACAACTTTTTATTTGAAATTTCTTTTATCAATAAAGTTTTGAGTTTTGAAAATAATTAATTACACCTTTTATTTAAGTAATTACAATTTTTATTTTGTAAATTGTAAATATTGTATAAGAAGTCATAGCTTTTTACATAAAATTTCTTTTTTCATTAAATGAGAAAAAATTTAGTCATTTAATTTAAAATCATTAATATTAAAAGATACTTAGGGATTTGAAAGGAATTGTAGCATTTTAAGGGACTTAATTGTTATTTATATATTTCGGTGAGATTTTATTATCAATTTTTTTTCTTTTATATACAAATTTTATTGACTAAATGTCATGCTTCACTTAAGTTCAATACAATCCTGATTTTATATTTCATTTTTTTAATTAATGATATTGTTGGAGTCAAGTGTGAATTATAACAGCCAGGTCAATATCAATCAATAGTAATATAAACTGTAAAATAAAAAAATTCACATGCAATTGAATGGAAACTTGACAACACCAGTGATCATGGTGGAACATTTATGAAAGACAACATTTGGATCAATAGAAGATCCACTAAATCAATTGAAATGCTTTAGATTTAATAGAAGAAAATAATTCTGGGGATTAATCAGTAAAGGGTAACATGTAATATCTCTCAAGAGAAGACTCATAAACATGTATTGAAACTTTGATATAACCCAGGCTTGAGTGTGAGCATGTTGCTTCGAAACTTAGGCCAATATGTGGATAAAAAATCTGAAGATCATTATCATTAGATAAGAAAAGCAATAAAGAAGAGAATAAGGATGATGCGGCGCACAGTGATCTTTGTATTCATTCCTTAAATAGAGATTCTGTACAAAAACCTAAATGACAGGATGTATACACGTGTATAGATAGCAGATAAATAATGGAAACAAGTAATACAAAAATAGTGTGTGCTATCTACTGGGCTTATGAGTAATAATAAGATTATTATTGGGCTTATATGTACTGGGCTTTTGCATCTCCTTAACATGCCCCCTCAAACTTGTGGCTGCTATTTTGACGAGCCCAAGTTTGTCCTGAAGCTCCAAAATTTTGAATGGGAGAGAGCCTTAGTAAAGACGTCGGCTATTTGTTCTGAGGAGGGAACATATCTCACAACAAGTTGGCGGAAAAGCACTCTGTCTCGAACAAAGTGAATATCAAGTTCTATGTGCTTCGATCTCGCATGATAAACTGGGTTTAATGCCAATGCAGCTGTGCTCAGATTGTCACACCAAGCAATCGGAATGTGTTCGAGTTTCAGACCAATCTCTATAATCATCGACTGAAGCCATGCGAGCTCACATGCCAAATCTACTAAAGCTCGGTATTCAGACTCAGTGTTGGATTGTGAAACGACCTTTTGCTTCTTTCCAGACTAAGCAACCAGTGAATCCCTAAAATAAACACAATAGCCTCCAATGGATCGTCGGTCATCTATACATACTACCCAATCCGCATTAGAGAAACCTTAGAGTGTAAGATGAGTACTTGGCTTAATGTGAAGTGATAAATCTCTTGTTCCCTTTAGATACTTTTTATTGCTTGCCAATGTAAATCTGTTGGAGCTTGTAAAAATTGACTCAATTTATTTACTGCAAACATAACATCAGGCCTGGTATTGACTAGATACTGTAAAGCCCTCACAACTTGCCTGTATACTGAGGGATCTTTAAGTGGAGTTCCATCATTAATAGATAAATGTCTATTTATAACCATAGGAGTTGGAACCAAAGCACAGTTAGCCATGCCAAACTTCTATAATAGATCATTTATGTACTTTTCTTGCTTTAAATAAAGTCTAGTTCCATCTCTATAGGCCTCAATGCCTAAGAAATGATGTAGATGACCAAGATCCTTTAAAGTAAACATGGCATTTAGCTTCTCAGTAAATTTTGACAGCATACTAGTATCATTACTAGTAACAATGATGTCATCAACATAGATCAAAACAAACATAACTCTTGAGTCGGTCTTAAAGAAGAAAAGAGAGTTGTCACATTTAGAATGAATAAAATTCCAACTAAGAAGGGTGTTTCTTAATCTATCAAACCAAGCCCTTGGGGCTTGTTTCAAACCATATAAAGCCTTCTTCAACAAGCATATGTGACGTGGAAATCGCCTATCCACAAACCCTTTAGGTTGTTTCATGAAAACTTGCTCTTGTAGGAACCTATTTAGAAAAGCATTGTTGATGTCTAATTGTTTAATTGGCCACTCAAAGTGTACAGCAACAATGAGGACAAACCTTAAGGTTGAAGATTTTAAAACTGGACTGAAAGTTTCATCATAGTCTATGCTAGGATTTTGTTGAAAACCCTTTGCTACAAGTCTTGCTTTATGTTTTGAAACTGAACCATCAGCATTATATTTGGTTTTAAACACCCATTTACAGTCAACTGGATGTTCTTGACCTGTGAAAGGGACTAAAATCCAGGTTTTATTCTGGATTAAAGCATTATATTCTTCTGTCATAGCTTTTCTCCATTTAGCAGATTGCAAAGCATCTTTAACAGATTTAGGTTCCCTATTCTCATCACAACGCGCGACAACCAAACCAATGAAACATCCTAATTTAAATTTTAATAGTTAATTTGGAGTAATAGAAGTTTTAAAAAATATTTAGAGGTGAGCAAATTAGTAGGAGATGATTATTAAATCTAAATATAATTCTCAATTAAAATTTAAAAAATTAAAAATTAATTAATTAATTAAAAAATATTAAATTATTATTATTATTATTATTATTATTATTATTATTATTAAAAAAGAAAGAAAAGGATGAGAAAAAAAAAGAAGAAGAAAGAAGAAGAAGAGATGCTTTTGGCTGCCATGATTACATATATATAAAAAAATAAAAAATAAAAAAAATGGGGAGGAGGGACGCTTTTGGTGTAATGTGTGTACATATATAATAAAAAAAAGAAGAAGAGAGAGGAAAGAGAAAACAATAAAAAAATGTGAGACCCGCAGTATTTTTTTTATAAAACCACCCTCTTTCCTTCATTTTTTCATTTCTTCTCTGTACGCGAGCTGAGGCAGAGAGCGAGCGACGCTGACGGAGAGGCGTATTGATTTAGAAGGTAAAGCTCCATAATAGGATACTTCATATGACATTTTAAGTATTTTAAGACTAAGTAAGTGTTCTAAACATTTTTCTTAGTCATCTTTTCTCTTTAGTTTCTGATTTTGTGGTGGTAGAAAATTTAAAATTTGGAAGAGGGATGAATTTATGTTGAATAAATATGGTTTTGAGGTTGTTAGTAGTATAATAAATATTCTAGAGTATTATTTTATTGATAGAATTGGAATTTGAGGCATTTGAGTTTATCCCTAGATTTTTATGGGTAGATTTTTGGTTAAATCTGAAAATATAAATTGATTTATTGATATTTAGATGATTATTTGAGATGAGAAATAAATTATTATGGCTATAGAATAATGATTCTAGGCTTGAAATTAAGTTTGCAATTTTTGGGTATTTTTATGTGCGAATTTTTGAAATAAAAAGAGAAATTTTGATATTAGAAATTTTTTGAATGAAATTATTGTGAAGGAGACTATTGAACTAAGTAGATAGGTTCAAATATATGAAATTAAATTTTAGAATTCAAGAGACTAAGACTAAATTCTTAAAATATATATATATATATAAAATAAATATAAAATAAAATAAAATACATACTTAGGTGTTAGAGTATGAGTGAAAATTGTGTTAATAATATTATTGACACATTGGGATATGATCAATTGTAGATTAATTTTCTTTTGACACCATTCAAGCTTTGAAAAGCTTTGGAAGCGTTGTAACTTGAGGGGTAACCTTTGACTTCTCAAAGGCTGAGGTAATCGGGGGAAATCTATTTTATGCATTTTTATGTTAATTAATTATTTATATTAGTAAAATAAAAGAATATATATATATATATATATATCTAAATTTGAAATAGTTGTTTGTAATACATGTGACTTTGCTAAAACTCTATGACTTGTGAGTAATTAGATTGATGGTTGATGATTATGTGTACACTCTTGGTTATAAGTTGTGGATTATGCACAGTGATGAAAGTTGATGAGCATGCGGGATAATTTTGAAATATATATATGAATTTTTGAAATGCATTTTCTCATGAGCATGATCATATGGCGGGAGTTTGCCTTAGTGAAGGAGTTAGCGGTTATGCAAAATCTATATGGTACTTAGCTATTAACCAATAATCCTAGGAGTTATAGCCTCTACTTACCTTGTAAGGTACTGTAGCATTGTTCCTATTAAGGGACTTGACCCTACTGGCCTACCTGGAGTTTTAGGTAGAGCTAGTTTTGGGTATGACACCCCATAGTGTGTAATTTGGGGGAAACCATGTTCATAAGTGATTAAGGTAACCCTGGCCCGGTAGCCCCTCATGATATGATTAAGGCCTTAGGGTAGTCTCACCACATGGACGATCTTTTTCAGTTGTTGGCCCACGGTTTCATGTCAGAGGAAATAAGGGGAGATATAAGGAAGAGATCGATCATGCATATTATTATTATCATGCCATTTGAGTGATTGATGTCTATGTTGAGAATATGATTGTAATTGTAGAAATGAGAACATGTAGTAATTATGTGAATATTGTATATGTGGTTATTTGTGCAAATTTTGTACTTAACTTTATTCTTGAAATTATTCACATGAGTTAAATGTTAATGTGATTAATATGTTATTAATGTGATTGTTTGAATGGTCACTTTAATTAATTTATTGGCCACTTGCAATCATGATTAATTATCATGCATTTGTATAACTTAGATGTACTTTGATTACTGAGTGGTTGTACTCATCCCTCTCTTTTAACATATTATAGGAGCTAGCTCATCTGAGAAGAATAGAGTAAAGGAGCATTAGGCCAAGTGATAATAATCACTTCTGTAGGCTTCTCTCCTTTTATGTTGATATGTGTATTTAGTTTATGATATTGTCAATTAGGATAAAATATTCTTAATCCACTTGCACTATGGGTTTTGTGTTGGATAGAAAGACATTTTGGGCCCTTAAGAATGTGTTTTGATGTTTGTATTATAGTAATGGGCCAAAATATTTGTACAAGTAAAAATAGTTATTATCATGCTTTCGCATATGTTTAATTAAATGATATAAATTTTTAAAATATTTTAAAGACTTGGGATTCCTTTGTATTAAATAGTTTGTAAAAAAAATACATGTTAAGAATTCATTTAGGTTAATCTCGTAATGAATAATCCATTTGGGTTAGTTCTTGATTAACCATGATTAGTGTGATGATTAAGTCCTAATTTAGGACGCTCATTACAACCAACATAAGGAGTCTTAGGTTTAGTAATACCTGCTTTACTCCTTGTAATCATTGGATGAATATTTTCTTGAGAAGTAGGATTGCTTTGTTGACTTATAGAAGGAGCAGATTCGAGTTGGGATGAATGTAGCTCAGGCTACTCACTTGTTACAATATCAGATTGTGGCTGAACAGGTACATCCTAGAATGTATTAGATACACTAGGTGAAATTGAGGATGAGCCTGAAGATTCTGAGTGTTGTATGTGTTGTTTTGTAGAAGAGATAGACGCCGAGACAGAGTTGTATTGACATTGTTGAGGAAGTGATGATGCAAAAGGCTTAAAGAACACTTGAGGATGAACTTCCTCTTCAGGTATGGTCCGTTTATTAATAAACCCTGTAATAAAAGGAAATTCTTGTTCATTAAATTCAACATGTCTAGAGATGAAAATTCTACCAGTAGGACTTAGGCATTTATAGCCTTTGTGGGAATTACTGTAACCCAAGAAGACACATTTAGTAGATCTGAATTGAAGTTATTTTGATTATAAGCTCTTAGGCAAGGGAAGCAAGCTGAACTAAAAACTTTGAGCTTCTTATAGTCAGGATTTTTAGAAAACAATTGCTGAAAAGGAGAGCCACCACTTAGAACAGGTGTAGGTCACATATTAATCAACTCTGTTGCAGTGTGAAAGGCTTCCCACTAACAGTGTAATGGCATGTGAGCTTGAGTCAGAAGTGTCAGACCTGTTTCGACTATATGCCTATGTTTCCTTTCAGCTCTTCCATTTTGAGCTGATGTATGAGGACAAGAATGTCGAAATAGAATACCTTCATCTTGTAAGAGTTTTGAAAAACTCTTATATTCACCATCTCAATCACTTTGAACAATTTTAATCTTTCTATCAAATTGTTTTTCAGCAAAGTTTTTGAACTGAACAAACATATAGAGTGCCTCATCTTTTATTTTTAATGGAAAAATCCATGAAAATCTACTATAATCATCCAAGAACAGCACATAATACTTGAATCCTTTAGTAGAAGACAATGGTGATGGTCTTCATAAATATGTGTGAATGAGTTCAAGGGGTTTTGATGCACGTGATGTTGACAGCTTAAATGGTAATAAATGAGACTTTCCTAATTTGCAAGAGTCACAAAATAAAGGTTCTTCATTAGAGGAGAAATTCATATTACAATCCTTTCTAATAGAATTCAAAATTTGGTCATTTGGATGACCCAATCTACAATGCCATAATCTTTTAGTGTCTCTAACACTAAGACTAGTACTATTTGTGTTCTGTAGAACTTCTTCAACCTCGGTAGACAGCACTAGACTTGAAACTCTTGATTCCTTCCTCTTCCTTTTAGTATCTACTCGATAAAGACCATCATCATTTCTCAGTCCCTGTAGCATTGTCTGACCTGTTACCTGATTCTTCACAAAGGCATCACATTTAGTCATCAAAACCACTGTGTCATTATCATCATTAAGCTTGAGAATGCTCAATAAATTCTTTTTAGCTTTAGGAGCATACAAAACACTATTCAAATTGACAGACTGATTAGGAATATTTTTAATGGTAGTTTGACGAATTTTGTCAACACCAAGATTCTGTCCATTAGCTACAATAAGTTTAATATTACCATTAGTAGTTACTGCACCATCTAGAAGAGTAGGGTCATTGGTAACATGAGTTGTAGCCCCACTATCAAGATACCATGCTTTGTCATGTATAGTCTCGGGTGTAGCATAAAAGGCAGAATTGTAGTTATTGAAGGTAGAGTTGCTAGCATCAGGATTTCTATGATTAGTGCTTGGTGGAACAAAGTTTCGATCAAACCTATGAAAGCAATTTTCAACAAGATAACCATGCCTCTTACACAAATGACAGAAAGGATGATTTCCACGGGTACCACATCCTCGACCATGATATCCACGTCCAGATCGACCTCCACGCTAGTTTGAACGTGAGGAATCAGAAGCAAAATTGGCAAACTGAGTAGAGATATTCAGCTGAGCGAATTGGTTCAGTTGTTATAAACAAGAGTCAAACGTCAATAGGGAGGTCTGAAAATCAATCCAACTTAGCTCCTCTTTGACTGGGCCAAGTTGCACAACGATTGGGTTATATTCACCATCAAGACCAGAAAGGATTTGAATCATCAAATCTGCTAAGGGTGCTGGACTTCCTGCAACAGCAAGGTTTTGAGCAATTGTTTTCATCTTCATCATATATTCCTCCATGCGTATCGTACCCTTCCTAGTACGTTGCAACTCAGCATGAAGCATCAGAATGCGTGCTTTATTTTGAGCTCCAGCAAGCTCTTTGGCTGCACTCCAAAGTCCAGCAGCAGTTGAGACATGTGTCATCTGGGAGGAGATATCGAGGGTCATGGTATTCAGTAGCCAACCAAAGAGAAGCTGATCAACAGAGACCCAATCTTTGAATGTAGGATTCAACTTAAGTTCATTATTTTCTGTAACAAATTGTTTAGGACATGGGTGAGTCCCATTAATAAATCCTTCAAGTTTGTACCCTTTAATGATTGGTAGAATATGTGTCGACTAAATGGGATAGTTGGTTCTATCCAACTTGACAAAACAAAGTTGAGAGAGAGTGTTTGGCGCCAAAGGGTTCTTTGTGAGTTGAGAAGCAGAGATGAGGGAGCTGCTTTCTTTGGAGGGTGGTGTTTCGGGTGAAGAAGCAGAGAAAGCCATGGAATTAACCAGCGGTGGCTCTGATACCAAGATAAGAAAAGCAATAAAGAAGAGAATAAGGATGATGCGACGCACAGTGATCTTTGTATTCATTCCTTAAATAGAGATTCTGTACAGAAACCTAAATGACAGGATGTATATACGTGTGTAGACAGCAAATAAATAATGGAAACAAGTAATATAAAAATAGTGTGTGCTATCTACTGGGCTTATGAGAAATAATAAGATTGTTATTGGGCTTATCTGTACTGGGCTTTTGCATCTCCTTAACATCATTGCATGCAGCAGGAAGCTAGATTGCTAGAGGATGACGAAAATATACACTTTCATTTGTTTATTAATTATATAAAGGCATATAGGAATATAATTGTAAAGGCATGATGAACAAGGAAGAACCATCATTTTTTATTTTGCATATATATCTTTTTTTAAAAGATCATTTTATTTGAGATATTATTAAGCATTATATGTAGGCACCTATTTCAATGAAAATTCAAATATTAATTTGTCTTGTTCTGAAAAATTAACTCTTTTAACTAAACCTAACTTATGGTAAAAAAAACATCATTTTGATTAAGAGGGAATGTGGTATGTGGTGAAGCAGTGGAGCCCAATTGAAAAGTACAAGTCTTAATTTAAAAGGCTTTCAATTCTACAGTGAAATAGATACATAGAAGTAGGGGTGAACATCGGTCAGTTTGGTTTGGTTCGGTCTCAAAATATGCAAAATCGATTGATCGAATAATACTGAAAATGAAAACCGAATTGAACCGAACAAACTAATCAAACCGAACAAGGACCGAACTGAAATTTGATAATTCAGTTCGGTCAGTTAATTCAGTTTTTTAGTTTTATATTAAGCTATTAAAATTAGGCCCATTTTTTTAAATATTAAAAAAATAACACTACAAAATTGAACCTTTTTTTCTATTCATTTTTTTAAATATGAGCTCATTTTAATTACACCTATATGACATAAAGTCTAAATATTATAAAGGCATAGATAATCAAATAAACAACCACAAATAAACACCGATGATCAAATAATGGCCCCATAATCCAATAACAATACCATAATCCAGTCACAGCACCTATTAATGAGAGTAATTGATGAAATAGGGCTTCAAATGATGTTATTATTTTTTATTCTTTATTAAAATAAAAAAATAAAATAAAATAAAATAAATAAATTATAAAATAAATTCGGTCAGTTCGATCTATTCGATTTTAAATTTTCCTAACCGAATGGAACTAATCAATCGAAATATTTAAAATAAAAAAACTAAATCGAATCAAAAAATTAAATAGACCAAATTAAATAGATAAAATTCGATTTGATTTTCAGTTTCAATTTAATTTTGCTCACCTTATGTAGAAGAAGATATTGTGCTAAGAAATCATATTAGTTTCTAAAATTATTCCTTTTTATTTTCCATCGAGATATTCGATTGCACAAAGAAATAAGTCGAAGATCCAAACAAAAGGTAAATAGATAAATAAAAGAGGCAAGTCATATTCACCATGATCATCATAGCTTTGATAAAATGTTGACAAAAGCACAAGGGACGAAATTGAATTTTCATATTCACGTGCGATGACATTTTTGGCTTTGCTCAAGTGTTATTATACTCACAACTTGGACACACACATACGACACAATATAATAATGGTCCACTTTCTTCCGCTCTTTTTTTTTTTTTTTTAATTAGCAAGACGGGTCTAAGCCTGGGCACTTTCTTCTGCACTAACCCAGCGACAGATCAAGGGGGGCTAGTACCCGACAAAAATTTTGTAAAAATTACTTTATTTTTACTTGTAAAAAATGCTTCAATTAATTATTTACCCCACTATAATGTAATTTTGCATTTTGGCCCCCTCATATAATTGTTTCTGAATCCGTCCCCGCTCTAACCCCCCCTCTTAATTTGATGACCTTTAATTTCCTTCCATGATTACTCCATTTGGTTCGTTATGTACTCAGGCTTATTCCGTACCCTTAATGTCAACATATCAAAATATAATACGTATAAGGTGAACCATGTGCTTGAAAAATTAATCTCCAAATTATACTATTTTAAATTTGATACTACAACATTTACTATTAGTATTATGTGGGTGTCAAATTCTTCATGGTGGGATTTTAAGGGCAGAGAAGTGATGGATTGCTTATAGGGGGAAAAAAACAGAGACATTGATGAATTGAGATTCAAAGTAAAAATAAAATATTAAAAATAATGAGTTTGCTTATATTTTCAATTGCTAAAAAACAAGAATAAGAGATGAGGGAACAAATATCAATAATAAAGATGTTGATGATGAAAACATGAAAAAACAGAAACAAAAAACTGACAAGGCTAAAACCTTGATGTATTCAAATATTTTTTTAAAATTCAAATATAATTAAATCTTCATTAATCTAAACACAATGAGTTGTTTTCGCAAATTAACCTGCCATACAAAGTTTTCCTATGTCAAAAGAGCATTTTCTAAGAGGGGGTAGGAGTTAAAAAGAGTTTGATGAGAAACACTCTACTTAAGTTTGAGGTGTGCTCTAGCCTAAATAAAAGTGTTTTGGAGATGGTTTTGAATCTATTGGGGCTCATTGATCTTGATGAGAAGGTGATCGAGACAATGTTCTCTTGTTGGGAGATTGGGATAAATCTAAATTGAATACTCTTCTTCCTAAAAATATGGTTAACTCTTTGGTTCACACAAAGCTTATATTAGCATGATTGAGAGAGAATTTTTTATATGGAATGGAAACATTCAAAAGATTGTAAGCTTTCTATTAAATTTGTTTATGACCTTTTAATTGCAGGTACTTTAAGGCAACCAACTTTCAACTAGAGATTTATTTGGCGATTAAAAATTCATGAGAAGATGAAATTCATTCTATGGTTGATGGCTTATGGGGACGTCCATATGGCTAGCCTTCGTCAAAGAAGAGGCTTAATTCTATCTAGCATGTGCCCTCAAGGATGTGATGAAGAAGAGGATAAGGTTCATTTATTTAGAGATTGCATGGAGGCTGAGAGCAAGTGGAGACATCTAGTAGATCAAAGACACTAGATCAAATTCAAGAGGCACAATCTGGTGTAATGGCATAAATTAGAATTGAGGTCTACTCTGGCCTCTGGGTAATGAATAGACACAACAAGTAGAGTGGAAGATAATTTTCACTTACACATGTCAGGATCTTTTTAAGATACAACTCCCTTTTTCAACAATGATGAGTTCAATCAAAGAACCAAGAGTGAATCTAACTTATTTAAGATAATCCAAGATAGAAAGATGATGAGCTCATTCATCTCCTCAAGGCAAGGTGAGTCGGCCAGCTATAACCACAACATTCATGATTTTAATTATGTGAGACTTGAGGTATCTAGGCAATTGGAGGTTGAGGAAAACAAGTTATGTGCTGCTGTGTTAAGAAAAAATACGGTTGAGGTAGAGATGGGTTTCTTCACAAAGGTGAGTTTCTCTCCAAATGATTTTGGGGTCCTTTGTTCTACTCTAGAAGGACTTCAAAGGTATTGGAATGAAGGGTGTGGAAACATTGAAATTGATATGCTATGTGCTAATAGTTATAATCTTATTGCTAGGGACTCCTATTGTGAATTCCCATTGCATGAGCTTATTTGGAACATTAAAAAACTTATCCTTAAAAATTGGAATGTTTCATTTAAGTTCTCCTGTAATGATCCTAATTTATTTGTAAATGATATTATTAGGATAGGTTTATATAGTCATAATTCTATTGACATCTTTTACTATCAACCCACTCAAATGTAAGGTAGGGTAGATTGTGAAAGGTGGTACTCTGTTTGGGTTTGTATTTTGTTCAGCTTTTTTTGGTTTCTAATGGAGCAATATATCCATAATAAAAAAATAGCGTTTTCTAGCTGTCTATTTCATGAGATTGTGTCGTTTTCAAAGTTTCTCAAGTAGCACAGTCCTTTGATATGCGCATAGGATGCCTTGTTATTGTCTAATAACTACAAATCGACCTATCATATTTAATTTATGTCACTCATGAAGTAACAGTTTTTACATTTTTATATTAATTTGATAAAGTGAATGATAATAATAATAAATAATAAACAATATTAATTTTATATGAAAACAATAATTTATAATGATTAAAATAAAGAGGATGAGGAAGGACAAACAATGATCGATAGAGTCCAAACAATTCGCATGCATGTCTCGAAAGATGAAAATGGCGTGTGCAGGCGGAACTCACCGACAAAAAACGATCTCCGAGCCGGGCAAGCACGGGACTGAACTGATCGATCTACATGACAATAATACCCCTCCCATTATTCCAAAATGACTAGCCAAGTCCCTCCAATAATTAACCCAATTGCATACTTAAAAAAAAAAAAGATTTATAATTTGCTTGCTCCCACTTTAAATTTATGGAGGAAAATTAATTTTTTCCTCTATGAAACGTGATATTATTTTTTTTTGTGCGTTATAACTTAAAATTAATTACCAGAAGGTCGAATGTCTCTGCCTCCGGAATTCGACTGTTTCCTTAATTGCGATTGTGCGATCTCGTAATCTTTCTTGATTACGACGACTTGATAGTGCTGAGTTTAATTTTTTTTTTCAATTAAAAATTCTATATTGTTTACAACGGGTAAATTCATAAATCCTTTTACATATATAGCTACATTATAACATAACAATTTAATCCATAAGCATCTCGATTAGTTAGTTAACTGATGTTACAAAATTCCCATCAATTGAATAACTAAAAAGACCGACATAATTTGGGGGGAAAATGTAAAAGGATGACAGAATTAATTAGAAGGGAGAAAAGTATACACAATGACACTAGCCTCTATTAGTAGTGTCTCCAATTTGGTGGTATTATCCAATATCAATTAATAATGAGTAAATAAAATAAAAACATGCTTATATGGAATTAATGATGAACCAATCAAGGATGCGTTGTGCCTATCCAATTAATCAAGAGATACATACAAATATATATCTGCACACGTCGACATGAAATGGGCCCTATATAAAGCCAAGCTTCTAACTGAGCCTCTTGTGTTAATCTTCACTGTTTCTCTCTCTTTCTCTCTCTCTCTCTCTCCCCCCCCCCTCTCTCTGTCTCTGTGTTGAAGATGGAGACCGGAGCTTATTGTCGGGGATGGATGTGGATGTGGGTGTACTTGGTGGTGGTGATCCAGTGCGCGGCGGGTGCAGGGGAGGCAGATGAGGTGGCAACTCCGGCGAGCAAAGTAAAGATGGACACCGGAGGGCTGAGCAGAGAGAGCTTCCGGAAGGGGTTCGTGTTCGGAACGGCGACGTCGGCCTATCAAGTGGAGGGCATGGCCAACAAAGACGGCCGCGGTCCCAGCATTTGGGATGTTTTCGCCAAGAAGCCTGGTTTGTATTCTCATTTTCATCACTCTCTTTTTATGTACCTACCTACATACATACATACATGTGTGAGTATATATATTATTTCAATGTTATTCGCGATTATCTAATGAAATAAGATTTGTTGTTGATCCATTTCTTAATAAACTACGCCACCTGTTTTTAGCTCTTGATTTTTTATTGTGTCCAAGGTACATTTGATTATTGAAAAAAAATAGAATTAAATGGATTGAAAAAAAAAATAAAAATGAGATGATTAAAAGAGATAATGAACCATATTGATAAAAGAGATAGATAATTTAATTTATAAGGTTGAGAATTATGATTCATGAAATTTTTAAAGGGTATAGTGATTCTCACATTTATAATATTATTATGAGAAAGATGATATAATTTAATTTTATATTAATTTTTTTAATTTATTTCATTTCATTTATATTAATCAAACGGGATTTAATTCATGGAATCTCAATTCCTAATCATATTGAAATGGTTTGCTTGCAGCATAGTGGGACAGGACATGGGTTGAGCTAGAAGTCTCGTTGTCCCAAACACACACACACTACATTAATTTTATTTCATTATTTTGTTTTTCTGAACTACAAGGTTATGTTTTATAAACTAAATAACATGTTTTAATATATAAAGCACTTCAAATTTTAAGAGTCATTAATAATTTTTTTTCACTTAAAATGTCTTCATAAGTATATCAAAATTGCTTGCTCTAATTTAACAAATAATTAACCATTGGTAGGATTATTAAATAAGTTACAAAAAATTAAAATAATAACTTTCATACTATTTTTTGTCAGTGTGTTTTAGTTAAAAATATTTTATACATAAAAAAAGGTGGTAGCACAAAAGCATGGGTTATTTTTTCCGTCGGTGCATTATTGGGATGATGTCTTATAAGGTGTTATGATTACTCATCGTTTAGATCCAAATTTGGTGAAGTTTTCTTATTTTTAAGTTTGATGTGCCCCTTAATTTATTTTACTTAGACTTTTAAAATTAAGATTAGGATAAATAAGGCCATAATTAAAATATACTAGCAATTGATGGTAATTTAAATTTAAATTCTTAAAAAGACAGATGAATAAGAATAATTTTACTTCTGCATTTCACTAAAGTGTGTGTAATTAATTATATATTTGGTGTCGGCGAACAGGAATTATTGCCAACAATGGCTCCGCGGATGTTTCGGTTGATCAGTATCATCGTTACAAGGTACTGTAAATCTTTAAACATTATAATATTGCAAAATTAATCCTTTTATAGATTCCTATAACCATGGATTGCCACTTTTCCTTAAAGCATTAGGAAAGGGAAAATGATAATTAAAAAAAAAATCGTATACATCACGCTGGGACTAATGCCAGAATGATTGCACTAAGGTGAAAAAGAAGCCCTTCAAGTTCATCGAAAGGGACCTGAATGATCCGTCTTGAGCCAAAACTTCTTTTACTTTCATACTGATTTTTTTTAAAAGCTGACTCTTATTAATTGGGCTTAGAGTTAAGTTTGAAAGCTTTTTTTTTTTAATTTTATTTTACTTTTAAAAATTAAATTTGTTTTTATAGTAATTTATGCTCTAAAACACAAATTAAGATATTTTAAAATCTAAAATAAATAATATAAGTATTAATTTTAAAATACAATCATATATTTTAAAATTTAAATTTAATTTAAAAAAATATAAAATATCTAATTTTCTAGTATTTAAATAAATATAAACAAGTAGTTTGAGCTCGAGTTATTTTTTAAAAAATCTTAAACAAGTTAGACTAAATTTCTTCTTCTTTTTTCTGTTAAGTACCACAATTTTAAAAGCCCAATCCCAAAAAAGGACTTGAACGAGTAGATCAATAAGTCTAACTCATTTTCCTGACTATAACCAAACTTATTTATATTTTCATATATGTATACATATGGAAAACTCATTAGTTTTTTTTTTTTTTAAATACGAGCAGAAACGATTGATTTTAGTAAAAAAAAGACAGTTTTGTTTCAAAAGTTGTAAAAGCTTCTGTCTAACTGGTTTGAAGCATAGTCTAAGGGCCAGTTTTTTTAAATTGTTTTCATAAATTAATTTATACAAGTTTAATATTTAAGTTGTTAATCATAAAAATTTTATTGGGGAAAAAAATCTATTTTTAGTTTTTTTTATAAGTTATTCCAAATAACATTAAAATAAACTTTTTCCAACAAATCCTTGCGTGTTTAGTTTAAATTTCCTCATACTACCAACAACTTTTTCAAGTTTAGAACCAAGTAAAATCACTTTAAAATCTTCAAACAAACTGGCTGTTATAATCTTCCATTTACTTTCCACATAGTTCTAAGAAATAAGATAAGTAATACGTAGTTCATTAGTTCTAGCTGTCTTCGGCTGCATTAACTATCTTTATTTTCACAGGAAGACGTGGACCTCATGGCAAACCTAAATTTTGATGCTTATCGGTTCTCAATTTCATGGTCCAGAATTTTCCCAAGTAATTCTTCATTTCATTACACTTATAAGTTATTAAACAACGGAAACCTTATATTTAGTCCCAAATAAACATTAGTAACTTCGAAGAACCCTTTTGATGATTGAACACCCAACATCTGCAGATGGAACTGGCCAAATAAATTGGAAAGGAGTTGCATACTACAATAGGTTGATCGATTACTTACTAAAACGAGGTAAACTTCGATCAACTCTATAATACCACACCCACACACACACGTGTGTGTATATATTTGCTCACATATATGCTTCTGGACCTGTTCAGGCATTACTCCATATGCAAACTTGTACCATTATGACCTTCCTTTGGCTCTTGAGTTGAGATACAAGGACTATGAGTCGCAATGTAGTGTAAGTACGGTATTATGTATTATTGTGTGCTTCCACTTAATTGCATATTCAGATGTTTTGATTATGCCAGACTGGTATTGGTATATATATCTGATCAAAGCTTCAAACACTGCAGGAATGATTTTGCAGATTATGGCAGAGTTTTGTTTCAAGACTTTTGGAGACAGGGTGAAGAACTGGATGACATTTAATGAGCCTAGAGTGGTAGCTGCTCTTGGTTATGATAATGGCTTCTTTGCTCCTGGAAGGTGCTCAAAACCTTATGGAAATTGTACAGCTGGAAATTCCGGCACCGAACCTTACATTGTCGCCCACAATTTGATACTATCACATGCAGCTGCAGTTCATAGATACAGAATAAAGTACCAGGTACTACTAGCATGTTTGGTATATAGAAAAGTATTTTCTAAAATATAAACAGGAGGTGTACCTAAAAACAAAATAAGACAAAATGCATTTCTCATTTCAGTATCTAAGTGAGATGAGAAACTTTATCCCAAAAGTTAGTTGTTAAGGTAGGAGGACCAACCCACTTAAATACCTCACTCAATGTGGGATTTGGTATCACATACTACCACAATAAAAAACACGTCAAACATTGCTTAACATTCTAAGTCTTTTAAATGGGAAAACTCGTGAAGTGTCAGAAATTTCTAATGTAGTGATGAATGTGCTTGTTGCAGGGAAAAACAAAAGGGAAGGATTGGAATTCTTTGGATTTTGTTTGGTATGAGAATCTTACAAGATCGAAGGCTGACAATTATGCAGCTCAGAGAGCCAGAGACTTCCACCTTGGATGGTAAAACCTTGAAAATATCTGTATATGACTCCCTTCCATGGTTTTCACACTAATAAATAGTTACAAGGTTTAAATTCATGCAGGTTCCTCCATCCTATTGTGTATGGTGAGTATCCAAAGACTATCCAAAACATTGTTGGGAAAAGGCTTCCCAAGTTCACTCAGGAGGAGGAAGTCAAGATGGTGAAAGGCTCCATCGATTTTGTTGGTATCAATCAGTACACCACTTACTACATGTATGATAACCATCAACATGAACCAAAAGTCCCAAGCTACCAAATGGACTGGCACGCAGGATTTGCCTGTAAGATCACCTTCCATTATATTCACAATTTATTTAGAAATTTCAGGCTACTTTAGCTACTACTAATAATGATTTTCTCTTGACTAATGCCAGATGCAAAGAACGGAGTCCTGTTGGTCCAAGAGTAAGCTTGATCCAAGTATCAGATTTGCTTTATAAATTCACAAATCCTGCATTAACTTAGATATAACTGATGACAATTTTGCAGGCAAAACTCATATTGGCTCTACAATGTTCCATGGGCATGTATAAAGCATTGATGTATGTCAAGGAACGTTATGGAAACCCTACTGTGATCTTATCTGAAAATGGTTAGTAAAAAGCAGGCATTGTTTCTAGTTTCACCAACTCTTATGACATGTTTGGTATAAAGTAGGAACGGAGAGAATAAGTGTACTATCAATTTTTAACATACCAAACAAGTAAGTCCAACTTTCCCTCTCCCTTTTCCATTTTAGAAAGGACTTCTCTCCGTACTGAACATGTCATTAATTTTTGAGAGTGAAACTAATCTATGACGATTTATGCGTGCTTCTGGCCTGACCCTGAACCCTGTTAATGAGGGCCACAATTGAAAAATACGATCAATTTGGGATATGTGAGTTTATGAGCTTGAACTATCTTAAAGGTTGAGCCAGCTCTTATTGACAGCTTTACACACAAGCCTAACTTCTATGTCCCTTTTCCATTATAGAAAGGACTCCTCTACATACCAAACATGTCATTAATCTTTTGAGTTGAACTAATCTGTGACTGTGACATGCTTATTGTTTGTAGGCATGGACGATCCGGGTAATGTAACACTTGCCAAGGGGCTGCATGACACCACGAGGATCAATTACTACAAAGGTTACTTGACACAGCTAAAGAAAGCAGCTGATGAAGGAGCAAATGTGGTTGGTTACTTTGCCTGGTCCTTGCTTGATAACTTTGAGTGGAGATTAGGCTACACATCAAGGTTTGGCATTACATATGTTGATTTTAAAACCCTCAAGAGGTACCCCAAGATGTCTGCATATTGGTTCAAGCAGCTTATCACCAGAAAGAAAGAAGCAGTAATAAGCAGAATGTAGAAATTGACTACTGAATCCTAGTTTGTGTGGTTTATTGGGTTAGCGAGAGCTTTTTGAAAATGTAATCACGTGTTGTCTTTAATCAATGCTAGTCTTGGAATAAAATGATGTTGTTAGCTCCGCTAACTACACTGGTCTTGGAATAAAATTGTATCAACATCAACATGTACCCAGAACAAAAATGATGGCATTAATAAACTAACTTTGATGGGAAGGAACAGAAGTTCAATTCATAAATTTACATATCTACATGTAAATCTATAACAGTTAAGACTTGTACAGTGTTAGATGCCTAGAGTACTGACTGGTGTAAGAAATTGAAAGGCAGTCTCACAAAAGTTACTCATTGTGTCACACCACCTCTCTTAAACGAGACATAAATTTTATATTTTAGAGTAGGAATTTAAATGTTTAATGCATTTGCCATGCTACACCTCTAATGCAATCAATTCCATGTGCGATAATTAAATAGATTTTGAAAAAAAGAAGTCATTTATTAATCAAATAGATTTTTAGGGTTATTTGAAAGTTTCAATAGATCATATCTAGTTTTGCTTTACAAAATGTGACGTTTAGACTCGATGTAGAGGTGGAATTGCCGCGGAGTGGGGGCCCGGGAGCAATTAACACTTGGAACTGTTAGGATTTTGAAGCTATGAAAACAATTATATCTTTATTAGTTTTTGCTTTATTATTTTCTCTATTATTATGTCTGAAATTAAAAAAATTAGACCAAATTATCTTTATAATTAATGATACGGGCATGTATAAAGCATTGATGTATGTCAAGGAACGTTATGGAAACCCTACTGTGATCTTATCTGAAAATGGTTAGTAAAAAGCAGGCATTGTTTCTAGTTTCACCAACTCTTATGACATGTTTGGTATAAAGTAGGAACGAGAATAAGTGTACTATCAATTTTTACATACCAAACAAGTAAGTCCAACTTTCCCTCTCCCTTTTCCATTTTAGAAAGGACTTCTCTCCGTACTGAACATGTCATTAATCTTTTGAGTTGAACTAATCTATGACGATTTATGCGTGCTTTCTGGCCTGACCCTGAACCCTGTTAATGAGGGCCACAATTGAAAAATACGATCAATTTGGGATATGTGAGTTTATGAGCTTGAACTATCTTAAAGGTTGAGCCAGCTCTTATTGACAGCTTTACACACAAGCCTAACTTTCTATGTCCCTTTTCCATTATAGAAAGGACTCCTCTACATACCAAACATGTCATTAATCTTTTGAGTTGAACTAATCTGTGACTGTGACATGCTTATTGTTTGTAGGCATGGACGATCCGGGTAATGTAACACTTGCCAAGGGGCTGCATGACACCACGAGGATCAATTACTACAAAGGTTACTTGACACAGCTAAAGAAAGCAGCTGATGAAGGAGCAAATGTGGTTGGTTACTTTGCCTGGTCCTTGCTTGATAACTTTGAGTGGAGATTAGGCTACACATCAAGGTTTGGCATTACATATGTTGATTTTAAAACCCTCAAGAGGTACCCCAAGATGTCTGCATATTGGTTCAAGCAGCTTATCACCAGAAAGAAGCAGTAATAAGCAGAATGTAGAAATTGACTACTGAATCCTAGTTTGTGTGGTTTATTGGGTTAGCGAGAGCTTTTTGAAAATGTAATCACGTGTTTTCTTTAAAATGCTAGTCTTGGAATAAAATGATGTGTTAGCTCCGCTAACTACACTGGTCTTGGAATAAAAAATTGTATCAACATCAACATGTACCCAGAACAAAAATGATGGCATTAATAAACTAACTTTGATGGGAAGGAACAGAAGTTCAATTCATAAATTTACATATCTACATGTAAATCTATAACAGTTAAGACTTGTACAGTGTTAGATGGCCTAGAGTTACTGACTGGTGTAAGAAATTGAAAGGCAGTCTCACAAAAGTTACTCATTGTGTCACACCACCTCTCTTAAACGAGACATAAATTTATATTTTAGAGTAGGAATTTAAATGTTTAATGCATTTGCCATGCTACACCTCTAATGCAATCAATTCCATGTGCGATAATTAAATAGATTTTGAAAAAAAAGAAGTCAAGATTTATTAATCAAATAGATTTTTAGGGTTATTTGAAAGTTTCAATAGATCATATCTAGTTTTGCTTTACAAAATGTGACGTTTAGACTCGATGTAGAGGTGGAATTGCCGCGGAGTGGGGGCCCGGGAGCAATTAACACTTGGAACCTGTTAGGATTTTGAAGCTATGAAAACAATTATATCTTTATTAGTTTTTGCTTTATTATTTTCTCTATTATTATGTCTGAAATTAAAAAAATTAGACTAAATTATCTTTATAATTAATGATACAAATTTATCTTGTGTAAATAAACTTTGACTTTAGAAGAGGTAATTTTGAAAAAAATAATAAATACTTTTTGAAATTTGCAGTTTTGCTTTTGAAAAAAATAAATATATGGCAATTTTTTATAATAAAAATGTAGGGAGTGTAAAATAAAATACCATCAAAATATATTATTGGGATCATATGTTAAACTAGATTCATTTGTTATTTCTTTCACTCCTTGACTGCAAATTTACATACTCCCCTTCAATTTTTGGTGAAAAAAAAAGGTATTTTTATTCAAACCACAGCCTCCAATAATTTAATTAATTATTTTTAATTAACATCATTTTTTATAATTGTTTTCATTTAATAGGGTGTCTCATTAAAGTTAAATGATTGATTGATTTGTTTGTTTATTAAGAGTATTTTTTGGAAAAACTCATTCATTGAAGAAAATAAAAATGCTGTGTATTGTTTACGAAAAATTATGTGTAACTTCACAATTATAATTTCACATATCTCATAATTAAATAGATTATGTATTACAAGTTTAATAGAAATTTTATGCAACTAGTTCATTAATAATTTATAACTATTACTTTAACATTTTACAACTATAAATTCACATATCAAATTATTAAATTGATCATGTATTATTAACAAAATTTAATATTAATTATTTACAATTATTTCATTAATAATTTATAATTATTATTTCAATATTTTACAATTTTAGTATTTTTAATAAGAACAACATTATCTTTATACTTCAATTTCAAATTACACTCATGTTTTAAGGAACTTGATTATAGTTTTAAAATTTTGTGTGACTTATTTATAAATAACTTTTCTCTATGAGACCTATATAGTATTTTTTTCCTATTTTTTAACATCTCATCTAAAAAAAATCGTATATTTTTTAAGAGAAATAATATAATCTACCAAGTAATCCATCTGTTTTTAAATATAAAAGAAAATAATCAATTCACATAGTTTCAAAGAATTGATTAAGTATAATAATTATATTTGAAATTAAAAAAATGAACTAAATAATTCCTATAATTAATGAAACAGTACATTTTAGAATTTGATTTTTGAAGCTTGCAAGGGAGTACTTCCCAAAAGAGGACAATCTCTTAAACGACACTCTAATTCTTTAAGAAATTAATTTATAAATGTCAGCTGTGGAGATAACTTGAGAAAAAAGATAAAAAAAGGTAGTTAAAAATAGTTAGGGGGTGAATAAATATATTACAAAAGTATGTCATTAAGCTTTTAATAATTGATCGTATTAATAAATACTTCTTTTTAACAGAACATTATAATAAATGCTCTAAATAAGAGATAATTGTTTCTTATAAATAGGATCATGATTATTATCCTAAAATTCTTTTATAAAAAGTATAAGAGATAGTAAGTTATGGACACAAATCTCTTCATTTTTTTATTATTCTTTTCCCTCCACTTTCTAATCACAACTAGTGATATTATTATATTAAATGAATCTATTTTAGTCATGAATCTGATGAATGATTACGGTTAGAGAGGTGGAGGGAAAATGATGATAAAGAAATAGAAAGGTTTTCACTTTATAATTTATTAAAATATGTCAAAATTTAAATTAATCTTTAAATTTCAAAACTCATCATGTTTACATGTTTATTTAAGAGAAATATTTATTACATATATTTTTAAAATTAAACTTCAAGGAAATTGGATCTTTGCCCCGCTTCAAATTTAAAATAATAATAATAATAATAATAATAAAAAAGCATTTGGAACTCCATTAGCTTGAAATAAAATATTGCTCGAAGCCGGTTTAAATTTTTGAAAAAGAAATAAATAAAGTCGGTTTATTTAGGTATCTCCACCGAGGCCCAATCTTAACCCAAAACAAGTCTCTCCTGATTCTCGCGCCTCCTGACGCATCAAGAAACCATCCGCTAGCAGACTTCCGTTATAACGCAGCGAAGCGCTCGCAAACCTCAATTCAAGCTTCCCCAAGCAACTGCAACGCTCTCTCTCTCTTCCCTCTTCCTCCGTACTTCTCTGCAAAACCCTAGTTTCTGCTTTGTGGCCTCTCTTTTGCAACGCGCAATGGCTCCTCGTGCCGCGAAAAACGACGAAGATGACCTCTCCTCCGGCGAAGACGATGACGGTTTCAAGGAGGACATGGAAGCCCTCGCACGAGCCTGCATGATCGCCGGCACTAACCCCGATGGTATTAAACCATCTTCTACTGTCGCTCCCGACGATGATTATAATGCAGACGCGGTGGTTCCCAAAGCATCGGACCCGCTGTTGGGCCCCGGCGATGCTCTCGTCCCCGTGTCAGACTCTGACGACGAGCAGAGGGACCTTCAGTATCTCAAAAGAGTGCAGGAGCTTTACCAGCCTTCGTCATTCAAGCCATTGAAAATTCTTCCGGCGCTTTCTTTGTCTGATGATGATGAAGATGACATGGAAACCCTCCGTGCCATTATGAGACGCTTTTCTGCTTATGAAAGAGGTAGGCTGCTTGGCATCCTGTATTCATTTATTTTTTTCATGATAAATTTGATTTTGATGGTGTATCGTGGTGGCTGGCTGCTTACCACTTGCCGTTAAGTTTAGCAATATCTGCTTCCATGCTTTGTTTTAAATATAGGTGGTGATTGGAATTGAGTATTATTTAGTTTTGCTCCTCGATTATTGGTGCATTTGTGAGAGTTTATCTTTCCAAATACTAATACCAAATGTCCTGTCGGGGGGGGGGGGGGAGGACCTTGAACTTTCTCTTTCTTATATTGTTTTGGGCTAATTGATAGTTGCATTGAACATTTCGATGACAACGATTGATTCTTACGTTACTCTTCATCGCTTGGTTGGTCCAATCATTTTTTTTTCACTGACTTGACTAACTTTTACTCTTGTATGTTTGGGCGTTTTGTATTGTTTGGCCATAGTGTGTAGTGTTATGTTTTTATTCTTTCGATTATATTTTTTATTATTATGTCTATTTATATCCATCTCTCTTTCCTGAATCCTTAGAATAACGTTGGATTCTAAAAATAGCAGGCCCTGATGAAGATAATGTGGATAAAATGGCTGAGGGAGCTCATACCTCAGGTCTAGGCTCTGAGGAGGAATTTGATAACAGCGTGGCATCTAAGGGATTAGATCCCGGTGAATCATGCCCTGTTTCTCAGGATGCTATTAAGACCACCAGTTTATTAACTACTGCTGAAGTTGAGAGACATCCTTGTAACATCAATGAAAGGTGTGAACCCAAGGCTTGCAAGCCATCCAAGTTACTGGACAAAAGATCAAGATTTCCTTTGTCTGCTCAGGTTTTTATTGATGCAATCAAGAAGAATAGATCTTTCCAGAAGTTACTGCGAAGTAAGTTGATTCAGATGGAAGCAAAAATTCAAGAAAACAAACAGTTAAGGGAAAGAGTTAAACTTCTTAAAGATTTTCAGGTTTCATGCATAAGAAGAACAGGGCAAGCTATATCACTGAAAAAGGATCCCCGCATACTGTTAATATCAGCAAAAAAGTCTACTGCTTCAAGTACCACAAAGGTGGGTCGAGAAACATCGTCTTTAATACTTTTTCCATTACTGCACTCCAAAGCATGTGCTGTAGTTTATGTTAAGAAATCACTGGGTGTGCATTCAATGGCTGAGTAGCACTAGCTAGTTGTTGGGTTTTACTCATTCTAAATATCATTTAATGAAATTGAAGTAACTCCTGTAAGTTTCTGTTTCCAATATGTTTGTCACTTATATCCATCATTGAAATTGATTGGGGTAAGTAAAAAGGGATTGATAAAAGATCTATGATTGGTGGTCATGGCCATGATTGGGAAGAAAACACAGTGAACGTACTTTGATTGGTGAAAGCATTATAAAGTGCACAGGAAGAGTGTTTATTAATCTACCTGTAATTAGTTTACTGCATGATATTTTATTTTTTGTGATTGAGTTTTCCTTAAGCTTATACAAACAGAGGCAATTCTCAATTCTAAGATTTTTTCTATTTTAATTTTTCACAGATTAATGATAAAAAATATCTCCAATGTGTTATGGCCCAGCTGAGAATGCTCATGTTGCTAAATATAGGATGGTGTTGGAACGATCTCCATTCTCATTGGATCGGAAAAAGTGGTCTAGTGTGGAGAGGGAGAATCTTGCTAAGGGAATAAAGCAACAATTTCAAGAAATTTTGCTTCAAATGTCAATAAATCAAGACAGGTAATGTTATTTTCTTTTTTTCTCATGTATGTTGCAGTGAAGGCTCTAGAAATTATACTTATCTTCAGAAAATTTGCTTTAGTAACTATCTATACCTCTTAAACTGTGTAAACTTGGCTTATCTCTCAATTTTACTGCTCAATTTTTTGTAATTATATATCATAAGTTGGAGATCATGAACACTAACATGTATATGGTGATGTGTGACAATCTGAAGCTCATTTATGTTTTCTTTAGTGTTGTCATGTCATGTTAAACATAGACGCATCTTTTTTTGGGTCTGTGTTTCATAGCTTGTAACCTAGTATGTTAACCATGCTTTACAAGTCCTCACACAAATTATTAAAAAGAATAGTTAAAAATAATATATTCTAATAGAAAGTAATGGATGAATAATATGTGAATGTTACATTCAATTATATATATATATTAGAATAAAAGGCATAAATATGGTTTGATCATTTGTTTAAGTATAAGAATTTATATTTTATAAAATAATATATGGTTTTGAGCCCATTTCAGACTAGCACTGAAGAATCTATCTTTCAGTACGTCAGCACAAGAAACATGGATTCATACATTGGAAAGTGCATCATTTGACCTTTCTCCTTTTCCTCAGTTGTGATTTTTTTTTTTTTACCTCCTTGACAGTTCAGAGTGGTCGTGTGGATATGCAAATAACTTTGATAACATGCTTGTATCTATTAAAGATCTTGAGATTACGCCAGAGAACATCAGAAAGTTTCTGCCTGAATTCAATTGGGATCAGTTGGCTTCCAAGTATGTTACTGGTCGTACTGGTGCAGAATGTGAAGCAAGGTAAAGAGTTTATCAATTTGTAAACTTCACTTTTTTTCCTGGAACTTAAAATGCTTCAATTCATGTGATGTCTTGATATTGATGAAAACATAGTTCTGATTTTTTATTATTCACTACGTTTATTGGATGTTATATGTTTCATATGTGGGGAAAGAGTTTCAGCACATATCTGTGAGATTTAAACCAAAAAAAAAAAATTATTCTTATTATACTATTCTGCTTGTTCTATTGTGTTTGAGAAAAATCATGTTCAGCCAATTTGTTACGAGAAAAGTGTGGACAAAACTTATTCACAGCATGTTTTTTATAGGCTTTACATGGGTGAGATTGCTGATGTTTGCACTTCCATATAAAAAACAATTAAAACAGACCAATAGTTTTGACCTCTTCGTATTTATTGGCAGCAAAAAGGAACCTAGTTATCAGTGTTAAGAGAATTGGACCAGATGGCCTGTTTGACTACAAACCTAATGTGCTGGACTGTCGTCAGTCTGAATGACCCTTCAAACCAGCCTCTAGAAGAAATGGTCAATGCTAGTCAAAAACTGGGTTGACCAGCTAGTTTTCCATGAAACTGGACTTAATTGATGAAGCGAACTTGTTGATCGGATAAATTCCATCTGCTCTATCGAAATTGGTTGCATGCTACATGAACCCAGAACCTCTAAGAAATGCATTGGCATGTTTCGCACAAAGCTTTAGTGCTTTTTTTAACAATGAGGTGCTAAATTTTATAGAAAATGCTTTTCCACTATAATACGGTTTGATGATCAAATCATTGGATTATGAATCAGTCTTCAGGTTTAATGAACTGACAAATATATTTGGACTGATGTATTTATTTTAAGACAGATCCTACTTCGACAGAAATAGATTGCAACATCAAATGTTAAAGGATTTCTTGTTTTGCTCTTTCAATATTAATTTAGGTAGGCTGGGTGCTGTGAAATTTTTCTATCCATTCTACTGCTAACAGAGAAAAGTGAAGTGTCCAATAGTATTAATACTTTACTAGCAGGCCCAACCCAACAAAGAATACTGCAACAAATATGGCCCTTACAAATGGACCAAGTAGTTGTCCTCTTTTTTGGACATTAGAGTGCTATGCTTGTATTTGAGTTCTAATATACTTATTAGCCCAAGACTTCAAGACGCCCTGAAGTTTTGTTCCATGGTGTAAGAAAACACAAGCCATGAGAGGATTCCAGGTGATCTTAGCTTTTCTTTGATACAGTAGAAAATCCTATTGTATTCAGTGATGCCATCAATACTAAGCCTATCCAGATTGCTATAGAAGAGCACAGTTCCAACATTGCATGGTATAGCTGTATGTCAAATGAAGAAGCATCGACCATGTTGTGTGACATAGTGATGGTAAAATTTGATTCCTTTCTACGTGCGGTATTCAAGTTTTGTCTGATTGTAGAAATATCTACATCTGATCTTCTTGTGGATTGTGTGACTTATAGCTTGAACTGCTGGAAACAGTTTGCTACAGATGTTAATATGTGTTTTGTGGACTTCTTAATATTCCTTGAGAGAGTAAAAGCTTGGGTGAATCCTATTTTCCTCCAGACTTTGTATTTGGCCCAAATCCTCAAGTTTATTTATTTGCATTTTCTACTACTTGTCATTCAACTTGAAGATTGAAGATACCATTTAATTCTTCAAATTGTCGAAGAACTTATCTGGACGTGAACATAATTGACCAGTCAAATCATTTTATAACTTTTGATCTGTGCCATATGCATTATAGTCTAGATATGCTTGTGCATTATTTGACTTGTTAACTGTTTCCTGTCATTTTCTTGGTCTTTTCTACACAGTTCTTTGATTATTATTTCATGTTTATGTTCTTTTTGTGAAGAATGTCTTTCTCCTCGAGCATTGCGGGCATCTATGATGATACCATCACAGACAGTTTGTCACTTTTGGGTTTCATAAGAGTGCAAGATCAACATAGATCATGCAGGTGGGACTGTATATGACATGAATTTTTTTAACAATGGTGGCATTAATATGTCTGTGATGATTGTGATCACAGATGTCTGTGATTCTCATTTCTTGAACACATAATTGAGACTGTAGAATGATTCCCCTATTATGCATGGATTGCAAATTTCCTTTACTTGCTTTTCAGTATGTTTTTTTATGGTTGATACCAACAGGTGGTTAAATTGTGAAGATCCATTGATCAATCATAGTCCATGGACATGTGAGGGAGGACAAGTTGCTTTTGCATATAATCCAAGAGATTGGCAATAGGGACTGGTTTTAAAATTGCTGCATTGCTGAACACAAATAGGACCCCATTTCAGTGCTTGGCACGATACCAAAGGAGTTTAAATCCTGCCATGCTAAATAGTGAATGGACTGAGGAAGAAGATGCTCAACTTTGTTATGCTGTCTCAATTTTTGGTGTCAGCAATTGGCAGTCTGTTGCTTCTGTTTTAGAACGAAGGACGGGAACTCAATGCTCTAATAGGTTGGTCCGCTATGTTATGAGTCATTTTATGATTTAATATATGCATACAATTTTTCCATGGTAGTATGCCGTTCAAAATAGGACAACTGACATTTATTATTTCTTGCATACTCTTCATTTACTGATATGCTGGTAGTTGATGGATGAGTGCACCATGCCTTTCGTCTACAAAATGTTTACTATGTCCTAAAGACATAAATTAACTTCCCATAGCTTTTGATTTGTTTTGCCTCCCATTTGAACCTCAGCTGAACTGATTTTTCTTTTATCTCATTGTCACTTGGAGAATTGTTTTTCAGTTAATGCTATCCAAACATAATGCCAAATATCTTGAATGTTCTTGTTGCTTTATTAAAAGAAATGTGAATGGTGACTTGTACATTGCTGAATTGATAGATTTCATTGCTTGTTTCCTTTCCTTGGATGATAGGGACATAGTAATACAGGAATTTGCTGGAGCCGATAAAATTTTTCTTGCTTATAATTCTTACATGGTTACAAACTGTTGAAATCCTTGAATTTAAAATGATACCCTCATCTCTTAACAATATGATACTCTCATAATAAAACTTAGTCATTGATGCAAGAAACATTGAGATGCTGTTTTTGTTACACAGCTTTTTGATTTTATGTTTCATGTGCTTAGTATCTGCTGACAGTTTTCTGCACCCTTCTTTCTTCATATTTATTTGAGACAAATGCTGCTGCTTTTACTTATTATAGGTTTTATCTACAAACTAGTAGTTTCTGCAAGTAAAGTATGCAGATAAAGTTCATCTTTGTATTAATGTTATGTGATTATTAGTAGAGAGGAAGGAATTAGGAATTCTTTCAATGTCTGCCCTAGTTAGTCAATTAATGCAATTTGTTCGAATTGATATTCAGATGGAAGAAGTCACTCTGTCCTGATAGGAAAGGGAGCTTTACTGCAGAAGAAGATGAGCGCTTAACAGTGGCCGTCCATCTCTTTGGACGGAAATGGAATCAGATAGCTAATTTGTTCCTGGCCGGACCCAAGCTCAGTGCAGAGACAGGTAATGAATGTTAAAATTTTATGTATATTTGATGACTTGAGATTATTGCTAAAGTTGTTGAGCATTCAGATACGTCAATAGTTTGGATCCCTCCTTGAAATGGGGTGGATGGACTAAGGAAGAAGATTCAAGGTTGAAAAAAGCAATTGCCAAACATGGATTCTTCTGGTCAAAGGTTGCTGCAGATGTGCCTCCACGAACTGACAGTCAATGCAGGAAGTATGACTTCTTATTTGATGATATAGTGGACAAAATATAATTTACTATCACCTAAATTTTTTGTTTTCATGACTTAATAATTTTGTCTTTGATCAGGAGATGGCGGGTTCTATGTCCTGACCAAGTCCCTATGCTTCAAGAAGCTTGAACAACAAATAGGACCCCATTTCAGTGCTTGGCACGATACCAAAGGAGTTTAAATCCTGCCATGCTAAATAGTGAATGGACTGAGGAAGAAGATGCTCACACTTTGTTATGCTGTCTCAATTTTGGTGTCAGCAAATTGGCAGTCTGTTGCTTCTGTTTTAGAACGAAGGGACGGAAACTCAATGCTCTAATAGGTGGGTCCGCTATGTTATGAGTCATTTTATGATTTAATATATGCATACCAAAAATAGGACAACTGACATTTTATTTCTTGCATACTCTTCATTTACTGATATGCTGGTAGTTGATGGATGAGTGCACCATGCCTTTCGTCTATATGCTGGTAGTTGATGGATGAGTGCACCATGCCTTTCGTTACAAAATGTTACTATGTCCTAAAGACATAAATTTAACTTCCCATAGCTTTTGATTTGTTTTGCCTCCCATTTGAAACCTCAGCTGAACTGATTTTTCTTTTATCTCATTGTCACTTGGAGAATTGTTTTTCAGTTAATGCTATCCAAAGCATAATGCCATATATCTTGAAATGTTCTTGTTTGCTTTATTAAAAGAAATGTGAATGGTGACTTGTACATTGCTGAATTGATAGATTTCATTGCTTGTTTCCTTTCCTTGGATGATAGGGACATAGTAATACAGGAATTTGCTGGAGCCGATAAAATTTTTCTTGCTTATAATTCTTACATGGTTACAAACTGTTGAAATCCTTGAATTTAAAATGATACCCTCATCTCTTAACAATATGATACTCTCATAATAAAACTTAGTCATTGATGCAAGAAACATTGAGATGCTGTTTTTGTTACACGCTTTTTGATTTATGTTTCATGTGCTTAGTATCTGCTGACAGTTTTCTGCACCCTTCTTTCTTCATATTTTATTTGAGACAAATGCTGCTGCTTTTACTTATTATAGGTTTTATCTACAAACTAGTAGTTTCTGCAAGTAAAGTATGCAGATAAAGTTCATCTTTGTATTAATGTTATGTGATTATTAGTAGAGAGGAAGGAATTAGGAATTCTTTCAATGTCTGCCCTAGTTAGTCAATTAATGCAATTGTTCGAATTGATATTCAGATGGAAGAAGTCACTCTGTCCTGATAGGAAAGGGAGCTTTACTGCAGAAGAAGATGAGAGCGTTAACAGTGGCCGTCCATCTCTTTGGACGGAAATGGAATCAGAGATAGCTAATTTGTTCCTGGCCGGACCCAAGCTCAGTGCAGAGACAGGTAATGAATGTTTAATTTTAAATTTATGTATTTGATGACTTGAGATTATTGCTAAAGTTGTTGAGCATTCAGATACGTCAATAGTTTGGATCCCTCCTTGAAATGGGGTGGATGGACTAAGGAAGAAGATTCAAGGTTGAAAAAAGCAATTGCCAACATGGATTCTTCTGGTCAAAGGTTGCTGCAGATGTGCCTCCACGAACTGACAGTCAATGCAGGAAGTATGACTTCTTATTTGATGATATAGTGGACAAAAATATAATTTACTATCACCTAAATTTTTTGTTTTCATGACTTATAATTTTGTCTTTGATCAGGAGATGGCGGGTTCTATGTCCTGACCAAGTCCCTATGCTTCAAGAAGCTAGAAAGATGCAAAAATCTGCTTTAATCAGTAACTTTGTTGATCGGGAGTCTGAACGGCCGTGCCTTTCTCTAAATGATTTTCTTCCCTTGGCAATGATAGATCCACCACCTGATCCAGATGCTGTGTGAGCCTCCCTCAGAAGCGGAAGAGCAAGTCAAGGTTCAAAGTGCTTCTTTGTTTGTTTTCCTCCTTACCCCCTCCCTCTCCCAATCAATTAGCAAGTTACAGCTTTGTTAGGGTTAAATTGTCTTAGTATGTTAAGAGTGGGTAAAGAAGTTGCACGTTTATTTAATGCCCTTCACTTTGTTAGGAATTGAATGTTGGCTACACTTTATTTAATGTCCTTCGCATTTATTTATGATTTCATTTATTTAATGTAGCAATGCTTCCAAGAAGAAGAGGCCCCAAAAACGTGCAAAAAAGGCTCAAAGTTGTCTCAAGAAGGCACAGGTTGACAAGGTTGAGCCTTGTAGTGGGCATGGTGTCCACAAGCCAAAATTATTGGATCGCATTTGGAGGACAATTCTGTTGAAGCAGTGTATGATCATTCCCCACTGGACTCGGTTGTGATGACAACAAATTACCAAGAGGATTTAGGTGGGCATAATAATATCAATAAGCTAATGGAGTCAAATCAAATGTGGAAGGGTTTTAATGAATTACATAACGAGAGCCATACTTGTGCAGGGACTACAGATGGGCAATCTGAGAAAAATCTCTCCATGAACCCATCAAAACACCAAACTGGAAGAAACTCAATGCTCTCTGCAAATATATCTGATGGTGCAGCTGTAGGTCGCAAGGTGCCAGAAATACTACTTCAAAGAAGGAAAGAAAGAAGACAGGGAAACGCAATGGAATGGTTAGTGTTGAAACGGCAGAGGACCACCTGGTTAAGTATAAAATGCCAAAACCTGGAAGCATATCTTCTATGCAGATTTTAGAAAGTCAGGATGAAGACAATATAACTCTTGCTAGATTTATACGCAATATATCAAACAAACAGTTTAAAAATACCGATCAAATGACTCAGGCTGCTTCCTATGCTAGTAGTTTCGTAAAAAAAATCACGGAGATCTCGTCGGGCTGCCAAAAGAACTTGTGATTACATGCCTTTTAGTTTGAAGAAGGGACATGAATTGCTTTCTGAAGAAGTGCGCCACGGTCATGACAGAAACCAAGAAATGTCGTTCATGCAAGACAAGAATTTAGATGAAGGTTGTATTGATGTTACACCAGGGACTCTATTGGTCCACAATCATTCTTCCAATTTGAAGAACATGTCAATCATTGAAGCTGATGACAATGGGAAGGCAATGTCAGAGCTAGTCTGCGAGCAGACTATGTTTTTGGATGGTGCTATGGAACCCAAAAACATTGGAGAGAATGTGCCTACTGATGTTACCCTTGCTTCTTTTCTGAAAAAGAAGAAAATCAAGAAGGGCAAGGCAATATCAGAGCCAGTTGATGAGCAAGCTATAGATTTGAATTTTTTGACAGAAGCGGAAAACACGAGGGGTGGAGAGGATGGGTCTCTCAACGTTACTCTTGCTTCCTTGCTGAAAAAGAAAGGAAGGAGAGAGGGTAGAACAACCAAACGGAGCATTCGTCCCTCATAATGTAGCTATAAGATAAAATGGTCGATTTGATGCTGGCTGGCTGTGATTGGTTTGTGCCGAGGTCATGTTTTGGTCGAAGACTGCCCCGTTGTATTTTTTTTTTTTTTTTTTTGGGGGGTTGGAAAACAAAGAGGGTTGGAAGTAGCTGTACTTGAAAAGTAGTGAGAAGTTGCAAGCCTGGGCTGATGAGGCATGATTCTTTGTGATTTCAACATATTGGCAATTGCCATTAGTTCTCTTTGCTGACAGTTTTGCTGAGCCAAGGCCTGTGTAGCATGGAGACAGTTTTCGGCCTGGCACAATGAAGGTTTCATTGTCGGATGTACTTAATGCCATAGAATATATATATATATATATAGTGAAATTTTATGACAATTTTTATGTCTATAAAACTTTTCTTGAGCGGTATCCAAATAAATCATGTGATTTCATTAACTTTGTCTGATGCACAAGTGTTGTTATGCCCTAGATACAAAAAAAAAAAAAAAGTCATATTCTGTTAATCAACAAATGGTGAATAATAAATTCGAGGCAGTTATTATATGCTGCTGGAATACGCACTTGCGTAATTTTTTTTGTATATTTAAAAAATGTATGAGTTGTAATTTTTAAAATTAATGAATAATGAAATATTTCTCCAATTTCATGAGTTATGTAGACGCCCACTTAATGTACTGAAGAAATCCTTTTTTTCTATTTGAAAAATAATTATTATAGTTTCAACTTGTTTAAAACTCAATCAAATATGATTTGATTTAATTCAATCCTTAAATTTTTAATTCATGAGGTATCCGATGACAAGGATGAAGCAGCATCATATCAACACAGCGTAAGGTCATGAATTAGCATTGGTGAGAGGGAAAAAAAAAGGGAAAAAGCTGAAATTATACAGACTTATAAAACAAACGTGATTCAATTTTTTAAAATTATATAGACTGTAAATATTCAAAAAAATACAGGAACTAAAAGTAAAATCGAGTGAAACCATAAGGATTGATAAAAAGTAGCTTCAATTTTCAGGGGAAATAAAACAAAAATTGAAAAGAATATAATCATGTTTGGTTTCTGTTCTCATTTTCTGTTTTTAAACTGTTTTGCAATATAATTTTTAGAACCGTTTTTCAAAAAAAATAAAATAAAAATATATTTAGTTATATTAATTTAAAAACAGTTTTAGAATTTAAAAGTAGGTTGGTAAGAATTATTACAAGCGCGCTTAATGGTGGTAGTTTATTATAAAAATTGGTCATAATCAAATGTGGTGTGCTTTGAAAACAAAAAAAGAAATGAAAATAACTTTAATATGTTTTCATTTAAAAAAAACAAAAAATAAAACAATTTTAAAAATAATTAAATTCAAAACACTTATCCAAATGAGTTTATAATTTTTGTTTTTAAAAATAAAAAAATTAAAAATAGAAACCAAATGCCCTAAGTTTCGTTAATAAATCATTACTTTTTGCAAAAACTTCACATCACTCTGAAAATCATCTTATAAAATGAGGCGGATGTACTATACAATAACTGAGCAATTTTGTTCATATTAACAAGATACTCCCTCAATTCCTCATAATGACATAATAATGATTTTGAATCCTTGCATTTTGCTCACTTTTTATTATTAATCTTTATATTTTTTTTTAAATATTTTAGGTCCTTACACTTTTGTTTGTTAATGTCTTAGATCCCTCCAAAGTCTTTACACCTATACTTTGTTTATGGAGGGATCTAAAATATTAAAAATAAAAGTGTAAAGACTTAAAACACTAAAAAAAAAGTACAGGGATTCAAAATTATATTTTTTTATAATTTTACATTAAAATTACTAATG
Source organism: Prosopis cineraria (assembly GCF_029017545.1). Taxonomy (NCBI): domain Eukaryota; kingdom Viridiplantae; phylum Streptophyta; class Magnoliopsida; order Fabales; family Fabaceae; genus Prosopis; species Prosopis cineraria. The sequence continues at coordinate 38,443,287 of NW_026555332.1, forward strand.
CTTTTAAAAATTTTACATAGAGGAAGTCATTGTTAGGAGATTATTTAGTGATCAAGTAATATCAAAATAGGAGAGAGAAAAAAATTTAAACAAAAAATTTTATATTAAAAACCATGCATCTAAAAAAAGAAAGTACCTTATTTTATAACAAAAAAAGATAGTTTAGCTACAGGGTTTGGGTTTAGTAAAAAAATATCAGTCCCTTACGACGTACTCCTTCCATCCCTTTATATGGAACATTTTAGAGGTTTATTTTGTCACCACATAGAGTGTTATAATATTTTTAAATAATCAAACAATTTTACCCTTATTTTGAAGAACTAAAAAGATATTAATTGACAATGTTAGGAGTACAATTAAAAAATTATTGTAACTTCATGTAATTTCAACTAGATAACACCTTTATTAATATACAAGATTCAATTAAAAATGCCTTGTGCATAAAGATGGAGAGAGTAATGAATTAAGATTTAAATTTTCACATAAACACCCACATTTAGTGTGCGACTTTCAAACAGTGAGTGTGTTTTACCTTCCATAGAAAAATACGTGCACGCAGCTAGAAAGTAAAAGAAAGAAAGTAGCTTCCAAGCTGCCACATCAGACGATGTTACTGAGACGCTAGTGAAGACACAACTAAGCCAGGCTAAATCAGTGTTGATGACATCTTAGGATGATTTCTGCAAGAAATCACTCATCGCTTGATTTTCTTTTGAAGCACTTGCTTGATTTTCTTTTGAATCACCCGATCTTCGTCTTCGCTATTCGTGAGACATCCAAGCCATAGCTCTTCTAGTGTTGATGCTTAGGTGCCCAGACTGGATCCACCATCTGATGATAAACAATCTTTCAAGCCTCGGGTATGCATTAATAAGATATTATAACTTGCACTAGGCTTTCCTTCTATATACATTGATAAGATTACCAGGTGGTGAAAGTAATGACGTGGCCCTTTCCAAGGAGCAGCAATCAATATATATGTGCTGTAAACAAACCATCCATTCTATTGGGCATTGTAAGACTCATCTATTAATGCACCCCCCAGGTTCCCCACCAGACGACCAGAGGTTCTCCACCCAGAACATGGTTTTGTGGGAAAGCAACCCAAGACATGGTTTTACAGTCTGTTGTAACATACAAGAATAAAGATCTAGTTTTGCGCAATTATCATTCAGCAGATGGAAACAAGATTAATCAAGAAAAATCTTGTAATGAATGATAACTGAAGTGAATAGTTGGATAAAATAAAAATAAAAAGGCCGCCACAAGGCCATTATCTTCAGCACACAAATTGAACTCACAGAAGAACCACCTAAAACTTTTTGGTCTGTATCTAGATTAGAAATCACTCAGATTTATATCAAAATTTCAAACAGACTAGCATCTCATAGTTTTTTCTGATAGCTCTTCCTAGTAACGTCCAATTCCCCAAACTCTGATCACACCATCAGTGTATCCACTGAACAAGGTGCTTCCATCTGCACTCCAGCTCAAACTAGTGCAGTAGATTACCTGCCAGACAGGAAACAATATATCAACACCTTTCATTATAGATGCCAGCAAAAAAACAAATGAACTACATATTGCCATATATACCTTCATATCCTACATTTGCAAGACCCTGATATAAACCACTTAAGAATACGAAATAATAATCAGGACAAATAAGACAATCATCGACAAGACCAAACTGTCAAAAAGCCTCAGGTGACAGTTTGCTACAGTGGAACTAGTTTTAAAAAAAAATGATACTCAACTTCCATGGAAGAAGGGGAGCTTGTGCATATACACATACACACACATATATAACGAGACTTTCAAGAGCAGGAATTACTACAGTAGAGATAGCAGAATACAATACTCCACCAACCATACAAAGCAAACGCCCAAATAGATTCTAGAACACTAAAAGCTAACAAAAAATTGGAGTGGAAATATAGAACAAATTAGAGATTGGACGAGGAAGGAGTAGTACATGGCATCAACAGACGGAAGCATAAGCCTCATGTATTTGAAGCAATAGGAGGCATGCTTGTTCCAACGCATTAAATAAAACTGCAGGCATTCATTTCATAGTTCAAACACATGAACGAAGTATAATGGCACAATGAGATGGCTTATGAACATCAATCAACTGAGAACATGAGAGAGGTTATGAAGTCGTGATAGAGACAGTGGGGAACTCGGTAAGGACTTCAACCGGGCAAGAAAAATGAAATTGAAATAACCAGGAACGAACGAACAGAAGTTAAATATCAAAGCAAGAGATAAAAATAACATGACCGCAAAAGGTTAACCCAGCTACTTGTACATCAATAGGGACAATTCAATTACGAATCAACATAGTCACAGAATACTCATGAAATGGAATCAAAGAAATTCATCACAGAATAATGACTTCTTAAAGGTAAAACGCTCGAAGAAATGACAATGATCAGAACTCACCTTCTTCTTGGTGCTGGTGCCTTCCGCCGTTTCAGCTTCAGTTTTCAGGTCGACCTTCAAATCTTCGACAATGCTCTTGCTCTCCAAATCCCAGATCTTAATGCTTTGCTCTGTAGCAGCACAGAGCCAGTACCTGTTAGGACTAAAGCAGAGAGCATGAATGATAGCACCAGCATCGAGGGAGTACAGCCTCTTCCCCTCAGCCAAATCCCAAAGCAAAATCACTCCATCTTTGCCACCACTAGCGCACAGCGAGCCATCAGGAGAAACCGCCACTGTGTTGACATAGCCGGAGTGGCCAGCGAGGGTGTTCCTCAGCTTACAATTCGTCAAGTTCCAAACTTTCACAGTTCGGTCCCAAGAGGCCGAAACAATAGTTGGTTGAAGCGTATTTGGACTGAAGCGAACACAACTGACCCAATCAGAGTGGGCATCACTGTCCTGAATGGTGTACTTGCACTCACCAAGAGTATTCCAGAGCTTAATTGTGCGGTCACGAGAAGCCGACACAATCTGACGGTTGTCAATTGAGAAAGCGACTGAGAGCACATCCTTGGTGTGGCCCACGAATCGGCGGGCAGAGACACCGGCGGCCAAGTCCCAGAGCCTGAGCTCGCCATCCCAGGAGCCGGAGAGAGCGAACTGGCCGTCGGAAGAGAGAACGACGTCCTGAACGAAGTGGGAGTGCCCGGTCAGCCTACGGCGAGGAACACCGTAAGTCTTCTCCTCCTTGGTCAGATGCCACAAAATGATTGATTTATCCCGGGAAGAGGATACGATCATATCGGAATTGTCGATCGGGGTGGCAATGGCGGTGACCGAGTCGGTGTGGGCACGCATGGTGCCTCGAAGAACAAGCCCTTCAGCCATTTGCAGAGTTTCTCGGCACTTCTCTGCGATTCCTTAGGTTTGGTAAAAAGCGGCGGCTACGTGGGAACCACATAGAGCGCTGAAACGTATTAGGGTTTTGGCAATACCGGGTCAGTTTTTCGGGTTGCGAGTTCGGATAAGGAGCTGCTATTATTTTCAAATTCTTTTATTGGCAGTTATTTTGGTTGCTTAATCTTGGTCTCTGATTGGGAGTAGCTTTTTATCTGATAAGCTGTGCCTTTTTCATAACCCGAAATGTTTTGATAAGCGGTTTTTTTCGCTAGTAATTTAACTTTCACTTGCACTCTGAGTTTTATTATTCACTGCATGTCATTTAATAGAGTAGGGACCTTTGCTGTGAAAAGTTATAGCTATAGAGGATTCAGATCCTCTCCCGTAATTCATGTGCAATGTTAGCAACTACTTTTATAAAGACGATCATAATTTATTTTCAATTGTTAAATAAAATGATATTTCTTGAACTCTTCATCTTCTCCGGGGATTTGGGGTGGTTTTCTCTCCATTACTTTTTTATTGTAAATCTACACCGTTTAAGTTAAATATATACTTTTAAAAATAATTAAATCTAAATTGTCAAATCTAAATTCACGATCCAGATTTACCATTGTCCCTTCTATGCTCTCCTCTGCAAAAAAAGAAAGCTAACTCCCATCTTTCTTTTTCCTTCTTATTGTCTTCAGTTTAATCATCTTCTTTCTCGGTGCATGTAAAACAAGGATTGGGATCCACAAAAAGGTTTGGGAATTCATTATATTATCATCAAAAGGATGCTCTCGAGAAGCCTTTCATAACTTTGTTTTGATGAAGCTTTTAATTTGAGAACTAACCTAAGCTAAAGGCTATTGCAGATGGAGAACATGGGGGACGGGGAGAGATTGTTGATACCAGTGGACTTAAAATTGAAGCATACCACAAATGAAGAACACAAGTGGAGAATGAGATATGAGATGTTATCAATGGCGATGAGCATGAAACTAGTTGGGAGAGCTTTGATGAATTGTTAGATATTTTTTTCCACTAGTGTAGAATTTAAATTTTACAAGAAACTTTTAATATCGATTAACATGGACCCGCTGTTAAAAGTAAAGGCGTTGATATTTTTATAATTTTAAATAACTTTCAACAGTGGATGAAGTAAACCCACTTTTGAAACTCTACTTTCAACAGCAGGTTCCTTATACCCACTGTTAAAAATATGCATTTAAAAATAAAAAATAAAATTATTCAACTTTCAACAACGAGTGGACACTAACTGTTGTTGAAAGTGACCTTTCAACAGTAAGTAGAGGGAACTTGCTATTGAAAGGTTGTCTTCTTTTTTTTTGAAAAAACAAACACTTTCAACAGAAGGCACCCACCGTTGAAAGCTCATTAAAAGAAAAAAAAATTAAAAAAAAAACACTTTCAACAGTGAGTGGAGTACCACCCATTGTTGAAAAGTTTTTAATTTTTTTTGTCTCTAAACCCTGCCCCCCCACTCCCCTTCCTAATTATTTATCTTCTTCTTTCTTCACTAGATACACCTCTTTCTCCTTCACCTCTCCCCCTTGGCTCCCCCTCCCTAACTTCCTCTCAGTGCCACCCCCCGGTCGCCCCCTTCTTCCCCCTCCTCTCGACCCCTCGATCTCCCCCTCCTTTCGTCCCCCTTGTCGAAGTACTATTAGTGGCTTCATAAGGCTTTAAGTATTGCATGTGATTTTTTATTTTGTGTAAAATTATAAATTTTCTCTTATAAAATTTTGACAAGTCTAATTTTTAACAGAGACTCTACCAAACTTTTTTAAAATCTAGTATTTTTCTTAAATTAATTAAAATCATAGATTAATTAAAAATTTATATTTTTTGAAATAGTTTGAAGATAATAACATGCACATTAGTTTTATTGTCCTCTAGATAGTAACATATGGATCGTAGTTGGATGAATGTTAAACGAATAAGTGATGTGTATGATAATAATGTAAAGGAGTTTTTAGAATTTGCTAAGAAAAATGTTGTTGATCATGGTGGAAAGTTCTATTATGCTTATCTAAATTGTTTGAATGGGAATAGACTCAGTGTTGCTGAAATAAGAAAACATTTGATTTGTGATGGGATTTTCAGAAATTATACGATATGAATTTAGCATAGTGAACGATTAAAAAATTATAGTGGTACATCTCAATATGTGAAAGTTGGTATAGAAATCTATATTGGTACACCTCAATATGTGAAAGTTGGTAATGATCTTGGTGATGAAGTAGATATGGATGAAGATCGATTAGAGGACATGATCTATAATGTTGGAGAAGAGGCCTTTGAACGAGCGCATGTGTATGATAACTTGTGCACTGATATAGAGAAGCTTTTATATCCAGGGTGTGCTGATTTCAGTTTGTTGTCTGAGGTGTTAAAATTAGTTATGTTGAAGGCAAGAGCTGGGTGGAGTGATCAGAATTTTACATGGTTGCTAGAGTTACTCCAAATAATGCTTCCAAAAGAAAATGTACTCCTAAGGCGTTATTATAATGCTAAGAAGATCTTGTGTCCAATGGACATGAATTTTAAAAAAATATAAGCATGTCCTAATGATTGTGTGCCATATAGAGAAGAGCTTGAAAGGGAGGAGAAGTGTCCAAAATGTAAGGTACCACAGTACAAAGAGAAAGGGGCTCTTATAAAGGTTTTGTGGTATCTTCCGATTATACCAAGATTCAAGCACTTATTTACAAATACTAATGATGTGAAGAACTTATGGTGACATGCAAATGAAAAGATTTTTGATAAAAAATTTTGACATCTAGCCAATTCTCCTCAGTAGAAGAAAATTAATCAATTGTTTTTTAAATTTGACAATGAACTAAGGAACCTTAGGCTTGAACTTTCTTACGACATGAACCAATGTTAAAAATAAGACTTTTAACATCGGTTATGGCATAAACCGATGTTGAAAGTCCTTTCAAAAAAAAAAATTTCAACGAGAAAGTTTTAACAGCAAGTCTATGTCCATGATTGAAAGTTCATTTTTAACAGCAGTTATAAAATCGCTGTTAAAAGTCACTTACATTTAACATCCCCTGAAATAATAGCGAATGTGGAACCGATGCTAAAAGTATTTTTTACCCACCGTTAAAAGCCTATCCTATAATAGTATTCCTTTTGACAATTTAAAAATAAATTTTATATCACTTTTCTTTCATGGATAAAACTTGAGGTCCTTGATGAAGCACTTCCCCCCAAGAATCACGAGAGGTGATCTGAATTCATTCATAAACAAAGCATGTCTTTGTTAGTAAAATCATCTTTTAAAAGTTTTAAACAAGCTTTTAGGTCTTTTAATGCTAAATGAAAACCGGCACTGTATATTTATGTAAGTCTATTGGTATCAATAAGTATTATACTGTAAAAAATTTGAGAAACCATGTTGCTTGGCTTAACAAGTAAGTGCTCAATCAGTTAAAGTCATGATGAGTTCCCTAGTTCGAGGAATGAAAATAATATAAACTTTGAGGTCTAATTTAAATTTAATTTTCATTTTTGCATCAAAAATATTTTTTGGGCTGACAATTTCTCCCCAGTCAATTTAATAGATGAAATTAATTGATGATCAATCATGAAAAATGGCAATTTTGATAAGAGTGATCCTCCCACTTCCTCATGTGGCTTTAATTTCTCGTGAAGATTAATGACTAGCCATTTCTAAATCTAATCCTAGCATCTTCTAAGAAGCTATGTCTAGAAACTTGACAAGCCTCGGATCCTTTAACCCATGAAGTTGTTCTGAGTTGAAGAATTCTTTCAAGTAATGCCCGTAGAGATAAAATTTCCTAATACGATGCTCTTCTCAAGGTTTCGGCTAATCCTAGATAATCTCATGAATGCTAGCTAGATAAAATTTCCTTTGATATTAATATACAAAAAAGCTAAGTTATTTATTCATTCTAGTGTGCGAGGTAACATAAAAAAAAATTATTTGGGTTTGAGTTTACTCAAAAAACCTGAGGCCTCTCCATAAAAGATCTTTCAACTAACTTGAATGTCAAAGTGAAATTAAAGAATTCCTTCAAAAACTCCTAACACCCTTACAAATAATAATTTCAAAAAGTAGTCACATAAAATTTATACTTGTGGAAGCTATATTTAACTATAGAACCACTCTTATTAAACTTAACACATTTTATTTTATATATTTCTAACCTTATAACTTTTCAAAGATTCTCCAAAGCAATTCTAAATCATATTAATAATTACTTTTTAACTTTAAAGTGCCTGTGGGCTTGTTTTATAGGTCATAAGCATCCAATAAAAAAGTTTTCAGTAACTAAATAAATTTTAATTTATGATAAATTATTCTCTAGATTCACCTTTAATTTATAAATTGATTTAGATAGGTCTAAAAATAATCTCTACATGTTTCAAGATTATTCAAAATCATTTAGAGTTTTTTAAAATTATTTTCTATCATCCCAAAAAAGCGGGTCATCACTCAACATCTTTATGCATTTTCCAGGTTTTTCCTAATTTTAAATTCATCTAAATTTAGTGATCATAGTTAGAACAAAAATTTTAAGATATTTATCCGACCTTAAAAAGTCTCAATCTAATATAGAAATATCTGTGTAGCCTCTTTAGTCTTTACTCTTTAGAATTTCTCCCCCTGCTCTACGAAACGCTCGCTTTCGTTCTCTCTTGTGATCTCTCTCACAGCGCTGCCACGAAAACAAAATAAGAGCCCTTACTGTTCGACTATAAATAATCTTTTTATTGTTTTATTTTATTTTCTTTATCCTTTAAAGATTTAATTAATATTAGAAAAAAATTATCGTTTAACTATAAAATATAATACCAATAGAGTAGAGTCAGAAAATTTTATTAGAAAAACTGAAATGATAAAGTATATATAATAATCAAAAGAAAATTAAATTTATATATATATATTACTAACACAATATAAATATTTTAACTTATATATTTATATTTAATTTTACATATAAAATATATATATATATATCAAAAATAAATATACATATTCATTTTTTAAATTTTTCTTATTAATTTTTACGGTATAAGAGTAATTAATTATTATATTTATGATAAAAATTTTAAAAATTTCTTCTTATATAAACTATCATTCAATTGGTAAAAATTTTATCTTTCTCATAAGCATTGGGAAAATACATAATTAAAATTTAAAGTTTTGTTTAATATAAAAAAATTCTATTACTTACTTATTTAATTTATTATTTAATTTTTTTAACGGATACATTCATTATTCAATATATTTTGAGATTTTTATTGTAATACTTTATAAAATTTGTTAACAGTAATTTTTATAATTGTTTTCATTAAATATAAAATAAAAATAAAATTAAATGATATCAATGTTTTAAAGCAATTACAATATTATTTTATTGAAAATAAATAAATCTTATGATAAATATATTTTTAAGTTATTAAAACAGTTGGACTATATTTATGTAAAAGACTATTTAAAATGAAAATAAAAATTTCATCTACTCTCTCAAAATTTTTATAATGTATTAATTTAAAAAATAAAAAATATATAATTTTTATATTTTATTAAAAAAAATTAAGTTAGAAGACGTGACTCTTGCTAGTTTTCCTATCTCTACCCCTAAGTATCAAGATATAAAAAGAAGATAAAGAGATAAAGATATTACAATCAATTGAAAATCGTATAAATAAATCATAATCACATCACATTTAATGATAGTAATATGTCATGACATTTAAATTTGAACTTGAATCATAAAATATTTTTGAAAAATCCTTTCCAAAAAATCTTTTTCTATAGATAAAAATATGTGAAAACGTCCCGGAAAAGAGTCAAAACATAAAGCAAAGAGGCACACCCTGCCTCCTTTATTATATCTTGTCCAAAATGAATTACTCATCATTTACCTATGTCTTGAAGGAGGACGAATGAAAATCAAAATTTTGAAATTAGAACTTAATTTAGCAAGCTAATTAAATTCATTGTTCTCATAATAAACATTACAAGAAAAAATTCAATCCTTAGCCACGAATCCTTTAATTTGTTTTGTCAAGTATTTTAGAAAAAAAATTAATTTACAAGTCTTTTTAGTTTTCATCGATTTTAAAATAGGTTATTATAGTATATTTTATTATTCAAACCTTTGTAATTTTCTCAATTAAATATAATAGTCTCTCAAGGTTAAACTTGTTAATACATGATTAAATTTTCAAAACAAAAACACTTTTAAAATTTAAAGAAAATATTGATTTAACGCTTTTATAAAAAAGAAAAAAAGGATTGGTTTAATATAACTTCATTAATTTTTATGAAAATTTTATATATAAAAATTATTTAGAAAACATAATCTAATTATTTAAGTTATGAGTTATAAAAATTATGCACTAAATTCTAAAGTTATATAATATTTCAATAAAAATATAAAAGTGTTTAAGTGTATTTTTAAAAGGAAAAAATCAGAGATTTTAATTTTTAGTAATTAAAATATTCAATCAATTAGATTAAATTAAAATAAAATAAATTACATAAACTGAATTCAAAATTAAAAACTTAAAATGTTCTGCAAATTAATTTTCCAAATCAAACGTTTCGGAGTGCAAGTGCAATGATTAGCTTCCACCACAATCATAATAAAAGAGAAAATTGGAATCCGCTGTCTCGCGTTTTCTCTACAGAAACTCCTACCTTTCCTGTTTCTCCTCTCGCCAGAAGTTAGAAGGAGAGTATCTTTGCTGATTAACTCCGAAGGGGGAGGCTCTTGTGATTCGATTTAAATACTCAAGGTCTCGCTTCTTCGGCCATTTAACTTCCTTGAATATCCCATTCATCTCTCCCCCCAAGATAAGCTTTTTCTTTTGTGTCTATGTCTGCCATGAATGCCCACTTGTGCATTTATAATCAAAGGGGCCAGTTTTCCTAAGCTTATTTATTATTACCTGCCCTCTACTTCGTCTTTCCATTTTTCCTTTCCTGAGTAACCCGGTGGATGCGGACTACCTACAAAGCCAAGGCATGGTAGTGGATTTTTGGTATTCGTCATAGCAGCAAAATGCTTTCTCTGAGGTGACTTATCAAATTTCAATGCATTTGTTCGCTTGAGTATCGTTTAAATCATTGTTTCATATCTCTTTCTTGTAGTTCTATCAGTCTTTTCAAAATCGTATTATGTAATTTGATGATAAATAAATATTTAGTGTTAATTTTCTTGGAGGTTGGTTTCTAGTGATTTATTATCAAAATGAAAAGACTACTTTTCATGCTTGAACTAATTGCTCTATCCTCCTCAGTGTTGTTTAGAGATTTCTGTGACGGGTCCTTTTTTTTAACTGTATATTAGGGATTTTTGGAGGCGGCATAGGAGGAAGATTTTCGTTAGTGCTGGTGTTTTCGGAAGTGGGTATCTTTTGTATAAGCTGTATGGTGCTCACAGGCGTAGACTTGATGCATTGGAGACAGAACTCGCAGTTCAGAGAGAAAATGAGGAGCTCATCAAGGCTCAGTTAAGTGCCATTCTTAGCCTCATTTCTTCTATTCCACCCCCTCCCAAACACACACACATAAAGAAAAAAGGAATTCTCATAACACATTTTCATGATGCTGACATTGATAGGATGCAAGCTCACTTCGAGAATATTCAGATGATTTCTGATACAATAACGTTGCCTCATGCAATGCACTATTTGAGTTGTCGGATCGCGGAAGATCTGGATCTTTCTCAGCTTCTTGAGAGGCTAATTCAAGGAAAGGGGCAACCAAACACGTTAACAAATTCAGAGAAACTAGAATTATGGGATAGACTCAAAATATTAAGTATGTCCCTAGCTCGGATTTGATATTTAGCATACTTGTTGCTTTGCTGTGTTAGATTGTCTGGCTGTTCTGAGAAAATTAAATACAATTGTTCTTATATGCAATTTTGTCTAGGTTTCACGAGAATGGCACTGTCAATATGGGCGACAACAATGCTTAGCTTATATGTAAAAGTTCAAGTCAATATACTGGGAAGGGTTCTATACATTGATATTGCACGAAGCCTTGGAAGCTCCAATATGATGGTATGGACCTCTGTTTTTTCTTATTCTTTTTTAGGTTTTCAATTTCATTACAAACGTTTGCATATGTTAAGGATATTAGTCAAATCAATAGCAAGTCTTCACCTACCCCTTTATATTTAGGGGATGAAATGGTCTTTATTGAGAATGGATTTCACATGGGATATAATACGTCGGAATCTTGGAGATAATAATAGACGTTCATGTAACAGCCTGTCCTTAATGCCTCTCTAAGAAAAATAATGTAAAATGGCATTTTGAAAAAGCTTTTTAGGGTCCCCTTTTTGGGCTTTTGATCATCCTCCACCTTGTTGTAAGGTGGTGAATGATGAAAGGGTGAATTGATTTGTTTGGCATGTGGCTATGTTCTCTTATGTTTGCTCCTGATTGTATTGTTTCTGCAGGTTAATTGTATATAGATATGTCCTTGTTTATTCAAAAAAAAAAAAAAAGTTTTTGTGAGCATTATTTGCTAGAATTACTGTCAATTCATTCTGCTATGTCGCTAACAGTCTGTTAACATCCTTCTATGCTAGATACTTGAAAGAAAAATCAGAAAACTGTATATCTTAGAAGGTCAGAAGATGAATGTAGTATCTATTCACAATAGCCTGCTCCCTGGCACCTAGTGGCAACATCCTCACTTTGAAAAGCTGGACATTGCTACAATATACAGATCTTTTTTCAAAAAATACTAAACATTTTTTTAAGAAAGCAAGTAGTTTGTTGAGAATATTTTGAATGACTGGGACTCCTCTTGATCTTGTGGACATATTTTGTAGGTTTCAATTAAGTTATCTGCTCCGCTTCTTAGTGTTTTGAGACTTTACCTAACCGTGGTTAGAAAGTGTCACTCTGCCAACCTATGTTTATGGTTTTCTCCATATCAGTTGACATTACTTGCTTCTTACTCTTTCATCATATAGTGAGGTTAAACTATGGCTAGCATGAGTAGCAGATAATTCATTATATATGACCGTTGGTAATATGTGTTGTTTACACAACTTTATTGTCTGTGTATGGGGACATGAGTTTATAGAATGCCCCAAAATGAATTGTGGTAAGCAATGTTCACTTAGAAGCAATTAGAATTACATATACATCCAAGTTCAGAATTAGATATGAGATCCTGTAGTCCTCAAAGGAGATTGCTAGAGGAGGGGTATTTAAGGTCAAGATAGAGTTTAGTTTTTCTCAACTGTAAGGTAATGATTCAGTGAATTAGTTATTTCACATCTCTTAGTCCCTTTGGATCACACTTGAATTTTTCAGTGACTCATATACTTACTTCAGTTACACCAAATATAAAACTATCTGTTTACTGCTGAAGTGACAGGACTATTACAGCAATCATGCATGTTATAACAATTCTTTTACTGTTGATCCCTGAGGTGGAGATTCCTGTTTCCACAAAGATAACTTGCTGGTTACTAAGGTCCATTCCTTGTTATAATTCTTACCTACAATAATTTGGCCCCAGAGTACTGCTTGCAAACTATTTCTCATTAAGGTTTGAGGGGTTAATGCGGTGAGTTGTAATGATCTGAATTTGTGAAATAGTGAATAAAGAGAGCTGGAATCTGCCATATGATGATTATTTGTCATGCAAAAACCATTACTATATTAGTAGAAGGGCTTTGTTACCTCTTCCCCAACAATACACTTAACCATTCACTAAAAAAATTAAAGCCATCCTTCCTTGAAGTATTACATCAGTAATAAGTGCTAATTCTCTGTATATGTTTCTACCTGTTCATCTGAGAACATCTTGATGACCTTGTTAAGATTCATGGGAATGCTCAACATATTTAGTTGGACCTATGCTCTTGACTTTCTATAATAAAAATTGGCTCAATACCTTTTTGTGAGACCCTACAATCTTTGCAAACTTTGTTGACAATTATATATCCCTTGTAAATTGTTTAGTAAGCATTTGCTGCGTTGATAAACTTCGTATATTTTTTGAGATGGAGTTTTTATCATGAAGGATACTAGGGTAAGGTGAGGTAGTGATATATTTTATGGCCCTACTGAGGTCTGATGATTAACTGGATCCTAATAAGAGGCAAATTGACTGTCCAGTCGTAATTAATTGTACTTGAGTCATGGCTAGAAAAATATATTCACACATGACCATTGGAACCAAACTTCTAATAAAGATGCAGATTTGGATTATGAACTTAATTAATGAAGTACTCCCTCCGTTTCCAAATTTAAGCAAATTTTAAGCAACTCACATAGTTTAAGAAAGTTGATTAACCATGATAATTAGGTTTGAAATTAAAAAATGGACTAAAATTACCCTTGTAATTAACGAAATAAGTTTGTCTCATTCAAATAAATCTTGATTTTATGAGGGGCAATTTGGAAAAAGTGTAATAAATGCTTCTTGAATTTTGTAGTTTTGCTTGGGAAAAAAAAACAATGAAACATATAGTAGTTTCTCTTATAATAAAAAAATGGAGGGAGTAAGTAGTTCAAATTTTAACTTTTGATATGTTTATAAAGTGAATCACTAATCAAATCATGAGGTAAAACACTAATTTAAACTTGACCTATCAAATTCCTGAAGGAGTTATAAAACAATTCTTCCCGTAGCTATTCTTTAATTTCTAGTTTAATAAGGGTACCCCATGGATTTATTCAGCATCGACTGAGGAAAAACTCTGTCAACTTCATTTCACCAAACTTAATTAAAGAACTGCACATCATGTAAACAATGCGATGGGAACTGCAAGTATTTTCCACCAAATTCAAGCGTGTCATATGCAACCTAAAAGTCTCTTTACCCTTTTCTGTTGTTTATACAGGAGAGTAGGGACGTTGTTGATAGGGAAGACCAGCAGAAATTCCTTGGAAGCATAGATTTTCTCTCTCAACATGGTATACCTTCCTTGGTTTCTGATATGGAGTTGGCAACTAAAGAAGTTCTCAAAGGGTGAGGTTCTTCAATAATCTTGACGGTCAATTATTTGTGAAGTAAATCTCACAATTTCTTGGAAACGTTTTCTGGGATGGGGATATATATAAGAAAATTAACTTTTCATGAGATATAGAACTATGTAAACCCTGTGCATTTTGGGCTGCAGGAACTCATGTATGCATGCCTGAAAATGTGTACTGTCTATTACCAAATCTGATTTGTGAAATGTCTAACTCCTTTTATTTTATTTTATTTTTTTATTATTTTTTGAATGAATCAAATACAAACAACCACACACACACACCCCTACTTACCTACACCTTTCCCCATAGGGAAGAGTGACATTCAAAATTCCGTTAACTGTGCATCTGAATTGAGAAAACCATAGAGCTTCAAATTCTTCTCAGCATAATTATCTACGTGTTTACTTTACTCCTAATTGAATGGTGAATAAACTTTTGACATAACGGAAGTCTCCGTTTTTAATGTTAGCAGTTAGCACATATGTGCAACCTTTGATCTGCCTCCTGAAAAAGTTGACAATAAACCTAAATTCTCTTAGCTTAATGTGTGCTAGCGTGTAAATAAGCTAGGAACTTTAGCCTGAACCGAAAGTAAAAGCAAGCTCATTTGGTTGGAGAGCCCAAGGTCCCAATAATCCTCACATCAGAACCCCATCTTTTCATTGTGGGGATCAAGTCCCATGCTTTGCAAATGAGTCCTAGCATTCCACACTCCACAGCCCTGATGCTCATGCAAGCTGGCTTTGTTCTAACTTTTGAGCCTGGGTTAACACTACACGTTGCCTACACTGCATGATTGTGGCTAGGATGTAGTAGAAGGCTCTAATACCAGTTTATTTGGAAAACCACACTCCAAAAGCTTGCTCATAAGGTTGAGTTTGAGCTCGCCATAAACCCTAAATCAAAATTCCATACTGCAAATGTGAGACTAAAGTCTCATGTATATGATTGAGCTTGACAAAAAAACATGGTGGGATAAGTGATAAACCATGATTCATAATTATTTTGGCTTACAAGTATTGACTTCATTTTGAGGACCAAGAGATCAATAAATTCTCTGTTAACATTGATTTTAAAAAGGATGGATAATTTCTATTTGCAGAAAGCAGTTGAGAGATTTCTTCAACAATAAAGCACTCCATGAAACTATCATGCAGATACTCAACACATTCATGAGCACAGGAAGTCCGCACTCCTGGGTAAAGTACATGATGCCTGAGGCTATTGAATCACATACAGCAGCCTCCAGCAGTGTTGATCCTGTTCCTTTGGACACGATTGGATTAGGTCAGCTAATGGCAGAGGCACGGGCAGTGTTAACGAGGTATATATGTAATGTTTGACTCATTGATTAACAACAGCTTGGCATAAAATTAATCAACCTGGGTCAACCATTTTCTTAAGCTCTGTACTTGTATCATGCAGCATGATATTCATGCTTTAGGTCAATGCTGAAAACTTATATGAGATAGAAAATCCTAGATAAAATTGTCAGATATTTTTGATAAAATGATATGTTCTGTTGGACTTAACATCAACCAAATCATGCATGAATTATGATACAGAGCTAATTAAGGTTCGACATATTTTTGTTATAATTGTTGTTATCACAAGAAGATGCATAATTTCCTGGGAAATCATTTGTAAAATTTCTATATACAATATACATAGACTTATGAGAAACGCATTAAAGCAGAGTTAGTGGATGGTCTGTGATCCTTCATTTGGTTATTCAGCATTGTGAATCCCAGTCATTTCTTTGGTTTAACTGATGGAAGATTTGTCTCTGACTCTCAGTTAATGCTTCTTGGTTTCAGTGTATCGGTCTTCTCTTGTGCAAGACTCCGCTCTGTAAATCTGAGTTTCTAGCTGATACTGTTCTAACATTTCTCTAGTTTGAAGGATTTGAGTCAAATCCTACTAAGAGCTAAAATTAACCAAAAATGCCGACCATCTAGTTGACGCTTTATGGAAGCTTTTCTCGGCCTTTATTCTTTCCTGCTTTTGATTCAACAGTGGAAATGATTAAAATAATTCCATCCGGTTTGATTTATTCATTTACTAAAGTTAGTTTAAGTACTTTTTTTTAGTATTATATCATGTGTGTTGTGGAGATGGACAAAATTTCCATACCCTATTGGTCCATGCAAAATTTACCCAGGTCTAGGCATAGGATGTAATATGATGTCTCTGGGGACGGGGATTAATATTTATACCCCACCTGTATCCTACAAATGGTCATCCCTGGGGTATGGGCGAAGAAATCATCGAAGCATATCAGAACTGAGAGAGGGGAGAAGGAACTTCTTTCAAATTAAGTTTCTTTGTTTTTTGCAGTGCCGAATTTGGAAACATTTTGGAGATATCTTTGAAAGCAGTGGTGGACACACTTGTGGAGCTTATGGGGGCTAAATTTGGAGGGGGGAATTTAACTTCAGGCGTGCCGCTGGCCAAATTATTGCCTCAAATTGCACACACGTGTCCCTATCTATTCGAAGAACTTGGCAAAAATCAGTTCATCCAGACCATAAAAGGTATACCTGAGGTTGAACGTTTTTTCACCCTCCTCTATGCAAATGTATCAAGCGCGTAGAGCAGTATAAGTTATGCTTCAAGTGAAAAATCGAAAAGGAAAAAAAAAAAAGGAGAGAGAGAGATTAAATTTATTTTATGGAAAGCACGAGGCATCAATGTAAAATAGTTTAAAGAGGTCCAAAAGGCTTCCTGAAAGAATTAATTGCATAGTAGCTCAGTCGTTATTCTAGGTCTCATCAGCATGGAAAATTTTTCTTCCGCTGTAGTTAATGTTGTACACTGCTGCTTCCTTGGCTTTAACTTGGCCCTCAGAGGAACTGTCTTTTCGGACTGCAGTTGCCTTTTTATCAGTAGTCTGTACTGTATAGACAATAATGTTTTTCATGATTTCATCCATTTCTTTGTTCATGAATTGCTTCTTTTTTTTGTCCTCCAATCTATGAACTGCTTGCTGATCCTGTGAAACAATGCTAGAATCTAGTCTTGTAGATTCTACTTCAGTATTCAGTATGCGAGTGTGGTTCTATTAGTGTAAAATAGGCATACAAGTATATCTCAAGTGAGTTTTGCTGAGTACTGTTATTTGATGTTTGTGATTGTTTTAGTTGACTTAAGCTACACGCAATGATAGGTTATCTCGAGTGAGTCATAGTTCACCTTAAGTCCTTGCTATTTGATCGTTGCCTGATTTCGGATATATCACTCATGAAGTGTAACTTTAAAAAATAAAAAAAGGAGACGGGAAATAATATAAAAGTAGACGGGAAAATAATATAAAAGTTCTTACTTTTCTAGTGTTGAACGTTGATAGAAAATGGGCAACGCAGTTTTTTTTTTTTTTTTTGTGAAACTTCATAGTGAAGCACTGGTTCTTTTTGTTCCATTGTTTTATTTGTTTGATAGATACGTAGTGCTTTGAGGGAACGACCTCGAATGTGTTTAGGTGAAATATCACTCAACCAATCCATTGAATTTGATCTTTAGCAGGTTGGTTTCATTAATCTGGTTTATGAAAGCATCTTATCTTATGTGGATTCTAAGCAAAAGATATTAAGAAATATCAAATAAGAGCCAAATTAGCTTAAATGATTTGCTAAAAAAATGTAGCTTACATGATTGGAATTGGAGGTATGAACTTTGAATTTGGATAAAAAGATGGCTAAAGGCGCATTTTGTGAAGTATTCTTTAAGGAGCATTTTAGCACTCTAAATTATTAATTGGGGTAATTTTGTTCTTAAAATAATTAAAAAAAACATTTTTACCATTTCTATTAAAATTCATGATAGTCAACATTAGAGTTTCAGTTTTGGTAAAAAAAAAAACCATTAGAGTTTCAGTTAATATTTCTAATGATTAATGTTGAAAATTTGATGGTAAAAGCAAAATCATTCTGTTTTAATTACTTTAAGAGGCAAAATTGTTCCAACTAAAAATTTAAAGTGCTAGACGCTTTTTGAAGAATGTTTTAAAAGTAAAAATGCACATTTATCCTAAAAAGATAGCAAAAAAATATTAGTATATTCTGAAATTATATTGCAATTGACATGAGACTCAACTAAGATTCTCTTTTTCATCAAGATGGAGATTAAATCTCAGTAAGTTTGTAATTGTTTTTATTTAAACACTTTTTTTTATTGTATCATCCAATATCATGGGAGATTGTTTTGAAAATATTTTTGACATATTTATTTAATAAGACTGTATATATCAAGATTTGAACTCCAGATTTTGTGATAAGTTAATTCAATTTTATTGACTAGTTGAACCAAACATTACTCTGTATTAAACACTTTAAATATCACTTCTTCTTCTTTTTGCAACCGGTCACTAAACATTTATTATTTTATTATTTATTGTCATTATTAGATCTCTCCATTAACCATGTGAACCAATTGGAGGTGGACCAAAACAATGACTACAATTGGCATGTGAGGCTCTAATAGGTCGAAACACGTTGAACATTACTTGTTTTTATTATTTCTTGTTATAAATAGAATTTTCCAGTTACAACACGTCACCAAATGAGTTGTATAATTTTTTAGATACTTGT
Organism: Prosopis cineraria; assembly: GCF_029017545.1. NCBI lineage: Eukaryota > Viridiplantae > Streptophyta > Magnoliopsida > Fabales > Fabaceae > Prosopis > Prosopis cineraria. Next base: position 38,462,198 of record NW_026555332.1, read on the forward strand.
TTTTAAAGTTTTAGATTGAAACAAGGCAAATGGATACGTTTAACAGCTCGTTATTATACAATTAGGTGTTTTACATTTTTCGGAATGTATTTATTTAAAACATGATAATAAAGTACTTATAAAATTTTACCCTTGTCGTTATATTTTTTGTACTTTGTATCGTAAATTTATAATTCCAACAAATCAACTGAAACCATATTTTATTATAAATGTTTTAATTTATAGCAATCGCAAAAGGAAAAGAGACGTGCTGAAAATAGAATTGACTTCTATTCCGTTTTTCCGGTACAAGAAAAAAAAAAGGAAGGGAAAACAATAATAAAATCCTACTAAATTATATAAATAACAATTTGATCCTATAAAATATTATAATTTTATTGAAATTTTTAGGAACTTCTGTATTAATAAATTTTAATTTGAAAAGATCAGTTTACCATTCTTTGAATAAAAGTTATTATTTTTTAAACAAAAATTATGATCTGGTTTGTTATTTTGAAAACTTATTTTTTAATAAAAGAAATTATGCTTAACAAATTATGATTTCTTCTTCAATTCCTGTAATTCACAAAAAAATAATTGTTTTTTTTTAAAAAAAAGTTATAATCAAGCTTGTTTTTCAATAATAAAAATTATATTTATAAATTATTATTTCTTATTCAACTATTGTGTTTTACCAAATAAAAATTATTATTTCTTAAACAAAAGTTATGAGATTATTATTTTTAATAAAGATAAAATGATCTTTTTATTTCAAAATTTATTGACATAAAAGTCTTTAAAAATTTTAATAAAATTATAACATTTCAAAAGATTATTATCATTTTTTCAAAAAGAAAAGAATTTTCTCTTCTGTTTTGCTCTCTTTCTAGTTTGAATTTTTATCTCCGTCTTATTAAAAAAATGAATGACTCTCTTTTGTGTGTGTGTGTCTCTCTGTGTGTGTGTGTGTGTGTGTGTGTGTGTGTGTGTGTGTGTGTGTGTGTCGTGTGTGTGTGTGTGTGTGTGTGTGTGTGATTTCATTCATGAATCTATTTTCTTCCTCATGAGTTATAGTCTCATACAAAAGAATGCAAAGCTTGCTCTCAATGACCAACCAAAGTTTCTTGTCTTTTGGATTTATAATTGATTTTATAATATATAAAAAGTTTGAATATTTTAAAAAAAATCATGATTTTAGATTTATAATTAATTTTGATATTGTATAGTAAAATTGATATGAATTGTGGTTAACAAGATCAAAAAATTTAACTTAATTCAATACTCTATCCAAACTTTGCCTATTTTTCATAGTTGATCATAAGTTCAAATAATTGAAGAAGATTGTGTTAAGTCATCGTCAACTAATTTAAAACCCTCTTAAATTCCTTGTGACATGGATTCAAGACATTGCCGTTGTCGATGCAAGATTATATCAATTGTATATACAATATGACTAACTTTGAAAAGGCCCTGTCAACTTGGCATACAATGTTGTTGGCTTGGTATGCAATTAGGTGATTGAATATTACGTTAATTTGGCACTAGAGTTAAAGTAACATTATTTGATATAAATAAGGGTAAATGAGTAAATTAGCCCTTAAACTATAAATCCAAAAGCATGTGAGATTCTAAATTTATTTTTTATGCAATATTTTTCTTCAATTTTTGCAAACAATACATTTTGACTTTGCTATTAATAAAAGTTAATTTTAACCGTTAATTAATTAAAAAATAATAAAAAAGAACTCAAAAGATATATAAAAGGAACCAAAAAAATTTTTGATCATTTTTTATAATTTTTATTTTTGATGTATTTTCCTAATCAACTAACAATAAAAATTAACATTTATTAACAACAAATGTTAGATTGTATCGTTTTTAAAAGTTAAAGAGAAATATTACACAAAACATAATGTTAGAGTTTCAAACGCTTCCGAAACTATAGTTTAGAGATTAATTTACTTATTGATTCTATAAATAATCAAATCATTTTTCTTTAATAAATGAAAACTAGTCAAAAAAATATCAAGAAAGGCACTTAATTCCACTTTAAGCTTTATAATATATTAACAACTTTAGTCCTTGGAATTGCTGAATTGTCGTTTAGGTCTTAAGGCCTTTAAGCAAAAACTGAAATAAACTTTGATGAGAAAAAAGAAGCTGAATTTAAATTACAAAGTGTACATAACTGCTAAGGACTCATTTGGTAGAAAGAATATATTCTGACAGAGAATAATGAAAATAACCGAAATGTTTAAAAAAAAAAATGCTTGGCATGTAAAAGAAACAAGGATGGATTGATAAACGAAAAGAAAAAAGAAAAAGAAACACCGAAAAGCTTTATATTTATTGAGTATTAAATACTAAAATATCTTTTTCCCCCGTATAGACAATGACAAGGATGCCCCTCTTCCTCAATTAAAACTCAACGCGTAAAATTATAATTATAAAATATCAAAATGATAGTTGTAAATTATTAATGAAGTATTGTAAATAATTAGTGTTAAAATTTACTAGTAATACGTGATTAATTTAATTATTAGATATGCAAAGTTATAATTATAAATTATTGAAATGAGAACTGTAAATTAATAATGAGATAGTCGTATATAATTAATATTAAACATGTAACGTATGATTAGTTTAACTATTAGATATGTAAAATTACAATTGTAAAAAATTAAAATGATAGCTATACTAACGAAGTAGTTGTAAATTACTTAATTAATGTAATGTATTTTTAATAAGGGTATCATTGTCTTTACACTCCAATTTTAAATTACACTCAGGTCTCAAGACTATGGTTTTTAAATTTTAATGAAACTTATTTATAAATAAATATGTTCCATAAGACCTATATGCAATTTTTCCTAAAATAAATAATTTTTTTACCTTTCATTTTAAAAATTCATATAGTCGAACTTGAATCAGGTGTAAAAAAAAAGAGGATTTGGATTTAATAACTATAGGCACTAAGTACATGTACTATCTAAGCCATTAAAGTCTATATTAACGATTTAGATAAACTCACTCATTTATTAATTTTAAGTAGAGTATGAATTTAAAATTATTAATATAAATTTTAATAATTTAAATAATAAAGGCACTCAGTACTTCTACTGGGTATAATTTCTTAATTCAAATCCAAAAAAGAGCAGCCTTGCACTGAGTACGCTGAGTACCTTCAACAAAACCCCAGACACCATGTTGCTTGCTCTCTTCAACTTTATATTCTATTTTAATCGTTTCATTTGTGAGGAGCCATACAAGATGAAAATTTCACATACGATTCTGTAGTAAAGATGAAATGAAGAAAAAACCATCAACTATAACCCAAAAAAACCATATTTCATAAACAACATAGAGGAAAAATGAAAGGAATATCCTCTCAAGGTAATCACATTTGCTTTAGTAGATATGCTCTTCAAGCACTTGAATCCACTTAGATCACATCTAGACAAATAGAAGCAGGGCAACGAGCAATGTCATGATATGCTCGCCATGGTGGAAAAATATGGGTGCATATTTCTAGACAAGTCGGTTTCATATAAACTGATACCGAGAACTCCCATTAATAAAAAAAATGAAACTTCTTGCAGTATATAAAATAAGTATAAGTCTTTTATTAATAAGTATTCATTTACTTTTTTAAAACAATTCATTCAGAATTAGCAATAATTTATTCAATTTTAACAAGTTAGAAAAACTAACAGTACTAGTCCATAAGAACAAACCACTTATTAATCATGAATGAATCATTGTCAAAACTCAAATGGCTTATTGTTTATACAAGATGAAAATTTATTTCATTAAACCTATGCTATCATTTTTTCTGACTTGCTAAAACCCGAGTAAATTGTTGCTTATTTCAAATGAGTTGTTATCAAAACATAAATAAATACTTGTCGATAAAAAATTAACATTTGTACAATTAAGCTAATTCTATCAATTTTTTAATTTGTTAAAGATCAAATGAATTGTTGTTAATTGTGAATGAATTATTGTCAAAACTTAAATAGATACTTGTAGATAAATAACTAATCGTTATAGAATTAAGCCCATCCTATTTTTTTTAACTTATTAAATCTCAAATAAATTGTTAATTTCTGGATCCTTATTGATAAAGAACTAATACTTATAGAAGTTTGGATTAAAAATTTGGACTACATACATACATATATATACATACATTTGTCATATAAGATAAAAAGAGTTTGGTAGTTTGACCGCTGTCAAATTTTTTTGTGGTCAAGGATCATGAAATCAAACCTTTTTCTACCACTTTCATTAATTATTTTTCAAAAAATTGTCACTAGCAACCTTGACCAGACTGGTTCCATGATTGTGAGGGTAATTTTTTTTTTTAAATTTAGCGGTATTATGATCATTTTTTATAAAAAAAAAACTTATTTTTAATTAAGAATTAAGGGTGCAGTGTAATTTTAAAATTCTATAAACCTTCTTTAATATAAATTTGCTTTAGCTGTCATCGATATGATTACATTCATGAATCTATTTTCTTCGAATTCTAGTCACCGGCTAACATTTTTCTAAAACAAAAAAATCCTATATTAAATTAGCGAGAGATACGTCAATTTTTGTGGGACAAACAACAGAATCACCGCATCAAATGATCAAGTCGGCGTTTCAACAACGCCTGTCCATTTCTTTCACCGACAAAAAAGAAGTCGTCAATTTTGGATTAATAAATAATAAGGAATTATCTTTCTTTCTTTTTTCTTTTTTTTGTGTGTGTGGTTTCATAGTCATATGTAGGGAAGAACACCAACTCCAACAAGCACTGAGTAGTGAATGTATCATCAGCATGAGGATTATAATTTGGGAGCTGAAATTTCAGAATACTTGACATTGTCATCGACATTTATCCTATATATAAGGTTCTTGCCCTCTTGCCCGTACATGAAAAAAAAGTTCAAACTCAACATTCAAACATAAAGTTGGAATGACAATAATGAATATATTAAGATAAATGTATGGACATATAAAAAAAATAAAATTCATAATAATTATATGTAAGAAAAAATGAGCGTGGCATCTATTAGGAAGAAAACTATAAAAAATCAAATAAAATGATTTAGATATGCATAGAAAAAATTGTGAGAGGTCTTGGTAAGAATAGTGAAATTGATAATTTTGAACATCATAAAAGAGGTAGGAGATGATAAAAAAAAATTCATAAAAATTGTCGAATGAGAAACTTTGATTAATAATATTTTCAAAGGCTTTATTGTTGATAAAATATATAATAATATTATATAATTTATATAACTGATCCTAAATAGGATAACAATTGTTGTTGCTTGGATGAACTGGATGAAAACTGAGTTTTCCGGGGCTCTTCAAAGAGAAAAGGACACGTGTGCAATATGTGGCCACAGTTTGGCCAATGGCACGCTGATGCAAACGGGTTAGGGAAGAAAGGGAAAAGGGCAGAGAAAAGAACGAAGAAAAGGGATAGAAAGAAAGTGAGAAAATATAAAAAAGAGAAAAGCTCAAAAAATAGACTATACGAGAACAATTCTTATTTAATAATAAACGCATGCAAAACAAGTGCATTAAGATATTATTTATAAATTTTAAATCAAACCCTAAAAATAAATACGACAGTATTTTAGAAATCTTACAAATTAAATGTAAATATTCAAAATAATAATAATAACAAATGCAAATGTAATAAAATAGTTGAGGAAATAACCTTTTAAAATATTACATTTATTTAACCAAATCAAAATATAAGTATACAAGATCATTTTAATAAAATAAAAATTTATATTTAATTAATTCAATATCTCATCACACACCTAAAGTTAAATTTCCTCCTCCAAAGAGATATAAAGAGTGATAAAAAGAAATAAGTGTGCACAAGGTCTTCACACACACACAAAGCACTATATTTATATAGTAAATTATTTAAAGCAGAAAATCTGCACTTGTAATAAGAGTACGTACAATGGTTTAGCCGGTTAATTAATTGGTATGATTGGTTCAAATTTAAAATATTATTTTATATTTACTAAAATAAAAATTATAAAAAAATTAATATCATCAATTTAGTTTAATTTACAGGGTTTAATTTAATATTAAAATTTTTATAATTTTTTTATATTAACTATTCAGTTATACTTTGCATATTTTAAATTTTAAATTTTTAACTTGTAATATTAAAAAAATCTAGTTTTATATATTTTAATCTTTAAACTATATAAAGTACATTTGGATTGTTAATGTATAAAAATTATAAAAATTTTAATATTAAATTAAACTATTTAAATTAAATTTAAACCAATTGATGATAATATTATAATTTTTATTTTTAATAAATATAAAATATGGAGGATGGAAGATTTGGACTTGTAGTTAAACTAGGGTACTTATGCATGAAATCTACACAACAATTCTATAATGCTTCAGGGCAAAAAATTAATACCTCCAAATCTAAACTTTTTTATTTTAGAAATGTCAATATAAACAAGACTACTTAGATTAGTGATACTTTGGGCATTCCACTTATAAAAAATCTTGGAAAATATCTTGAAATACCTATGGTACACAAGAAAGTTATAAAACACACTTTTGCTCTTTTACTTGATAAAGCTGCTTCTCGTCTTGCAAATTGGAGAAATTATTTTCTTAACATTGCTAGAAAATTTGTCCTCATTAATTTTGTCTTCTTGGCTTTTCCTAGTTACGCCATGCAGACCATGCTTATTCTTAGCAATGTTCTGGTTAAACTTGAAAGAAGCTCAAGGAACTTTCTTTGTGACTCATTTGATGGAGCCAAAAAGTCTCATCTTCTTTCTTGGGATTATGTTACTAAAGATAAAACAAATGGGAGCCTTAGCCTAAAAAATATCAAGAATCAAAATATTACTTACATCATGAAACTATGTTGGGGTCTTATTACTCAACCCAAATGCATATAGGTTCAGATTCTTCGAGGCAAATACAAGTACAATAAACCCACTATACCAATAGTCTGTAAATCAAGTTCCTTATCTTACACATGGAGTAGTATTTGTAAAATTTGGAACCAATTCATGTCCCTAGTTGGTTGGAAAGTGAATAAGGAAAACCAAATATCCTTTTGGCACGAAAAATAAGTTCCTCTACCTGAACCTCTTGTTAGATATGCCCTTACTAGTGTTGAATTTAATCTTCACACCAAAGTCTCTGATCTTTGCACACCTGCAGGAAGATAGAATTTCAACCTTTTTAGTCATCACCTTCACCCTGATGTGATAAAACAAATTGCTCTTGTGTAACCTCCTAATCCATATGGTGACAATGATGATGTCTTTTGCTAGAACCTTCCTCTAATTTTTCTATAAAATCTGCCTACAAAATGTTGGGATTTCAAAAAGATTGAAACAATTCTAATATTTGATCTAGAATTTGGAAGTAGCTTGCTTATGAAAAAATTAAGTGTTTCCTTTGAAAAGCTACTTGGGATCAACTACAGATTAATTCATAACTGACGAAGGGCGTAACCCAATGCAACGAACTTGCACTTTTTGTTGTAACTCTCCTAAATCTTCAATTCATATCTTACGTGATTGCAAGGAAGCACGGGAAGTTTGGCTAAAAGCTATTCAAACCTTCCAAACTAAATGCTTTTTTCTCTCTTACTATGCTGGACTAGATAGCTTGGAATGCAAGGAATGAGGAAGGAAATGAAAATACAAGAAGAACTCCTTGGCAAAAGCTTTTTGCTCATGTTTGTTGGAACATATGGAGAGTGAGATACAAGAGAACTTATTTTGAGGAGGACATTACTTTCTCTTGCACCTAACAAATAATCAATGATATGTGGCTTCAATCAATAGCGAATATTTTAAATAAAGATAGACTTAGATCTAAAGCTAATTGGTGTCCTTTAAAAGTATAGTGGGTCAGACTCGATTTAGACCATTGTGTTGACTCCTTTAGGGCAGCAACTTGTGGTGGAGTCATTCATGATGAGAAAGGAAATTTGATTATGGATTCTCAAAACATCTTGGCTATTAGCTTAGTATTGTAACTGAATTATTAGGCATTTTAGAAAATTTCTAACTTTGTTGGAATGCTAAATTCACAAAAATTAATTTACACACTAATTTCATGGAAGCCCTCTCACTAATTTAACATAACTTCTCTGATAGTCATCCGCTAGCGACAAACATCAAAAAAATCAAGGAGCTTGCTCATGGAGCTTGCTATGAAAAATTGGATAGTTGCATTTGATCATGTTTTCAAAGAAACAAACAAATGCCTTGATTTGCTCACAGACAAAATTTCTCATGACAACTCCAATCTGAATATTTATAATGAATCACCTATAGGATGCAAGATCATCTTTAATTCTAATATGACCTGACTTTTGTAACCCCTGTACGGTTTTAACTGTGTCTTTGTATTAAAAAAAATCTACACAGCATCGATTTCGCTCTATTAATAAATCAAACCACAGTGCGCCTTCAGATCAAACTAATGTCCACAAACAACCAAACTAAACAAATTAAAGAAGCTTGTCTTCAACGGCTTCAGTAATTGACGTGGTGGATAGAGAATCTAATCCTTGCTGTAGTTTTGTGTGGGAGTGTCAAAAGAGCAAGTCTCCATTGTCTATACGAGAAGAGCTCCAAGAATATAATTAGAAAAACGTAAAAGTGGGTTAGTAGATAAGCCAATGAGAAGAGGAGAGATATCGTGTGCACAATAGCATGCCAACATCGGCCAACTCAATTGAAAACTGACAATTCTCTCTTACATTTGATGTCTAATCAATCGGACTTAATCCTCTATTAATCCTTAAACAGGTTTTTTAATAGTTCTTTGCTGCCAATATTCAGAAACTAGTGACTTTATGTTTATTGATTTTCCGAAACAGATGAGTTAATCAGAGTTATGGCTGTCCAATGTTTACGTGGATTTGTACTCAGGTTGCTTATTAATTACGTAGCTGCTGCCAACAATCCTGACTCTTGAGAACACACCTCGTAATATATAATAGCAACTTTAACCAACTAATCAGCAACCAAGTCTGCCACCCTAAAAGTCCAATAAAACTAGTGAACCCTTAGATTTTCTTAAAAGGAAAAAAAAAAAATATTCCAACAAGAATGTCGCATAGTCAGCAACCACCCTTGTAAATGCAACTAATTAACGATTTACAATCAGATATGCTACATCATTAAGCTCTGCATATATATATATATATATATATATTTTAAATCAACGATAGGGCAAAAGCCCATCTCTTATTAATTACATGAAACTAAACAACGATTATTTAGACACTTTACATCTTGAAATAAACCCATCTCTTATTAATTACATGAAACTAAACAACGATCATTTAGATACTTTACATCTTGAAATAACCAATGATTGAGGCCTTTAGGAAGAACCTTAATAATATTATAACTATAGTTTTGACCAAGATGGGATTTTGCAATCCAATCAGCACACATGTTATTCTCTTTATAGATGTCTCACCACAATTTGTCAATCCTCATTAATTAAGTTAAGGGCGTGTTGAATCTACCACTCTTTAGCTGTGAAGCAGTCTAAAGCGGTCTAGAACTCTTGAACCATAGAAGAAGAATCAGTTTCAATTATCAACTTGCAGAAGTTGAGCTCTCAAACCACCTGTACACCATAAGACAAACCGCAGTACTCAGCTTCTTTAGTCGTTCAAGCACCAAGATTACACACAAATTCACTGACCCATTCACCATTGGAATACACCACCACAGCTCGCTGCCCCAGGATTTCCTCTTGCTGATCTGTCTATGTTAAGTTTAATCCAACCTTTTGAGGGTGGTTCCCATCCGCCTTGATTCGGTCTCTGGTTAAAACTTTCTCTCACATCTTTTTGCATGCTTTTGAACACCAAACTTGCAAAGCCATAGATCCTGTCCTTTAGTCTATCGCAACGCAACATCAATAATCTTGCCATTAAAGATACAATGGTTTCTTGATTTCCACAACAGCCAAACCGTGATCCCAAAAATTATACTCCAAAGGGTGCCACAATATTGATCTTTCTTCTTGAGATTCCAATGGAACCAATCTGCCCTGTTTAAAGAGAAGAACTGGTCTGCGTCCACAACAGCTAAAAGTCCGCGACACCAAATTTCTTTTGCTATATAGTACAATCTCGAAGCACATGCATCACATCTTTAGTCTCATTGTGACATAAGTCGCAGCAGTTGGGTGAGTCAAATATCAGATTTCTTCTTTGGCCAGTCATAATCCTCTCATGCATATTTATTTAATCGCTTTTGCCAAAGTCATTACTTTAGCCATAAGTAGTGCCGAGCTTGCTTTGCATTTCTTTATCCCTCCATCAAGCAACCATCCCTCAGAATCATCTGTAACAACAAAACATATGGCACAAGTCTATTGCATACGAAATTGTAACTTAAATAATAATGCTTTATATTTATTATTGACTGCATTTTTGGTTTTGATAGTTTAAGTGATTCTAATGAGAAACTAAACACGTGTTTAATGTTATTTCATTATATTATTTTAAATTATGTTGGATAAAAAAAATTATATGTTTATTGAGCTCACGAACTGATGTTTTTTCCTTCAATGTTCATGTTTTGACTGGTTTTCCTTACAATGGCTCTATCTATTTTTATGATGCAGAAATGATAGCTTAGGAACAAAACGAAAAGATTGAACTTAGAATCTGCTGACCTTTTGAGTTGAAATGTTTGTTATGATCAGCTCAGAATCAAATAATAGAAAAGCAGTAGAAAGATTTTTCACATACCATATCAGTTTCTTAATTATCCGCCGACTGCCACAATTAATGGATCTGTATATGGGATCATGAAAAAATTTCAGGGTGATAAGGGGAAAAAACACAAGAAATTTCCAAATATTGTAGATATCTAATTGAAATGCCAATCTGACCAATTATATATATATATATATATATATATATATCCATGAACATTCAACTGCTTCTACTTCCTTTGTCCCTAAATATAGATTTCGATTTTTTTTTTGACACGCAAGGTGAGGAAATGCTAAAATCTAAGTGATATATGTGAAAAAGTTAACTTTTTCTTTCTAAATATGCATTTAATTAAATGATTTTCAGAAAAATGCATTATATCGAAAATTTTAATTCTCTAACTAAAATGAATTTAAAAAGACCACATTTATAAGTTTAACATTGAGTATTTTACTGTTGTAAAGTTAGTTTTTTTTTTTTTCCTACGTTACGTCCGTCACCTAGATTGCTATTATAATTAAATATTACACCCGTGCGACGTACTTGACATTAATTCTCTCCTTAATTTGAGAGAAATGGATGGGAATAGAAAGGAAAATATGTTTTAATGACTCTGATAAAAAAAATGCATTTCATCTCATAATTAATGAATTTAAATTAGAGTAATATTGTAAAAATGTAACTAATATCCCATCAAATACCTTATGTCAATGACCAACAAATTCTTCCAAGAGACACCCTATAACAAAGGCCAGATTGAGTGTAAAATAAGAATATAATTGAAAAAAATATAGGAGTATAAAATATACCCGATGCTTTAATTTTTAAACCTAGTAAGTTTCTAAAAAATGACATATATTATGGTTGGAGAGAAGTACATATTAAAAAATTTTGTATATTCATTTTTTGGATTAACGAACATTTTAGATCTTAAATTATTGTACAAATAACATTCTGAACTATAAATTCTTGAAATGTGAAAAAATCTTCTCAACTTCTAAACTCCAAACACATAAAACCTCATTATTAAGTTAGAAAAAATGACTATTATTTTTAAGAGTTAAAATGAATGTCATATTAGTGTATGATTAGACTCCACAACTATAAAAGTAATGACTTTTTTCTCTAATGTAATGATAAAGTTTCAAGCGTTTAGAATTTAAAAGTTAAAAAAAAATTTTATACATTTCAAAAGTTTAATATTTAAGATGTCATTCGCACTATAATTTAAGGTTTAAAATATTCATTAATCTTTCTTTTTTTTTACTATGGCCCACTTGACCCATATCTACATATTTTTAATGTAGATCCCACAACTTTCACTTCTCCTGACTATATAAGTTTTAAAAAACAATTAAAAAAATGTCAAACGGTATTTTAGAACTGCATACCATTTCGACCGCAATTACAATATATAAAGATAAAGATAAAAATGACAGAATATTGCTAGTAATTAAACTAAAATGTTGCCCTTCTTTTTGTAAAATGTTTTTATCAAATAATAATCAAGATTCAACTATTATCCAACCCCAATTTAGGGGTAGATTTCATTTCCCATATTCTTACCGTTTTTTTTCAGGACATGCTCAACTATTATATGTCAACTACATGAATCAATAATGAACGTCAAGTTTGGTAAAGCGATCTATCATTTCTCTTGCATTTGTTCATGGGATCTACACAGGATACACGAAAAATAATAGCCAATGAAAATAAAGGTTCAATGGTCCTTAGATGGACCATAAATCCATCAATTTCGTTGGTTGCCTTACATAGTCCTCATTACTAGGGCTGTGCAAGTAGCCCATGGTCCCCTACGCCTGAACCACTCTAGCTATTCGAGCTTATCAGGGCACTGGACTTGGATCAAATCTTGCATTGCCCAACTTTTTGTATTTATTTTTAAAACAACATTTTAATAAAAAAATAGTTATCTTAAAATATCATATTTTTTAATATATTTCATGTACATCTTGTTTTTATTATCATAGTTGATATTTTTATGATTTTAATTTTTTTATCATTTTCTAAATTTTAAAGTAACTTTTAAGTTAGTAATATATAAAAATAATAAATAATTTTTATTATATATGGTTTTAAAAATTTATTACTTCTCATTCTTATACTAGCGTCACATAAAATGTATGAAGATAATTGTAATTTTTTTGAAAAAATGGCAACAAAATTCCTGCAAAATATATAAATGACAATGTAATCCCTCAAAATAATGAATTCTTCTAAAATTTTTATAGACTTTTCTATCATTAATGAATTTATATAAATTACTAAATTATCTTCGTTGAAAATAAATAACAAATAAATTTTAAATTTACATATTTTAATATAGAAAAATATTTTTAAAAATTATAGTAATTTTATTTATGATTATTTTTTTTTGTCATAAAGAAAACAGCTTTTATCATTGTTGTTTAATAATTTTTTTTTAATTCTGGTTGGGCGAACTAGACCCCGGAACAGTAACCCCATTCAATAGCAAACGGTGAGAGAGAGAGAGAGAGAGAGGATCAAGTGTACAGGTGGCTATTGATAGTTTGCTAGACTAGGGAGGAGAAAACACACAACAGCCTTATAAAAAATTGGTCTCGTAACAGATACGAGAATTTGTGACCACAATTTTGGTTTGAAATGAATGACATTCCAAGTCGCTAATTCCTGTTTCTGCTAATTAATAATCATCTTTGCCTTCCGCTCCAACCCAATTAAAGTCGATTATATGGACAGATCAATCTCATTCAGGTTCGGCTCAATTTGAATCAAATTTATTTAAATTTGGTTTAAAATGTCTTAATATATTTAAAAAAGACTTATATAGTCAAACTTAATTTTAACCTCTTGAGTTTATTTGGACTTGCCCAAATACCAAAAAGTTAAATAATATTTTATTTTATTTTTTATTTTTATCTAACTTTAATTTTTATTTTAAAAATTAATATTTTCACTTTTTATATTATTTTATTAATAAAAAATTCAGATATTCAAGCTAAACCTATTCGGATTTGAGACTCAAATTTCTTCATGTTTATTTGGATGACTTGTATAAGTTTGAAGTTAAAAAAAAAAAAAAATCTTTTTCCAAACTCAATCTTAAAGTTTTCCTGATTTATTCGGTTTAACATATCAACTTAGGCCTAAATTACAGTCTCTAAGCCCAATCCAATTGGGAAACCTACCATGACCATTACAGTGAAGCAGCAAGAGAACCAGACATCCATGTGCTTAATTACTTAGGGCTATCTACTTGGTTCTGTCCTGTGTTTTCTAAACACTAGCCAGTCCTTGTAATCAAATGGCTTCTTCATCTACATCTCTGCGATTCATAATTTAGCGGAAGTCCATCAAAGTAGAGTTTTATGCACGTTCGTTTAAAAAAAAATATATATATATATATATATATACTGTTACAACGCGTTTAATGGGGAAAAAATATTCATGCAAAAATATTCCATTTCGCAACAATTTCAAGTTTACACGATTGCTTCAAGATAAATAGAAATGATGATTCATTCAACTTGTTTAGAAAATTGAACAGGTTTAATTGGAGGTAATCCTTCTACAAAAAAGATCCCGGTTAGTCTGAACTGGACAACCATTACAATCTCATCATCACAGGCCCAGGAGATCAAGTAATCTACTAAGAAAATGATCAAAATCTGTTTATATAAAAAATGATAAATTCTGAAAATACATTTAAACATTAAAGTTTAAAGCGTGAGATATTTTTTTCTCCAGTGTGTGCCAGCCTAGAAAAGTATGAGGCTTTTCAATAATTAATTAATGCAGTAAGCAGGGCGAGACAGAAGAGCCCAGTACTTTCCAGCTTTACTCATAAGTAACTAGAGGAGAAAACAACAGTTGGCCTGCAAAAAAAGGGGGGGGGGAATAGTGAGACTAAAATGCACCTGTTTGAGGATTTTTTTTTTTTTTTGAGTGAATGCTGAAATGCATTAATTGTTTGAGGATTTTAACATTTCATCAATACAATGCTTGCGTCGCCATGACTCGTCTCTCGTCATCAGTCAAAGTAAATTCTTTTCCCAGTTTGTCCGTATCATTTTTTGCCATTGCAGGCGCCTTTGGTCATGTCACATTTTTTTATTTTTCCGACTACATCCACATTCCAATTAAGACACGAATCAGCCGTAGAAAATTGATGCTACATAGTTCCGTTAAAACTTATCTAAGCTTCTTAATTTATTACTCATAAATAGTACGTCCATACTTCTGTTAACGAATTTCTATATTGCCTGCGAAATTACAAGGTTTACTAGAATTATCACGTCTGAGTTATGTGACTGTCAGTTTTGGAGAAATGATAAGTTCTCTCCCCAACAGAATTGTTCAATGATAAAGTCATTCAAGCAACAATAAACGAGTTCAGCAAATTCTTTTGGCAAAGAACAGAACAAATCTACATGAAAGACGACCAATTCGATGAATACACTATCAAAACTACCAGCAGGAAACATCAAAGTGCTTGTTACTAGGTAATAACAGTGACATTGCATTACAAAACATAATTCAAATATCAGTGAGTTCAAGCCACAATAAATTCAGACTACAATAAACGCTCCTCTCGTGATGATAAACATCACGATTTGTAAACCTCTCTCAAATTTCAGAGTCTAGCACACATCCCGCTGATAACCACCTTGCGGAAGCTTTGCTTGAAGTTGGCCCAATAATAACCCAGGTTGTCTCTTCAGAAAATAGATAATTCTCTCAATGCATAACAATGCGAAGACAAATGCTTGAATAAACTTTCCTTCCAGCTCAGAAATATCGCGAACACCTCGATGGCCGATTATTATTGGAAAAATGATCTTGATTCCGACCTGCACAAGTCATAAAAGCAGTACAAGCAAAACACAACATAAAACTACATCTAAGCATTGCAACATCAACAGAAACACATTCACATAAAAGACAAGATCCAAGACCATTGAAATAACCAAAGAGAATCCTTAGCCCAAACCCCAAAATCACATTGCATTTGTAGATCTAATACAACATACAGCTAAACTTGACCTAGATTGATGGTTTCGGTCTACAAAAACATAAAAAATGGCTCAAAATCAGCATAAAGACTGGCAGCAAAATAGTTTCTGGCCAGGTAAGTTTCCATGGAAGCCCAGATCCAATCTGCAACAACGTGACAAACATAAAGCGGCCTCAATAATCAAGAGCACAAATTTATTAATTAGCTTCAGACATCACTGCGGTAAGAACTAAGCAAAGAAACAGTACGAAAATCACACCACGCAGAAAATCCATATCAAAGCAAGAGAAGTGTAGAGCTCCCTTCAATCCAAACAAGGATCTAAGCGCAGGTCATGAAGCTCCCGAGATATGGAAGCCGAAGATCTACCCTTACAGAAGAACATGGGTAAAGCTTTGGGATCCATAACTTAGCAGCTCTATCAACCTATCAAGACCCTCTATTGGACTTCAAGGAGCTCCACTCTACACTCACACCCATGTTCCCTTCCATATCCAATTTCTTCTTCATCTTTCATATAACATCAAAACCCTAATCACTCAATATTCCAACCACATCGAAAGGTCGATAAAAATCCTGATCCAGCTCCAAATGAGCACGCAATTTTTTTACAGACACGGAGGCAAATATAAACAGTAATAGAAACTGCTACGCAAAACCCATATCAGATCTCAGAAGCACCATAAAGCAGAAGAAGGAAGTATCCTGAGGTAAGAAAATTGAAAGAGATCTCTCAAACAAAGCCCATATGGGATGGGGAAACCCTAACCCTAGCTTCTTCAGATCTGAGATATAATCAACTCTGCTTGTTCTGGTTATAAATAGACCAGTCGGACAGGAAACCAAACGATTCCCCTGACCTTCCCTGGTCATAAAAGGCCAAACTAACCCCATTATCACTGTTATTAATTATTATTTAATTATTAATGAGGGTGAGAAAGGCGATGAATGAATATAATTACGATGATGGGAGTAACGTGGTTAAGTGAAGCTAGCTGTTGATTTTTACTTTTCTTGGATCCTTTTTCACGAACCGTCTTGGGAACCGGCTTCTTAAGATTCCCTCTCTGCGTTACCATCATCACGTGACCTCTCTCTCTTTATTATTCTCGATATTTGCAAACATAGAGCAGTGCAGTACTCGCAGCAAAATACATTGGTCGATGCATACCATCCTTTTAATATGTGACGTGTGTACTACTAGAGTTGAATTGTTAGCGCTAAATATTTCAGACATTTAAATCTTTTTGTTCATTGACTCCTTGTCTTGTCCCGAAAAAAAAAAAACAATTCCTTGTCAAATACTCTGTTCGTCCTTTATTTTAGGGCACTCTTAACGGTTTTGTGTATTTTTTAAAAAAATATTTATATAATATCATAAAAAATTATATATACTTTCACTTTTATAAATGTAAGATTATTTAAAATTAAAATTAAAAGTATATATAAATCTTTATAAAAATAAAAAATAAATTTTAAAATATGTGAAATGATTCAAATTGTCTTAAAATGAAAATTCAAAAAGAATTTGACAAGGATTAACTTTTTGGGACAACACAAGGAGTTAATGAACAAAAACATTTAAATCACTGAAATATTTAGCGCTAACAATTCAACTCTTACACACATCATACATTAAAAGGATGCAGTGGTTATATTAACTACTTTCACACTAATTAAAAAAGAGTAAAATTTAAAAAACAAGTTAATTATTATAAAGTAACTCATATTTTATATTAAAAATTATTTCTAAAAAATAATAGGACTGGAGGGGTGAATTAAAATATTTTCTCCATCCTAATTTAAGAGATATTTTTAATAAAATTATGCACACTCAACAAAATTTATTAAATATTCTTGATAATCTTAACTTTTTAAAATATCTTTCATTGACAAAAAATAATGAAATAAATTTATTTAAGAAGTGAAATGATGATGAAGAATAATATTAAAATAATTATTATTATAAAAAATTATTTTTTTCAAAAGGAAGAATGATAGATAAGTCCTAATAGAACCAATTAATTTAATTTAGGTCCTAAGTGTCAAACTCTATAAATTTATAAATTTGACTTTTAACTTTTATAATTTCGTTGTGATGAATTTAAAATCTATTTTTAAAATTTTAATATATTTAAAAAATAAAGAAATTTACTTTTCCTGTTAAAATTTGAAATAAAAATTGTAAATTTATCATAATAAAGTTATAAAATTAAAAACTGAACTTATAAATTTATGAAGATTGACATTTGAGATCTAAATTAAATAAATTTGTCCCTTTGGAACTTATCTGCCATTCTCCCTTTTTTAAACTATCTTCCCAAAAAATAATCCAATAAAATGAGGTAGGAGGTACTCTCTCCGTTTGAAAATATTAAATATTTTAATTAAATTTTATTTCTTGATAAAGTAATTATCTACTTTTAAATTAATCTTATCTTTTTATATTTATTTTATTAAACACTCTATAATAAATATAAAGCCACTATCAATAGGGACACTTTTAAACAAAATATAATGATTACATCTCAAAAGGTTAAAAATACCTTATATTTTTAACATCTAACCTCTAAAAAATATCTTATATTTTTAAACCGAGAGAGTATATACTATATAATAATAACAAGTACCACCATATGTTACTCTTTTTGAATTATAATATAAATTATTTTTTAAAATTTTGTTTGGTTTAAAATATATAACATTAGTCAGGTGTCGTATTTTTTCAATTACACTCTTATTTTATTAAATAATTAATGAAAGTATTTTAATAAATCAAATGTTATATTTATTACATTTAAGAGTATAATTAAAAAATGTAAAAATTTAAAAAAATCAATATTTTAATTTACTCTTTTCATAAATATAAAATAATCAATAATTATTTACATTTTAATGTAGAGGGAGTATTACTTTATTTGTGAATGACGTGCCTTGTGTGTTTTTTTTTTTTCTAACATGGCTACTTTATTAATAAGTTGGTCATTAACAAAAAAACTTAAAAATAAAGTTAAAATGAGATATTTTGAACTTATTAATTATCAAAAGGAGTCAACTGAATCACAAGGGAGTTACAGTCTTCAAATTACGTAATTATCCTATTCGGTTCTATTCATAATCCAATCTTAATATATTTTACAGAAATTAAATTAAATCTTAAAATTCTTTTTTTTTGCGCCAAAAAATCTTAAAATTCTTTAACTATCTCCAGTTATTTAATAAATTTTTAATTTTATTTTTATTAAATATAACTTGCCCAATCAAAGGACAAAAAGTCTTTGCCTCCCTGCCTCATAGAGTAAGAGAGACGCGAGGAACTACACATTAAATAAGCAAATTATTCTTTAAAGTTTAGCTCCAATAATAGTAGAGACTATAAACTTAATTATTATACAAATTTTTTATTCAACTTTTAAAATAGTACAATTTAATTTTATTATTAATAAAAGCTAAATTTAACATTTAGTTGACAAAAAATATAAAAAAGATATCAAAAGTTACAAAAAGATTATAATAAAATATCCAAAAATTACGGATAAAAATTCAAAAAATTATAAAAATGGATAAAAATTGATACATTTCTCTATATTTTTTAATCAATTAATATTTAAAGTTAACTTTTATTAACAATAAGAGCCAAATCACAATATTTTAAAAGTTGAGAAAATAATTTATACAATAAATAAATTTTGGATATATGGAGTTAATAAACATATAGTTCAAGGGCTAATTTTCCTATTTACTTAAATTTTATATTAAATTATCAATAATCAATAATATTTAAATCATTTTCAACTTTCAAATTATTAATAATTTCTAGTATCTATAAAACGCTTTTAATTAATTTCCATCGATTAAAAAAAAGAAATGATGATTAAATTATAAATGTTTAAAAATGAAAAAAAAATCAATTTTATTTCATTAAAAGTAGAAAAAAATATAAATAACATATAATAAACCATTAAATTAAATTTATAATAAAAATAAAATTAAAATAACAATAAATAAATAGCCCCCATGCCTTAAAAAAAATTAAAGAATCTTTTGAAAGTTACTCTACAACAAAACACGAGAAGGGATTGGCATGTGCCATTTAGAGTAGGTAGTTAGATATAAAGCCAGTAATTTAAATGGGTTGAACTTACTTGAATTGAGTTCAATTCGAATTAAACTTATTTAAATCAAGTTTAAAATATCTTGTTTCTTTTAAAAAGCTTATATAGTTAAGTCTAAATCTAACACTTTTGAATTTCAGGCTTATTCGGGCTAGTCCAAATATCCAAAACTTTTTAAAATATTTTTTTAAATTTTTTAAACTAATTTTAATTTTGAAATAATTATATTAAGCATACAATATTATTTTACCTTAAAATAATAAAAAAAAAATAATTTATCAACTTTGTACTTAAGTAACTCTGTTGCTATTTTGTTATATTATGTGTAATTTATTTATAAATATTTATTTTATTTGTAAATTATGTTTTAATTATTTAAATATTACTCTTATTATAGTCGTGTGTGCGTGCGTGTGTTTTTATACATTTTAATTATACTATATTATTTTAATTATAATTAAATTGATCTCAATTTAATTACGGTTAGACTACTAACTTAAATTTATTGTCCAAATTAGTTTAAAGTTTTTAATAACTTTTGAGTAAATTATAATTTTTATTTTTATGAGTATAAGAAAAATAGCCATCATCATATCATATAAATCAAAATTATTTAATTATGAGTAAATATTTTTATTTTTTTGAATCATTTTTTCTTATCTTTTTATATTGTTTAACACTTACACACAAGAAATTTTTACTCTAACTTATTATTAATTTTTAACCCAGTCTAGCATGGGCAATAACCAAGTAATTATTCAAGAATATATTATTCTATATTTATTATGTTTATCTAATAGCAGAGTTAGAAATTTGTACATGCCGAAATTTTATTTTTAAAATTATTTTTAATTTAATTTTATTTTAAAATTAGTTATCTTATTTTATAAAAAATATAAAATTAATATTTTTATACACAAATGATATGCAGAACTCAAAAATTTTTTTAAAAAAATTGGTCTTAAGATATAAAATTAATATTAAAATATTTTTAAATATTATTTTGAGAATTTTATTGATTAAAAAGAATAAAAATATGAAAATATAACTATCTTTATTTTTTAAAAAAATAACTATAATAATACACTCAAATATATAATATTTTGATATAAAATGATATAAAACTTAAAAAATTAATTAATATTTATTATATTTTATATATTAAGTAAATAATTTGACTATTTAAGCTAAGTCAAACTTAGCTCAAATTTTCTTAAACCTATTCAAACGACTCGAATGTTAAAATATTAATATTTTTAACTTGATTCTAAATTTTCAGTGAATTAAACTGGCCCATCAACTTAATTTAAATTACTTACTCCAAACTTAGGTGCGATCAGCATTAAGTGAAACATGTACTGTTGCTTTGAGATTTGGATGGTCGAATAATGCAAGGGAAAGAAATTAAAGAAAATTAATTACATTCCATCAAAAGGCGAGGAGAATTTTATTTTTTTAATCATTTCCTATTTGAAAATATGTACCATTTCCTAATCAACCAATGTTTCCCATTTAAAAATTAAACCAATGAAATTTAATATTCACACTTTCTCTGTCAAGACGAAGAAAGGCACGTGATGTGACCTCCAGAAGCAGGCGTGTGAGGCCCCACTCCACGTTCATCGCTTATCTTTACCGGTGGTGTGCAGTCTTCTTTTTCAGACTTCAATTTGGGTTTCACTTCCATGTTCTCAACCATGTCTCGGATCGGTACATACCATCCTAGATTTCCGCCACGTCATAGAATATAACCTCATCACGTTGGAATTCCCGTCTTTATCTCGCGAGTGATATTCAAGAAATACTTTATTCAAAAATAAAAATGTTATTACTTATTTTTAAATTTAAAATAAATATAAAATAATTTATAGTATTTTAATATAAAATGATGTAAAACTATAATTACTTCAAAAATATAAAATATAATTATTTATTTTTAAATTATTTTTTTATATTTATCTCTATTTAATAAGTTATTTTACCTCAAAATAAAATAAAATAATTTATTTAATTAAGATACTTTTAAAAAGAAAGTAATAATTATCTTAAAATAGTAAAAATATCTTATATTTTTTAATATTCAACACCTCAAGAAATTAAAAATAACTTGTATTTTAACATCAAGCCTCAAAAAATGAATTATATTTTTGACTGGATGTAGTACATTTAATTTATTAGATTAAAAAATATAATTTTATAATTCATTTTTTATTTTTTATAAAAAATTATATATTCAAAGAATTATTTATTTTTGTTTCAGTAATTAATAAAGAATTTTAGATGTAGTTTTTTATTTTCGTTCCTTTTCGAATAATAAGTTAATATGATCTCAGGGGTACTGAAAAAGAAAAACAACGAAATCTAAAGATAGATTTTGAACAGTACGGAGATTGGAGAATCAGAATAACATGAGGAAGGCTGTATTTTAATTTTGAGAGGCTGACGGCACGGGAAACATATGCATCCTTTACACGTGGTGGTGTGAAATAAATTGATCCGTTAAACACGCATTCTTGCTCTGAGTTGTCATGGGCCCACTTGCCTAGAGTACGAAGACAAACGTACAAAAGTCAATTATAATTTATAACTTACTAGAGTTATCGTGACAGGGGAAAATAAGCTGTAATTTTTTATTAAATTTATGAGTGTCATAAATTAAATAACATCTTAAAATTTAAATTCTTGAAATTTTAAAAAAATAATTTTAATTTTTAAATTCAGAGCCCCTAAAACATTGTTGTTAAACTAAAAAACAACCGTTATTTTTGTAATCGTGAATTTCAATCACACACTAATGTGATATTTATTTTAAATTCTACTTCATTCATTTTAAATTATAGAACATTTTTAAAAAGATTTTTTCATCTCAAAATATAAAATATTTTTATAAATTAAGGTTTCATTAAATGTATCAATTCAAATATTATCTTTTTTCTCTTTACAATTAATTCATGTCCCTTCTCTTTTCAATATATTAAATGATAAACATTTTTAAAAGTTTATATTTTTGTTTTGAAAATATAAAATTGTTAAGTATATTTAATGAGATTTGTTAATATGTGAAATTTTTTTTAAAAGTAGTTTATAATTTGAGACGGAGTGAGTACAATTTAATGGTGGAGTTTGAGGCACTCAAAATTTAAAAATTAAAAAAAATTTATATATTTCAAGAGTTTAATATTATTGATACTGTTCACACAATAGTTTAAAATGTAGTATGTGACAATAGTTTAAAATCTAATATGTGCGTTAACCATTTTATATTACCTTCCATGCGTTTTATAAAATGGAGAAAGAATAATTTTTTACTTTATTTATAAAATAGTATGTGATTAATTTTTTGACACAAATTTTTCCTTCACCTCGTTAGATGTTTGTAATGGAATGTTACAAAATAAAAAACATTCTTAATTGAAACTCACTTCTCAATATAAAAATTACTTATTTTTAAATTAATCATATTTTTTATATTCATCCTTATTTAATAGGGTGTTTCATCTTAAAAATATAAAGTGATTTATTTAATGGAGACACTTTTAAGAACAAAGGTAATAATCATATATTAAAAGACAAATAATGTCATATATTTTTTAACACCCAGCTCTTTAAAAATTATTTTATATTTTTGAATAGAGGGAATATTTACTTGAGTAAAGTTTAAAAAAATTATTAGTATTAATAACATGTATGAGATACTTTTAGAACTCTTATTGAGTTTATTACTCTACTCTCATATATGGTTAATAGATTGAACCGCTTTTGTTATATTGTGTACTTTAAATTTTAGTTTCTAGTCAATTGCTTGATTGGATAGGATTTATTTATAATCAAAATTTTGATTCTTATAAAACTAATATGCAATTTAGTGAGGAAATTGTGAGGAAATTATTCCTTTCAAATTAAACTGATTTGCAAGGAATTAATTTCTCTCTAATTGTTTGCTAGCCTCAAAATTTTTGCCACCAATTGCAATCTATTAGCAAGAAAATAGCGATGACATATTCCTCTCTATTATTAGTGAGGACAACATTCCTCACTAAAAAAATAGGATTAGTAAGGAATTAGTGAGAAATTTATTTTGCTCACTAAATTTAGAGAGGAAATAATGTCCTCGCTAATTCCTCGCTAATTAGTAAGAAAAAAATTATGCCTCGCTAAATATTTGCGAGCTATCATTTAGCTATGCCTTTAGCAAGAAAATTATTTCTTCATTAAATTGTTATTAGCGAGGAATATATCTGATTTAGTGAGGAATATGGTCCTAGCTAAATCTTAATTTTTTTGTAGTGGATCACTCATAAATTTAAAGAAAATTTGTTAGGGATTTAATAAAAAACATTTGTGAATACGTGAAAAGTCAACTATAAAGGGATATAGAGCTTTATGAATATATACATTATTATTTGTGAATTTAAAAATAACTATTTGTAAATTTTAGAAAATTATTTGTGAATTTTAAGAAAGTCAATTGTGCATAAAAATTCATAATTAACTTTACTTAAATTCATAAATCATGTTGTATTAATTATCTTCATAACTATTTATTTTTAATTATAAATAAAGATCATAATCATTTCATAACATTTCAATAATTCAAGATATTCACTTGTCATTCTTGATTAATGCATTGACAATGTTTGTAATTGTAATTTTCCCATCCAATCCAAATATCACAAATCCGCGTATGCAAGAAAAGGAAAAGCCCTTCCACTTCCTCAACCCAAATGGCCCCTTGTAATCCCAAATCGTTTCATGATTCCTTGGCCAGTGTTTTTACCTAATCACATATAAGCCATGATTTTTGTTATAAAGGTCGCGAGTGGCAGCTTGATCTGTGTGTGTGACTGTGTATTTTTTTTAAAAAAAAAGTAAAAATAGAATGCAGCGAAATATGAAATAAAAAAAAATAACAATAGCAATATTATGAAGGCAAAGCTGGTGAATTAACATTTGTGTCAGTGTGTGTATGAATGACTATGACTGTATGTTTGGCCACTACTCGCTGGCGACTTTTTGATGCTAAAGACTTCTCCAGCTGGTTCTCCTTCTGGGTACACATTGTTATTGTCATTATTATTAAGAAAATTACAACCAAATCCCATAAAAAAATTAATTATTATAAAATTTATTAACAATTAAATTAAACTGCATTAATAAATAATACAGTTTAATTTAATTGTTAATAAATTTTATAATAATTAATTTTTTTATATGAGATTTAAATATGATTCTCTCTCATTATTATTATTATTGCCTCCGAGCGCCAGGTTTTTGGTCACAAATTGTACCTTGTAATCTCCAATGGCCCCTTTGATAGGGAGGAATTAGAGGTAGAGAAATAAAAGTGAAAATAAAATTGCAAATTTTACATGTTTGGCATAATTGAACTGGCTTTTTTGTGGAAGTCACTGCCATCAAAATCGATGAAACTGACTTTCACACCCAACCCTATGAAACCCAGTTCCACTTTTATCAAAGCTCCAAGTCTAACAATTTTACCCCTCGCCATTTTCAACATTGAGGAACGATGAAGAATACTGTGAACCAGAGGGTAGTGACTCTGGCAAACGGTGATGACTCATACTCTAGCTTTAATACTTTGACTGACAATGAATGACACCATTGCATCTGAAGCTGAAACTTGGTTTCTATGACCCATGACAATGTCTTCGATTTTGTAACCTGTTATTTAAAAGGAGGTGAATATGATTATGTAACTGGTATTCAATTTCTATAACCCGTTATTCAAAAGGGGGTGAATATGATTCTGTAACTGATACGCTGGACTTGATTCATTGTAATTGGTAAGCGATGAAAGCATATTCTCTTCAACTTGGATGATTACAGCCGTATCTCGATCAGCTACAGCTGTGGACAAAATATCCATTTTAGATATTCATTTTTCGACAAGTTTTCAATATGAATATGGAGATTCACTTTTTTTTTTTTGGGTTTTCAATAAAAAGCCATTTTGATTTTTTTTTAAAATGAATTTGTTCCTGGCAACAAAAAAAAAAAGATATGAGTTTGTTGGTCTGATTTTCTATTTTTTCTTTGATTTAGAGATTGGATTGAATTGTGGAGGCTGTAGCTAATGCGATGGTGGGGTACGGATTTTTCTACTCAAGGGTGTTTAAGTCTTTTCACATTATGAATTGACATGTTAATTAAAATTTATATCTCATTCCATCAATATATCAAGTATATTTTTAAATTTATTTTCAATTTTAACTCCACTTCTACTTTCTTTCAAAACTCTTCTATTGTGCCAAATGAGGCTTAGAGCATAATATTTTCTGTACAGAGAATTTGCAATGTTAGGTGGAATGAAACTTGAATCACCGAACACATGTTGAGGTCATAAATAGTTGATCTTGAGTGGAGTTTGGTACAAATGGCGCTGAGTTGCTAGTGTTGGTGTTTTTCTTTTATATATATATATATATGTATATAAATAATTGTAGCTTCACCCACTGGAGTGATGGAAGTATTGTGCATTTCTAGTGGTCTCGTGGTGCTAGCTAGCACTACTGATGTATCATAGATGACAAACTGCATACTTCCTCCGGTAAAAAAATATATATATATATTTTTAATCGAATCTCATTTTTAATAAAGTAATTACTTACTTTTAAATTAATCATATCTTTTTATATTTATTTTTATTAAACACCCTATAATAATTATGGAGTCATTATCAATAAGGGTATTTAAAAAAATAATAATTACATCTTAAAAGACTAAAAATTCTTTATATTTTTTAATATTCAATTCTTTAAAAATATATTACGTTTTTGAACGGAGGGAGTATTATATATTGTGCTTTTTCCTTGTTTTTAGTTTTTATGCTGTTTTTCTATTTTTCAGTTATTTATTCTAGTTTTAGTACAAACAGGTGGTAGTTCATTGGTTATTGTTAGTCACGTTAATTTGATTTTAAACAGCCATCGCAGTTATAATTATGATTTTTTACTTTCTTACAGTAGTTATGATTCTCAGTGTATTAGTTCTAAAATAGAAGCTTGTATTGGACCTGGGCCCCAGTTTTCCTTAAGATTCCCTCAGTTAAGTGAGCTCAAAACTGTAAGTTGATTTTGGGCCTACATTGGGCCCAAGAAATTCCGTCAATTGAGCTAAAATATAAAGTAGCCTCCCTCCATTTTTTTTTTCTTAAGACTAAAATATCTAAAACTTTTTTAAATTTAAAACAGTTGTATATAATCTTTAATTTTATTTTAAAAACTATCTATTATTAGTTATATTATTTTTTATAAAGGTTAAAATATTATTTAATTAAAAAATATTATTAAATAAAATATTATATTGTATAATTATGGCTAATCAATTTCTTATATTTTTTAAATAGTTGAGGTCTTGATAGCCAAAAAAATGTCATTATTATTATATAAAATTTTAAATATCTATATTTATATTAGTTTTGTCTATTTTTTTTATTATCAATGATGCATAATTTTCTTGTATTAAAAGATAAATTAATCTAACTTGATAATATTTAAAATTTTAAATATTTTAGCCATATACATTATATTAATCTAACTGAAAATATAAATAAAAATTTATCCTTTAAAACAATAAAAATATGCATCATTGATACAAAAAGGATAAAACTAATATAGCATAAACATTTAAAATTTTATATAGTGATAATAATATTTTTTTAGCTATCAATACCTCAACTATTTAAAAAATATAAAAAATTAATTATAAATAGTTATAAAATATAATATTTTTATTTACTAACATTTTTTAGTTAAATGACACTTTTGACTCGTATGAAAAAAATAATATAATTAATAGTAGGAGCTTTAAAAAATAAAATTAAAGGTTAAGAGAATTAATTTTAAATTTTTAAATGTGAGAGGGATCATATATAACTATCTCAAAATTTAAAATTTTTATGTATTTTAGCATTTTTTTAATGCTACTCCTTTTATTAAAAAATATAAGGCTTTTTTGATGGGTTGTATTTTAAAAATGTAAGGCATTTTTTGTGTTTTAAGGTGTAATTAATATATTTTTTTTCCTAAAAATACCCATGATAAATAAATAAATTTATACTTATTTTTAAGTGAAACTTCCTATTAAATATGGGTAATTTATGAAAAAATTGTATTGGTTTGAAGATATTTAACTATTTTATTAAAAATGAGATTTGATTAAAAATATATTATATTTTTTTAACGGGAGTGTAAAACTCGATTAAAAATACCTTACATTTTTTTAACAGGAAGAGTATGTGGTTTTTGAAAAATTGATGTTCATTTTTTTTTACTAGTTTGAAAATGATATTCAACTTTGAGTACGTGATTGGTTTTTCGTTAATCAAAAGTTAATTTGGTATAGTGAAATGTATTTTTAAATGTACAATAACAAATATTAATTTTTATTATTTGTAATTTTTGTTATACAAATGCTTTATATTAGATTAAATGTTTTATAAAAAATTAAGATTATAAATTGTATTCAATGAACTTTTTTTATATGTGTAATTTTGCAAAAAAGAATGTTTTGTAAATTTGGATGGAGAGAGTGCTAATTAACATATTCCCTTAGATGTTAGGGATAAATTATAAATGATTAATATACGCATATAACATAGTAATTATTAATAACTTATTCAATTAATTTTAATGAAAATTTATCACCTAACCAGAAGAAATCAATGTAAAAAGAAATAAATGATGAAAATACAAAAAAAAAAATCACTGAACTAGGAAAGTTACTTTGCATAACTTCAGTTAGTTGCATTGGCAAATCCACATTTCCATTGCTTTGGAATGTGCTTTTGAAAATTTATTTTACATAGTCTTAAAATATCCAAACAACATCTGGTTTTTTGAATGTGAGAATGTGCTTTCCAAACCTTAAACACTGTAAATCCAAACGGGCTCTGAATTTCTCGATTAATTTGTAACTGGGAGAGGTACTTATATTTAATATTTAATCATGTCTTTAATAAAATTAAATCCAATTTATTGGAGAATACATATGAATAATTAAAAAAATTGTTTTGAGTCCAATTAGATAATAGACAGTATGGATGTAAAGCGCTCCAATTTAGTGCTGGCTCGTAATTAGGATGAAGTTGTTTTTTGGCATGAAGATCAGACTTGATTGAACATTAAGCCAATTGTAAACGGCTAGCTATTTAGTAGCAGCACTATTTCCTTCAATTGATAGAGGTTCTAAGTTTGAACTTAAAGCTACTGTATTCGTGCGCAGGTGTGTCTCCTTTTCTTGGAGGTAGGAGCCAAGCTAGGGATATTCTTTGAAAGGACAAACAAAAAAAAAAAAAAACAAAAGCAAGCTAACTTTGTCTACACGTGCAATTACGTGAAACCGAAATATGGTAAAATTGAAAGATTATGTTTCTTTTTTCTCACATTGAAATCCAATTGAATTGAAATATGCACAAAAAGTAAGACAGTATGATGAAAAATTACATAAAACCTAATAATATATGCGGAGACGTACAGTGAAAAAACGTTGCACGTAGTGTGAGAAAATTTTTTTATATTAAAGAAAAATAAAACAGGTCCCTGTAAATTTCATAGTTTAGATTTTAATATAGATATAGATTATTATATTATTACAGCGGTATACTGATGTGATAACGCTAATCTTAGTTAGTATTATTATTAATGTTAATAATATTAACATTTATTGAATATTAAATGCCTAAATACCTTTTGTCCATATCAACAGCAACAAACAATAATTCCTTCATTCCTATTTTTAAGTTACATCCTGGGCCTTTTTTTTTTATACTCCTATTTATGAGTTATTTTGCACAATTAATAAAACAAGTAATGATACTCCTGGTATGAGTTATTTTCTTTTAATTTTAATTAAACGTATTTTTAAAATGATTAGGTAAAGGTAATTAGGTAATGGGTAATTTTTATCTATTTATTTAGTGAATTCATTGAAATATCCATTAAATCAAGTCAAATCTAAACAAGTGATGTGATTTCTTGTGGGTGAGAAAACCCTAGAATATCTTTACTGTAGAAGGGGATGAGTCTGCTTGAGCTGAACGAATAACGGGATCCTATAGTCGAGCTCGAACTGGGTGGGAAAAGGGGGCAGCGTAGCGCAGTACCTTCAGGAACAAAACCCCAGACACTGTCTTCCCTGTGTTGCTCGCTTTCTAGGTCTCTAGTTGCGTGCTCACTTCAACTCTTGCCTCTCTGCAGTATTTGTGTCCTCTCACCATGGGTATGTGATTTATCTACCTTGCCGTGTTGTTGCTTTTCTGTTTTTTCTTATTCAATCCATTCATTTCCTGAAATTAATCTGTTTTAGATCTGCATGGTTATGGTTTCTCGAAATTGTATTTGATCTGTGCGTTAGCCTTAATTCGAATGATTATGCTTCGGATATATATATATATATATATATATATTTTGCTTTTTGAGAACCATTGATTATTTTCCCCGTTGTTGTCGTGTTCGTTTCCATTTCTGGGCCTTGATTTATTGCCGGTTTATTAATAGGGTGATCGACTTATAATTGAACCGCGTCTTTTCTTGTTTTGGCGTGACTTTTGTTCGTTTTATACTGATCTTGCTAGTATGAGTTTGTGAGTAGTCGGATACTGATTTTTGGGCTTATGAGGAACTCGGGGAGTTGATGTAGATGTTCATGTCAATTTTGTTTTTAATGGTAGATATTGAGGAGGACATCCGTTCTCTACAGCTTGATTCATCAGGTAATCGGAAGGCATTTTGAATTCTCATTTTCTTTGTTCTTACTATGTTCTGGTGGTTTTCTTTTCTACTTTTGAATATTTTGAGTCCAATTTGTGATTGAGATTTAACAGAAGACAATAACGGTGTTGTTAATCCGGAGGATGCAAAACCAGAAGAAGTTGATAATTCCGCTAAGATGGATGAAGGTTGGTAGTAAGATGTCGCTCGTTCTGTTGTTTTTCATTCCTTACCTACCCTTTTGTTGCTGATCGATTCAGAATAAAATTTCATCTGTCTCGAAAAATAGCATGATTTATGTGTTGCTGAGCCGTTCAGATAAAATTTTCATCTGGCTCAAAAATAACATGATTTATACTTAGAAGACTTATTTCCGCATTTCTTTTTCTTCCATCCTTTTCTTTCCCTTTCACAAGCTTTGCTCTGAAGCTCCATTCCTTGAGATCAACCTGCTTCTGCTTTTACATGCACGGATACTTTATACAGTATTTTACTCGAGCACTTTTCCTTCCCTTGATTAACCCTATCAGTCATGAAACCTCACGTGTCTAAAAAGAATGTCAACCTTTTTTGAATTAGAAACGCATCTATATTCATCACTGTTCCTTGTGGTTGTGTTTAAAGGGTTTTCTGGTCAGTTATTTTTCTCTTGACCTGAGCTTTCTGGTCATTTGTAGACTCTAGAGATTAGTTGATATCACAGAACAAGGAAAGTTGCCTATTTTTTGGGGGTTGTCTGAAAAAAAAAAAGAAGAAAATTATAGGTTTGAATAAACATGTATGCCCTTTTTCTGTAGTTTTCTTCAGGGCAAATGTTTATTTCATCTAACCAGGTTTCGAGTGAATAATTAAGTTACCTTCTGGCAAGCAAAGGTTTTCTGTATAGGTTACATCCAACTTATGTTAAGTAATAACTGCTGACATAACACCATAGGGATTGCTCGCCGTATTGGATTTTGTTGAAAAGTTTATGGTTATAATGCTTGTAAGCTTATCATCTACTTCCATCTTGACAATTCTAAATTTGTTGGGGTTAACTTTACTACTTTTGGTAATAAATTATTTCTCGCTTCCAAAGTCTAAAGACATAGAAATTGTAACATCTCTCCCTTCTTTGTCACTTGTTTTGCCCAATACTTGCTGCCTCTTTCTTTACCTTAGGCCTTGTTTGGTATGAAGTATTGGAGAGATGGGATTGGAATTGGCACTGGCTAGTACCAGCTTTTTGTGTTTGGTATGGAGCATAGCCCAATCCCATCTACATGGGATTACCCAATCCCACTACTCCTTGGGTCTTGGGAAATCAATCATGGATTGATTTTTTTCAGACCAAATTACCCTCATTCTCACACCCTCTCTCCTGTCTCTCTACCCTTGCCTCCAACCCCATCCCTTACCGTTCACTCACTCAACCGAGTCTGCCATAGTTGCCCCTGGCATTGGCGCCGTCCTCCACCATTGACAGGTTCGTCTTCTTCCCTTCTTCCTTTGTCTGCCTTTGGCCGTTCTCCTTTCATCTTCCTCCCTTCTCCTTCTGTATACCTCCCGCCATCCTCCACCACTAGTTCGAGTCTTCTCCCTTTGTGTTCCTCCCTTCTCCCTCCGTCTACCTCCCGTAGTCCTCCAGCACTACATCTCCTCGCATCTACTCGCCTTCTTACCTTTGAATCTGCATTGAACAAGGTTGTTGCATTTGCCTTCAAATCTTCGAGAACCATTGCTGTATTGCTTCCAATTCCATGTCATTGAATAGGGTGATAGGCGGCAGGGGGAGCTTGGTTCTAATTCATGAGTGACAAAGAGATGGGTTTTGGCAGTTCTTTTAAATTATAAGGGTTATTATAGTCTTTTTATAATTTATGTTACTTATAAAATAAAATGAAAGAAAGTATTCTCTACAATTATTACTTCATATCAAACATAATTTGAAAGCTCCAATCCCAATCCCAATCCCAGTTCCAATACTAGTGTCAATTCCAATCCTTTTAAATTTAGGCCTGCATACCAAACAGGGCCAACTGTTTCTTTGCATGGTTTTTTGACTAAGGATGAAGAGCATACTAATTTTTTTTGTCTCACCTCGTTGGTTTCAGGTCTAAATCAGGAAGTAAAGGCACAGCCTGTCCAGGCTGATCCTAAAGGTAATCGGGATGTTTCACTTTTAGTTTGTGATTTTATCACATACTTGCATTTTCTATTATTGTTTCAAATTAGACAGGTTACTTTCAATAAAGTTAGGAATTTCCATTTTCTGATGCTGGTGACTTTGATTTAATGTTTTGAAAGATAAGGAAGTTCCTTCAGTGGAGGATCAAGAGGATGAGAAGACAGACAAGAAAAGACACTTGAATGTTGTGTTCATTGGTCATGTTGGTAAGTTGTTTGCTAGTTTCTTTAATCATTATATGGTTTAAATGAACTGGTGGTCTTGTGGTTGGCTAAATGATCTGCCATACTTGCCTGTCATGTCCATTGTCTTAGTTAAAGGCCTGAGTCTTGCACGTCCCTTTCTCTCTTTCTGTAATTTAGCCCTTTTGCTTTATGGTTCTCTGTGCCCCCTTTGTATTTTTGACATATGCTTTGTAGTGGTCAGATATTTTTTTGGTTGTGTGTGTGTTGTTAGTGTGAACGCATGACAAATCTTGGTCTGGCTGCAATGTTTTGAAAGTCAAAGTTGATCAAGGGAACAGGAAATCTTTGGTTTATTGAGAATATGACTTAAGAAAGGTTGGAACATTTGCCTTAACTTTGTAAATACTTGAGGAAGAGTAAGAATAGGTATAGGGATTCATTTATAGGATATGCTTGAAGTTTATAAAGTGAAATATTGGTGGTTTTAATTTATGTTTACTGGAATCTGTATCTTGAAGCAAAATTATGGAGCTTAAAACCAAAGTCAGGTTTTCTGTGGTCAAAAACATTGTAAATTTGGTTTTTACATGCTTGTGAGTTGAATTTTTTAAGCTCGTAAGGTGAATAGAAAATTAGGGTGATTTTATAACATTGTGGACAGTAGCAGAAAAATATAATGGGAGTTGGGATAACATAGTCAGGTATCCCTTTAAACCAGTTCTCTTTAGTTGCATATCAAATTATCAAATGTACTAAATCTGACAAAATGGGCATATTGTATATGCTATCCTTTGGATACCTTTTGGTGCTAAACCTGGTGAATATAGAATACAACTTTACTGAGTTGCACTGATAGATAGCAAAAAAGTCCAAGAGCATTTGTCACCAAATCTTTGATTGGCAATTTTCTGCACTGCTGGCTTTTTCACCACCACAATCACATCCTTTGCCAAAGAGAACTTGCACTTGGGGGATTGATTCTTGCCTCCTTGTCGTTGGTGATTGAGCTAAGAAATAAAATTTTGGCTAGTTGTGGAATTTTTTCTTCTGTTTATCCGTTTTTTGTAGTTATTCATATTCAGTATCTTTAATCCTTAGTTTTTTATGGTAAAATCAGTAATATCTATTTGAACTTCTTGTTCCAGATGCTGGTAAGTCTACAACTGGTGGCCAGATACTCTTCCTAAGTGGTCAGGTTGATGAACGCACCATCCAAAAATATGAAAAAGAAGCAAAGGACAAAAGTAGAGAAAGCTGGTGAGCTCATTTACTGTGCAATTGTTGATTGAAAAATTCATGTTTGATTGCGGTTGGCTTTTAAACTGATTAATTTTCTGTTGTGAAAGTTTAAGTTTGCACCTTCACTCAATTTGGATTGAGAAAGAATTGAGCTCCTTGGTCTTTTCAAGTGAAGATATTTTTAAGAAGCGATGAATTTTTTTTTTTCAATTTCATTTTGCATGGTTTAATTGTTGTGTCTGGACATGCAATTGAAGCAGTGACCACGGTGCTATTGTTACAGATTGGACTATAATATGCAAGTTGATCAAAGAATAAAAGAAGATGAATACATAATGAAATTAAATTTTGAATAATTAAATATTAAACGATTTTTTTGGCCAAAAATATAAAATTAAATGAGTGATACGTAAAAATGTAAATTTGGTTTTGTCTTGATGAGATTCTTCATGTCTGCCAAGGTCTTATAGCTTCTGGTTTTACTTATCCTGTTTGTTAGTTTTACGGCATTTTGTGCATTGAATTTTTTGGTTATTCTATTGCTTGTTAGGAGGAAAAGGTGTTCTTCTACTTGCCAATTATACAGGATATTGATTTATCTATCTGTCAACCACCCATCTTTCTATCATTATTTACATATATGATGAATTGCTGGTTTTATTTACTAGGTATATGGCTTACATAATGGACACTAATGAAGAGGAGAGGGTTAAGGTACGAGCTATGAATTAATTGGCTATTAGAAGTTGAATGCTTTATGCCTTTATCCAATGCGTTCAGTTCTTGTTTTCTGTTTTTATTTTTAATAAGTTGTCCCAATTGCAGGGCAAAACGGTTGAAGTTGGGAGAGCGCATTTTGAGACAGAAAAATCAAGGTTTACAATTTTGGATGCACCTGTGAGTATTGTATTTCATGATTCTTATTCAAATTTGTTTTACATGCTTTAAAATTACAGATTCTCTAAAACAATTTTCTGGTATGGAAGCTAGTTTGTTGTGACGCACATACACATGGTTATGTGTCTTTATGCTTTTGTTTGGTTACCCTTTCATTTCAATTGCTTGTTATCTTCTGCTGCTTTATGTGTACTTTTCCTTTCTTAAAATATGAAATTACTTCTCGTTTTGAATTAAATGGAAAGTTAACTCTCTTTGTATGCTATTTTGTACATTTTGAGTGGGGCTTCGTGAGATGAGGGTTGGCAAGCATCTAGTCCACTCTAAACTAGAGAATCATGAGAATTAGAAGATATGCTCAAAAAAGGATTATTGGATATAATCACAAGGGAAATGGAATTTAAAAATAATTCGCTATTTAGATATTCTATCACCTGGGCATTCCTGCCTAACCCACTTAAGAAGCACTGTTGTTTCCAGTGCTGTGAATGTTGTGCAGTAGCAAGCCACAGAAACATCCTGTTGGATGCTGTGGCCAATGCAATGATGGGGCAAGGAACGGGACAATGTTGAAATAATTTATACTAATTCAATACAACTTAAAATCTGAATGAGTTTTAACACTTTGAATAATGAATGATGACAAATAATGAGAAGCCTTATCCTTCTAGATGGGTTGGCTATATGAATTGTACGATATCATTGTGCTCTAATGAATGATGACAAAACTAAAATATAATTATGCTAACACAACACCAGAAGGAAAGAAGAAACGAACGGCATATCATCGATTTTAGAGAATTGTGGGAGTGGTCCAAAGTCTTGGGCTTGATGTTGGCTGAGAATTTGACAAGTGCCTCAAAGCTGATTTGGAGATCTCATCTTATTCCAAAGAAAAGTCAATGAAGTGGGCCTTTCTGCCTAGAAGATGCAGCGCTGTAGTTGTGCATGATTAAGATTTTACATTCTTGATTGTTCTATTGATACTCGGATGATAAAACCAAATAGCCCTTGTACCCCTTTATACCAGAACCACTGACTGGCATGAGAAAATAGAGGTGAAATTTGTAAACATCACTTTGGTCACAGCCATGCATCCTTTATCAAAAGCAGCACTTCAATAGAGGACATCATAGTTCTCCTACATTGAGGCTACTATACCATGGACGGTGAGGCTTGATGTGTCCTGGGTTTTGTACTTTTGTGTGTTGATTAGGGTACAGGGTTTCTGTGCGTTGTTGATAAGTGGTAAAAATTCTACATTTTAAATTTGAGTTATATATATGAGGAATTATTTTTGGGCGATCTATCAGAGAGAAAATGGTAGAAAATTGTTTAATATGGCTTTTATATATGCAAAGAAAGTCATTAGAGGCAATTGTGAAGAGGGTTGAGTGGATGATCTTTTGCCCTATGAAAAGAGGTAGAAAAAGATGTTGAAGGATACTCTTGGAAGTTATTGAAAGGGATTTATTGGTCAATGATATATCTGATGAGTTGGTTATTGACATATTACAATGATGTGTGATCCATATAACTAACCTTACGTAATGGAATAAGGCTGCTTGTTAGTTGTTTATGTTGTTGATGACAATGACGCTGTATTGGAAATTTAAATGCTTTTAAATGGATGAACGTCCTGGTTGTGGAACCCCTTTTGTCTCACCTCAATAATTATTGTGTAGGGTCACAAAAGCTATGTCCCCAACATGATTAGTGGTGCGGCTCAAGCTGATATTGGAGTTTTGGTAAGTGGATTATGATATGTCAAACCCTCTTGATCTTCCGTAGTGTTTGATTAGGAAAATGATGATCTCTCCCTATTCTATCAGGTAATTTCTGCTCGAAAGGGAGAATTTGAAACTGGATATGAGAGAGGTGGACAAACCCGTGAACATGTCCAGCTTGCAAAAACATTGGGGGTGTCTAAGCTGGTTGTTGTGGTTAATAAGATGGATGAACCTACTGTGAAGTGGTCCAAAGAGAGGTGCTCTCTTATGATCCCCCACTCTTACTTCCTTATTTGCTCTTCTTTCTTCACTTATGATTTTGAAGAGCTTTGTTGCTTCTGTTTCTAGGTATGATGAAATTGAGTCAAAGATGATTCCTTTTCTTAGGTCATCAGGCTACAATGTGAAGAAAGGTATTGGTGTTTTGTTTTATTTTTTGTCAGTTTCTTTTTGACAATATTATGGTTATGTCTTTTACCTTCATTCCTGTTATCACAATTCCACTTCACCATTTTTCTGTTTTTGCTTGCTCTAACTGCTTGATTTAGAGAGATGGTAGATCCTGTATCTTTTACACTGGCAACTGCCTCTATATAAGCTCATGATAGAGTGGTATTCACTTGGGATGGTTCTGGATTTATTTCATAATGATGATGATGGAGCCCTCTATTCTAATAAGCTTTAAACAAGCATAAACCAGAAACTACACCACAAATGGGGACTGAAAATTACTATTACCAAATAGCAAAGTTGGATTACAGCGAAATAAGGAACTGAAAATTACAACGTACTGAAACAGAAACAGCACAAAATACACTCCACCAAACAACAATCACAAAATATAAGTCACTCACTTACAAACATACACTAAGCAGAAGATAAAATGATGAAGAAAGATGACTTCCTCCACCCCCAACCTGGCATTCGAGAGGCCAG
Organism: Prosopis cineraria; assembly: GCF_029017545.1. Taxonomy (NCBI): domain Eukaryota; kingdom Viridiplantae; phylum Streptophyta; class Magnoliopsida; order Fabales; family Fabaceae; genus Prosopis; species Prosopis cineraria. The sequence continues at coordinate 38,499,943 of NW_026555332.1, forward strand.
AGCTTTCCTTACCACTCTCAATATTCAAAATACTCCACACTTTTCTTCTACACGAACATATAGATTTAAAAAGCCAAAAAGTAGATTGCCCCTGCCAAAACACTAGCTTTACTCCCCTACTCTGATGTGTCAGCTGGTCTTTACTCATAGGATTTTCTCCTAAACCCATAGTTCCATATTTTCTGCCCTTTGCCTTTCTTTTTATATCTCCTTTTTGTGAGTTTTCATAGTGACAGGAGATGGGGTCTTATCAGATGACTATTACTGAATCTTAGTATATTTCCCTAGTGAAGGAAATAGATCAAAGGTTTAACTTATGGATTTGCTTCTGGATTCTTTGGTATAAAGTTTATTAGATTCTCTATCATAATGTTGAACTTGAACTTTATTGAGCAGCTGCTTGTCTGGTAATAGGAACTAGGGCTGAGGCCCATCAGGCTGTTCTCCAGAGGTTTTTTTCCTTAAATTATATTTTTACTGCTTTGCAGCTATCTCAATGGTGAGCTACTTGAAAGGCTTGTGAAAATGGCTGAGAAACCCTTGTTAAAGAAATTATTTTAATAAAATATTTAATGTCATTTTTAGATCTTTGGCATCTAAATGGTTAGGGATGCGATACTAATTTTCAAGTTTTAATTTACTAGATGTCCTGTTTTTACCATTATCTGGCCTGACTGGTGCAAACATGAAAACAAGATTGGATAAAAGCACTTGTCCTTGGTGGGATGGCCCCTGCCTATTTGAAGTCCTTGATAGTGTTGACACTCCACCTCGAGATCCCAAAGGCCCTTTAAGGTAATGTATCTTTTACCTTATTTGCATGAATTGTTATTGTGTAATCTAGTAAGTGGGAAAATTGTCATTTGTCTTTCAAGTAGTTTTTCGGCCATTTTATCATACAAGCATACATCTGTGTGGGAGCCTGCCATTGTTGCTTGCTTCTTTTGGTAAAAGAAACATTGTGAGAGGATAGAGTGCAAAGGAAAAGAGGGGGAAAATTTAGAGGTGGTAATTTGGGTCAAGCCCTACGGCCTTGCTCGAATGAGCATGAAAAATCTTAGGGCCAAGCTTGGGAGTTTAAAAGATTTTCTTTGCCCTGGGCTTTTTCAGGCTGTCCTAATAAACCTGAATACTTGAATTCCTTTTTATTATTAATTATATGATATAAAAATTCAAAATATTTTTTTAAAATAAAAATTGAAATAAGATGAAAATAAAAATTTGGGTCAAGCCCTACGGCCCTGCTCGAATGAGCATGAAAAATCTTAGGGCCAAGCTTGGGAGTTTAAAAGATTTTCTTTGCCCTGGGCTTTTTCAGGCTGTCCTAATAAACCTGAATACTTGAATTCCTTTTTATTATTAATTATATGATATAAAAATTCAAAATATTTTTTTAAAATAAAAATTGAAATAAGATGAAAATAAAAAATAAAACAAAATAATATTTAACCATTTGGGCATCTGGACTGCAATAACCCCAAGAGATTAGGGTCGAGTTTGGTTATATGGTAGGATATTTTAAGCTCAATTTGAATCGAATCCAGTCCGAATTGAGCTTAACCCATCCAAATTACTGGCTCTAGGAAAATCAGAAAATGACGAGGTACTGAGATAAATTAAGGATAATCAGACAAGGTTTTACTGCTTTACAAGAAAATTCTCTTTGAAAGCTGTATATGCTAATTGTAGAAGATTCAAATGTTCATATTTATTGCCTCTATGTTCTCGGTGTATCAGCTCTTGCGTTATGTTTCTGTCGATTGCCTAAGGGTTATGCTGAGAATATGTAGTTTTCCCCCCTAAAAAAAGATGACCTATTTCTTTGTTATTGTTGAACTTCTGATTTGAATAGGATGCCTATACTTGACAAATTCAAAGACATGGGTACTGTTGTTATGGGAAAAGTGGAATCTGGTACTGTCCGTGAAGGGGATTCCTTGTTGGTTATGCCCAATAAGGTTGGATCTTTTTCTGCTCTAATATGCCTTGAGTTGTGTGAGCCTTGTCCTCTTTTTTGACTTTATAAACATGGAATACTGCCAAAAAAATTGCAGGACCTTGTGAAAGTTGTTGCTGTGTTCATCGATGACGATAGGGTTAAACGTGCTGGACCTGGTGAGAATATACGGGTTAGAATATCTGGTGCTGAAGAAGAAGACATAGCAAGCGGGTTCATTCTGTCTAGTGTTGGTAAGTATTTTATGCTTTCTTCTTTTGTTCTGTCTAGTGTGGAATAATCTAGAAAATATGATCACCAACAATTTCAATTGTGCTGCAATTAGGCAATGAGTGATCTGTCTTATAATTCATTCTTTTCTCTCTGCATCTGATATGAAGAAATTAACTAGCAGTATGCCCTGAAATAGCTGAAACATGAGATGTTTTCAGGTTGGCTCTAGTAACTTCTACCAGTACTGCTGGTGCACCATTCTCTTGCTTTCACCTAGTGAATAAACAAATGCAATCTTATTACTTGAATTTCAAATCTTCATGAGTGGGATTCTTCTTAATTAAATACGGGTTCCAGTACTTCACTACTGCTTTTTTGAAACATTGTTGTCTATTTGCTGTTCATATTTTCATGTGATTTTTGTTTTTATTTTTCCTCTTGCAGAAAATCCAATACCAGCTGCTACAGAGTTTGTGGCTCAGCTGCAGATCCTTGAATTGCTGGACAATGTAAATAGTCTCTCTCATCTGGGTGTGGTTTTTGGATTTCATTTCAGTATGCTTATGCTAAAAAGTTCTTGTAGTTATATGTCTTATCTAGTTTCTATATAATCTACAGTAAGATTAATCTCTGTTACATCACTTTTTAGGCTATTTTTACTGCTGGGTACAAGGCTGTTTTGCACATCCACTGTGTTGTTGAAGAATGTGAGATTGTTGAGCTCCTACAGCAAATTGATCCAAAGACAAAGAAACCAATGAAAAAGAAACCTCTCTTTGTGAAGAATGGTGCAGTTGTTGTCTGCCGAATTCAGGTGCATGTTATTTCCATGTCAATTTGGAACTGTTTCTGTTTGATAACTTTTTGTGTTGCTGTATGCGGAAATTATTTGACAGTGTGCGAGTACCATATAAAGTTCTTACCTCCTGCTTGTGCATGATGATTCTGGAGTTTCATATAAGTTGCTGATGGTAATTTAGTTTCTGGGTGTTTCCCTAGTTTATTTCCATGATAATTTAGATGTTTTTTCCAGGTTAATAATATGATATGCATTGAGAAATTCGCTGATTTGCCCCAACTTGGGAGGTTTACTCTTCGCACAGAAGGTAAGAAGTGATGGTTTCCTTCACTTGAAAATTTGTTCCTGCTATTCAATATTTGAAGTCTCAAGGCTTATCTCCGCTTACAGGAAAAACTGTTGCAGTGGGAAAAGTCACTGGCTTTTAATTTTGAAACAATTTTGACTTGAGGTAAGAAACTTTTCAACTGCAGTGCTGTATCATATGCCACTAAATTGTTTGTTCCTTACTATGTAATGTCTAGTCCACGGGCAACCTAGCTGTTGATGTTACAGTTTGCGGATCTTTTCTGCAATGTGCTCTCTACCAATTTGCATAACTGAGATGGAATCACCTTATTGAACATTCAATTAAAAATATCGATAAAAAATGAAAATAAAAATATTGCAATTCTACATCTCGTTATTAGGTTAAATGTTTGTTTTGAATTTTGATCCCCCATGGTGTAAGGTATTAGGGCTCGATTTCTGACTCAAGGGTGTAAAACTGGTTTTTTAATCGTCGGTGCTTGTCCAGGTAAAAGTTTTGTTGTGTATATTGAGCACCCAGAAATATTTAGCTGCTGTACTCTATTTTTGAGCTTTTTTTTTTAATAATCTGTTTACCAATTATGGAATATTCCAACAGTGTGGACAGGAAGTAAATGTTGCATTGGTAAACTGAGGAGGTATTGAGGCATAATTGAGAGCGACGATTTGGAGATGTTCTTAATTTTGGGATTTGAAATTTGGTTGTACTTAGTGATAAGTAGTTGGGAGTAATTGACGGTGGCATGGGCACGCATGTATGTTTATGAGGTGATTCCAGGCATGGTTACTCCAGTATTGTGCGGGTGATAGCCTTCTTGAATCACCCATTCATGTTCCAAATCCAAATATAAATCAATTTGAATGGACGGGTTTTATACCCGTTGTAGCGGTATTATTTTAGACATTTCTGTGCTGATTTCTCCTATAGTGATGACGGTATTTAAACAAATATCTGGTTTGATGTTAATTGACTTGTATCAATTATTTTTATTTATGTTTTTTTAGAAGGGAAGTAATAAACCTATATTCAAAGAATCTCGTTAATCCCGACAAAAAGTTCCAATGATTACCTTAAACCCCCGCAGTACAACTCAAAATATACTAAAATCTAAAACCATCCATTTTTTTCTGTTTGAGTGGTTTAAGTCTCGTTTAAAATTGTTAATTATGTACTGTCTTATTTGAGGTTCTGATAGAAGGGTCACATCGCGATACACTGATCTGACACGGATAGCTGCTTGAAATTAGGGCGTGAACAATATCCAACCCTACGCATTGTACACTTCTGGCATGGATGATAATCCTGGATGGTCTCTGTACAGCGAAATTAAATGTTGGTTAAGGGGCTGATGGGTTAAATTTGAAAATTGCCTAAGAGCTGAAAATTTGACGTACTAGAAGTTGGAAATTTTGAAGTTGCTGAAAGTGTAATTATGTTTTCCTTATCTATTTTTTAATTATTGTTTGGCTGCCTATCGGACTGTTGTGCTCCTTCGAACGTGCCTGGGTGTTAGTAGAGCTTTGTTCTTAAATATAGTGTTTATTAGCGATTGTGGTTTTCGAGGTCCTTTTACTATAATATATTTTGGGGTGCGTAAGTTATCGAGAATCAAGAGATTGAAAATGTTCACAGGGGAGTGACTTGTTCATTTCTTGGAAGCAAATAAAACGTAGGTGCTCTTATAGGAGTGAGAATCAAAGTAACAGTTTTAGGATGCCTAGTTTAGGAATAAGGTTCATGCAGGGCGAGTTCAGTATTAACTGAGAGTCTGGGTTGATTTGTTTGAGTAGTCGGGTTTGTTAAAATGTTTAGAGAGCACCTTTAATTGTGCGCTTATATTGGGAAAGCAACGACTTTCTATTTCGAATTTTGCCTGTCCAAAGGAAGTTGTAACTCTTCATGCATGGTGGTTTTTACTCCCCGTAAACGCAACGTTCCATTAATGGGGGACCATCCTCCTGGATTTATTGCTGGTAATTTGTAACGGGTCATGTTGAATAAGCTTGAAAATATTTAGGGTTAGGTTTTGCAAAATAATATATTTTTAATGTTTGCACTTGAATATGCTCAACAAATTTAAATCAAGCTCGATCAGGTTAGGTTTGAGGCTTGGCTAGAATACTCAAATACTACATTGTTTTAATATATATAATATTAAATGTTAATTGATATTTGAAATTTTAGTTCATTTTATATTAACAGATAATATATTTGAACACATTATTATAGATATTTTCTTAAAATTTCTTAAAAAAATAAAAATTAGCAACATTGTTATATTTTTATTATTTTTAATCGATAATATTCTAAAATAATATTGAAAATGTATTTTAATCTTGATTCTTAAACTATAAAAGCCATAATTTTTTTAAATAAAATAATTTGAGTGTTCTACTTTTCTCTAAGAATTGCAAAAAGTATATTTTATAGTTTTTGATAAAAAAATTAATTGTAAAGTAAAAATTGAAATTTAAAATAGAAAGAAAACAAATTGACAATTTAAGTTTTTTGGTCGGTCCCAAATAAGTCCTGAGCCTTAGAATATTGAGATTGGGTTTAATTATATGAGTTTTTTAAATAGAGTTAGGTTTAATTTGGCAGAATAAGTTTGATTTGCTCAAATTATCAACTTTACCTGAATATAATGAGTTGGGTTAAACTAGACAATTCTCTAATTGGGCCTATCACTTCTCTAATTCGCCCATTACCATTTTCAGTCCAAACATTTATGTTTGATTCCTGTGTGAAAACATTAAATAATGAACATGAGAGGAATGCGTACAGGTAAATTAATAAATTTTGTGCAGATTAAATCCTGTCTGATTCATGAAAAGAGAACTCCATTGACTATTTTTGGGGAAATAATTAAGGAAAGAGAATGAATCAATATCCGCACCCCTCTATGAGAAAGATTTGGTGAGTTTAAACGTTAATAATTCTCTTGATCATGGATTTCCCCTCTCAAATCCTCACATGTATTGTTATCTTTTACACTTTTGTTAAACTTTTATTCCTTAATCCTGAACTTGATTCTTTGATTTTAAGAAGAAATCACACTTCTATGGGATGAAATGATTTTAATTTCTTTCCTTTGTTTTATTTTTAAGTATTGAGGGAGATTTTGACAATTGGCTTTTCAAGACCAACTAAAGGTATTTAAAATCAATCTAAACCAATGACACGAAATCAAATCGATCAAAATTGATTATAAATAAGGTTTAGTTTAGTTTTTCTTTTAGTAAAATTAATTGGTTTGGTTTGGTTCAATTTTTATTTTTTGAAACTTGAATCAAAACTTATTATATTTATTTTATATGCCTTTATAAATTTGTCTAACTTTTTTCTCTTTCCTAAGTTCAGTTATCTATAAATTGATGGTTAAAAATATGTTACAATTAATTAAATATTGTCTATAATTTTTATGATATTTTTAAGGATACTTGTCTATAATCAGTTAACTATGGTCTACAATTAGGAAAAATACTATTATACTCCATATATTTGACAATAAAAGGTTATTGTTATTAGTATTTTTCTGCAAATTAGAGTAACTAACTTTGTTTTATATTTTTCTGTAAAAATTACGCTCAACTGTCATCATAAATTCATAATAAGCAAACTTTGATTAAGTGCCAATGACTTAAAATTACATAATTCAAAAAATGCCTACAGTTTTAACAGTTTTTAATAATTAATTATTTGAAGATGCATATACATGATCACTTTGCTGTTAGTACTTTCATGCTATTAAAAATATTTAGAGGAAAATTAAAAAGAATCCTGTCAACTATTAAGTGAAGTATCATTGTCCATCAAGATTTTGAAATATAAGTGATGCCGAATGGGAAAAGGACAAGGGAGAAGATAAGAGAAAAGAGTAGAGAAAGAGATAAAAAGAGAATATAGAGAAAAGAGAAATTCAAAAGAGAGGCAAAGTAATAACAATAATTCTCATTCAATCAAATGCATGTACAAAGCCAATGAGTTAAGGCATTATCTATTGGTTTCAACCCTAGAAGTAAATGTGAGAAAATTTCAAAAATTTTAAAATTAAATGAAAAGATAACAATAAATACTGAAAGATAACGATAATACAAATATTACAATAATTAAAAGAAAATATTCCTAATTAATAAGAAAAATATCTCCAATCTTCAAATGTTTAAAAATTTTCAATTATTTCTTTTTCTTTTCATTCTTTTTTATTCCCATCATTTCTCCCTCGGTTGAAGAACTTCCTTTCGGAGAGTAAACCGTAGGTATGCTTAGGAACTATGATGGAATCAAGAGATTTTAAGTTGTGTCTCTATTTAGAAATCCTTTTTAGCAAATCAAATACTAATAAATAGCATCAAATGAACAATAAACAACCTGAACATGTAAAATCACAATATGCAAGCTTGGAAATCCTTTCTAACAAACAAGATAATAAAGAAGAGGACCATGTGATTTAAGAATGATATATTCTTTAACAACTACAATAACTTCAATGATATAGCAGACGAACAAGGTAGAACATGTAATAACTTTTGTCATTAACCTCACTTAACCACAATAATTGGATTATGTATGATGACAATGGACAATAGGATCAACCAGGCCATTTCAACCTCTAAAGATTATTTAAAAATACCTTTGAATAAAATGGGATTTCAAAAATAATTCAAATTTTAAAACAAGAATTTAAGGCCCTTTAAAACATTTAAAATTAGAGTATCAATATTTTAGAAATAGAGAAAAAAGTTTGAGCATTAAAACAAGTTAAATAGGGGCCAAGAAATCATTTCAGTAAAATGGGTATGGCTAGGCACTCATTTGCTGTGACTTGTGGCACGGAGGCCACTCACTGTGGTTAGGACAAATGAACACGTTCGTCGTGGCCAATTGAACATTTCACCACAAAATACATGAGTTGACAGCACATATTTGATAGCAAAATAATCTAATTTTCTAAAGACCTAGTTTTTAGGTTAGACCTTCAATTAAGGTGATTTAAGTATTTACACATAGACAATTAAATACTCTAACTAATGGCTTTAGTTACACCACAATATGGTACCGAACGAGGATTTTAGACCCTTGAGACTATATGCACCCACATATTATCATATTTTCAAATCAATCAAGTGCTGTCATCCAAATTTTAGTCATTAACCAAGATAACAACCATAAAATCACATTCATAGATAAGCATGTAAGACTCCACATGTATTAAGGATTCAACCATCAATCATAAATCGCACACTTGCCTGATTGGCTTTCATTTCAAAAACATAGGAAAGCCATAACAATGAGTGCCCAAGTCAACATTTAGGCTCATGCAAATGCAATGGACTTTCTAAAAAGAATAACCCCTAATGTTGGAAACAATGTGTATTCAAATACATAGAGAAAATGACTAAAGACTTTAGAGCTTCATGTTACCCGTGCACTTAGCATTACCCAAAAAAAATATATTAAAAAATGGAGTATGATTATACAATCTTAATAATCATGGCATATGAATCCAAATAAATAAAAGTATGGCAAATACTAGCATGTACAGTAAAAATTTACATTTAATATTCTATTAGTATTCAACATATATCATAATACCATTATTCACTAATCACATGGTATCTAATTCAATGAAGATAGCTGTGCATGATCATATGCATTTCATTTTTATTCTTCTCCTTATATCTTTTGACTGAATCTATAGGCTATCAAATTATATAGGACTAACCTGTGTGATTGAATTAGGTCACTCTCCAATTGTTAGGAATTACTTAGCCAAGATACCTGCTCCCCATTCTTGGGCCATGGATTCTCCCTTCTCAAATTACTAGAGTATCATAATTGCCTGAGCCACACCATTCCTCATAAGAAACCGGTGATCTTAGGTAGTGTGCTCACATATGCCTCCCAAGAGATAATGGATAAGGCTACATCACATGGATTTCATAATGCCTTTATTCACTCAAATGAACTCCTACCTATCTATGATCATGTTATATGTTTATGTTACTCAATGACATGTCATAAATGCAAATTTGATTAACTTATCTCATAATCAAGCATAGACTATCAAGTCAAGAATAAATAACCAATATTTAATTTCATGCCATAATCATATGCTCATGTTCAATGACATATTATCATCATATACTTTAACAACTTTGTTCATGCATAAGATTACCCTATAAAGTCATGTATTGATACTCAATTCTTAGTATTGTGCCATAGATATTCAATCACTTAATCATATATCCACATTCTCATACACATTCTCATAAATTCACATGCTCATATTCATGCTTAGTAAGATTATATTAGTCACAATTGCATCATTGCATCATGGTTAACAACCATATTGAACTTCATTCAATCATGTTATACAACTCATGCCACCATCACATTTAACATAGTATAACCACACAACTCCAATTAAATCAACCATTTCATTTTATCATCAAACAAGCTCATGACCACATATTACATAATTCTTAACCATTAATACCAACATGTTTGCTTATTCATATCATTAAATTCATAGCAAACAATAATATACAAGTCATAATTGTAAACAATGATTATTTATGAAAATTTAAGAGTGCGTTTGGCAATTTATGACAACTAAAGTAAAATAAGTATTATTGCTTGTTACCTCAACTCTTAGATTACCCTCCCAAAAGTACAATTTTAGATTTCAAGGAAGCTCACAAACAGTCCATGAGCTCTAAGAACATGCAATCTACAATTAATAATTAACATTATTATTAATAACTAATTATCATTAATTAACCCTTAATCATGATTAAGTTCTAAAACCATCATTAAACATGATCATGCCCAACTAACACTAGAGCCCACTACTATTGGCTTATTTAACTTTTATTAGGCTTAATAAACACTGATAGCTAATCTTATTAGCTTAATTATTTAGTGTTAAGGTTAATTTTCAACCCCCCTTATTACTAACTCTAATCATTGCCATAAGCATAAACAAATAATCAAAAACTTAAAACAGCACCCTTAGACTATATTAAAGTCATTAGAATAGGTATAAATCAACCATGAGTTCGAGCAACAACTTCTTAAGCCCAAGAACTAGCAGAAAAAATGCATGGAGAGGAGAAGGAGAAGAGAGAAGACTTGCCCAAGGTGTTACAAGCCCTAAATAGTCTCTAAGTACCTCCAAATTCGATTCAATGTTCCCATGCTTGGCTCTTGACTTACTCAGCAAAGAAATCAAACATCCTGAGACACAGGCTCGCATTCAGTTTCTCATGAAAATTAAGTGAATATATCATCAATTCTTTTCGATGCTTGGTTTAGATCATCTCTTAAGATTTAGAATTTTAGATCTCTCGGGATAAGAAGTTTGTAAAATATTTCTAAAATTAGAAGAAGAAGAGAGAGGAAAGAGAATGTGTTCGATATTTTCACTGTCCATGTCACTGCGTCGTCTTTTATTTCAAAAAACATGTGAACCTCACAAGTCACAACATTTTTGTGTTGCTATTCGATTAATACGAGAAAAACTTAGTTTCCTTACAGTGAGTCTCTCTCTCTCTATTGTGCATCTAGTGCAGTCATAAGCAGTGAACGTCAAATTTCAAAATGGGAATTATGTAACCTAAGATTTAGATTGATGAATTTAAATTTAAATTTTAAAATTTATATATTTAAAATTATTTATTTGGATAATGTAACAAATATTAAAGTTAAAAGGAATACCAGTTGAAATTCAAAACAAAATAAAAATACTGATGAAAGATAAAAACAATAAATGAGAAGAGAGATAAGAACAACAGAGATAGTGATAATAAAAACATAAAAAAACATAACAGTTGGAGTATTTAAATTTTCTAAATCCAGTTAATCCAATTTAGTTGAAAAATACTCCCTTTGTTTTTGGTTATAAAAAAAACTATTACTTTTGGTTTATTTTTTATATAAGTAAAATTATATTTTTTTAATATGTATTTATTGCAAACTTTTTAAATTATTCCTCATAATTTTATCTTTCATAGTCATAAAAAATAATTAATGAAGTTTTGATTAATATAATTAATTATTATTTTTTAGATGTGTGATAGGAGAACATGCGAGGTCCAAATTTTCATGACGCCGGATAAGTAAATATGAAGAGGTGAGTGCAATTGACAGAAGTAAAGGTGAAGTAGAATGGAAGGAAGGGACTAGACTGCAAAGGGAGGAGGAGGCGGTGGTGGGACGCAAGGTGTTACAACTCCTCTAGTCCCTTCTAAGCCTTATAGAGGGTTCAATGCACCTAAAAACCATTTGATTACTCCAATTAATCCAATTAGAATCTAGATTAATTGCCCTAACCCTCACTTAACTTAATTAATCTTATTTTAAATTTTAAGATGTTACATAACAAGAGTGGAATGAAAGTGAATGTTGTCATTATTAGTCTCAAAATTCACATTTACCATGGGTAGAATTTACTTCCATAATTGCTCTTCTTTTTGAGTAATAGCTACCTTTTAAGTCTCAACAATGCTTATAGCTAGAGCATGAACAAAAAATTCAACATGGTTTGACTTGGCTTCTTTTTCACATGCCTCAATCTTGAAATTATCAATGTCATCACTTTCAAGCACAACTTGTATAGGTAAAAGATCTTTTTTAGGAACATTATCCCCTTTAGAAGTAAAAATAATATGGTCTTTATAAAATTAAAAGATACTATTGATAGGATTAGTAGTCTTTTCCTTTTAATATGACTTCTCTTTCTCAACTAGATGGCAATGTCTTCCTTTTAATGTTGATCGAAGGAATATTCAGAGTTAATCAATTTTATCTCTCACGTTTTCAAGATGTGAACGCATGAAATTCAAGTTTGATTGATCAATCAAATCATACTTATAATGACATTGATGATGATTGATATAATGATAGTAGTGATGATTAACATAATCATATTGACGACGATAATTATATCAATGATAATTAATATAATCATATTGATGATAGCCAATATATTCACATAGACGATTGAATAATCTCATAACATCAAGATTGAAGGTGCTTTTTTTTTTTTGTGATTGTGGTGAAACAACTCTCTATTTGCTAGAAATTCATGTGCTTCTCATGTCATTGAATTTAAGTCTAGTGAAGATCAAGACAATCAATTCTCTCAGTTCTTGGGATGGAGAGATGCTTGTAATAGTCTCAGGTTTCATCAAGATAAAGGACATCACTGGGGAGGAGGAAGTTCATTCAATCCTTCTTTCTTGCTCCTCAGGAGAAGGGTTGCTTTGTGTTGTATGATATTTTTTATTTTATTGATGATGGAGTGGTGTACCCATATGTAGTATCAGTACTATTAGAAAAGAGAGACAAGCAACTGAATGTATCAAATTCTCTTGCAGAACCACAAGCCTCAGACTATAATTTGGAAGAAGAAGCTCAGGAACATGTTAACTCAGTTCATATAGAAGATGATCCTATGGACAAGTATAGTCTTCCAAAGCAACAACGACAACAACTTCAAGAAGATCTAGAGCCTGAAGTTGTGGTGGATGAAACTCTACAGAGGAGGCATCTCTATCCATACAAAATATTTTTAATTATTTCTTTTTCTTTCTATCATTTCTTATTCATATCAATAAGAGATAAGAAATTATGGATGGTAGAGCTTTAAAAGAAGCCATGTTAAACTTGCTCAATATTGATAGTGAAAAATAACCTTTAACTTGTGTGATTTACTAGCTGGCATTGTATGTATTTATAGCTTGAAGTAGACGTACTTTACATTATCTATTAGAAGATATTTATATTACCAGTTGGAAATATTAAGAATTAAAATAAGATAGGAATTTGTGATTATGTGTCTCGTTGTAAGATTGTTTTTGAATGATTAGTTATTTTCTTATTTTACTTGATTTATTTAACTATTTATGTAATAAAATTATATTATATTGTTAATGATTAATTAATAAAATGTTAATTTGTATTTTAGAAGAAGTCACTAAAATAAGATTTTAAGATATATTCCCTTGCTAAAAAAAAAGTTATATTCTTCCTGTGGCTAACTTTTAAGTTTAGTTTTAAAAAAGCACCAGAGCAATGAAATAGTATAAGTTTAAAACACAGTTTTAGATGCATATAATTTATATTCATTATTTTAAAGTGTCCTTAGATACAGGACTTATTTATAAGCCATCCATCTAGACAGTAAAATTTTAAAAAAATAATTAATTATTTTAAATTATGTTGACCCAGTTTTTAAATCTCTAAATTTTTGCAATATTCAAAATTAAAGTAGTTAGAGATGGATAAAGAAATTGGAATGAGATAAAGGTGTCTGTAGTTTTTTATTGACCTTAAGGCATCTGAAGTTGCCTTTATGTTGAAGGCCTCATGAATTGTGTCTATCGCAGACAGCCATTAGTGCTAATCATGTTCATCGCGAAACTGTACAATTTGATATATATTTTCACCACTACAATTAAAACCATGTTTATTAAATTATATTTATTTTTTATTTATCAACAATGTACTTCAAAAATATAAATTATTATTTTATCTATTATTTTTTAGAAGAAAGAGTTTACCAGAAGGATATCGCCTTCCACACAATTATTAAACAAACTAACGCAGTCGAACTATCACGCGTCATGCATTTACTAAGTCCAACCTTAAAAAAAGAAAATAATAATTTATCAATTAAAGTTGATTTGAGTGGTAGAGACCTGATAAAAAAATGTATCACTCACTTAATTTTTTAAAAATGTCATATCTCAATAATTATTAAAAACTGAATATGGAATTTTCTGATTCATTAATCCATTATATATTTATTATTTATAAGTTACAACAACCATAAAAAATTTAAAAAGAAAGCTCTTTTTTGACAAAATTTATTTAGAACATTTCAATAGAATGTAGCACATGTATACTATACAAACTACTTAGGATCATAATTGTTTATTGGGTTAGAATTTAGGGAAAATTGGGTACAAGGACAAAAATGGTAAAATATCTGGTAAGAAGTATCAAGCCTTGAGGATACATTACAAATCATATGCAAATTCTTTAAACTCTCCTGAAGTTTGATTACAGCTCTACGATATGGTTTGAAAGCTTGATCCTTCTTGCCAAAATTTTCACTCTTTTGGTTCTTATACATAGGAGTGAAAATAGGCTAAATCTCTATCAAAAGCCTGTAAAGTGATCTACTTTAGGTCAGGTTTAAGCCTTTGTTTATGCACATTTATGTAAATAGATGAGGTCTATTTTTACAAGGTTTAATCTATCAGCCTTATAGGTCAACTTATTTACATGCATATTGCTATATAATATATATATTATATATATATATATATATATAATATGCAATATATGATATTTAATTTAGAAATTTGGATACAATCAACTCCACTCTTTCTCTTTTCTTCAGCCCCTTCTCCTTCTTCTTTTAGATCAAAACTTGAAGCACTAAACGGAATTCCTTGCCTATGTTGTTTTTTATTATCTTTTGAATGATGAATTTATGATATATTAGGTTTCGCCATTTAATTTCTAATCAATATGTTTATTTTCAGTTCTAATTTCTAGGTTATTTTTTTTTTTCAGTTAGATTAGACTTATGCTTGTATTGATGTCAATATTGTTGCATTTAGTTGATAAGTCCTCTTGTTTATTATGTATTTTAGTTGGTAAATCATGTTGTACATATGCAGGCTTTAATAATCTTGAAACATATACTAAACCTTTAAAGTTTATTATGTAATCCTGAAATGCTTTTAAATAGGCTTTCAAGATAGGGTTATACAGGTTCAAGCTTATTTGACTAAAGCGTAGTTCGATCTTATTTATTTTCACCCTTACTTATACATTGATTTTTTCTTAGAATTTATTACAACATTTCAAATCACTTCCACCAAGTGGAGTAAACGAGACTGAATTGTTGCAATTTTAGGTTGCCTCTTAGATTAAGTCAAAAAAATTAAAAGCATTTTGGCACTTTAACTAAAGGGTCGTTTCATTGAGATAAATAAAGAAAGAAAGTTAAAATTTGAGAAATAGTGTAACTTTTAATCCTTAATGTGTAGGAAAATTATCAATTTATTCTCTCAAATTTAATTTCTATTATTCTAATTTTTAACATTTACTTTAGTTATCAAGTTAACTAATCATCTAAGTTTTGGAAGACAAATTAGCCCTAAAAAAAATTAATGTGTAATTTTGATTATTGATATGGACTATATACGTGGATAAATTAATGCATATGAGCCAAGTCTCTTAGTCTTAATTGCTCATGCGTTATTGATTTTAATGTTTTATAATTCCCAATTTAATTTACATGGATTTTTTTAATCTATGTGCATGGCCTTTTTCTTTTCCTGAATATGCTGCTTTTTTCCCCCTTATCCAAGTCAGCATTCTTGCTTCCCATGTTGTTAATCAACATGGCTGTCATATTATCATTTTGTTAGCCATGTAAACGCAATTGAACAGTGTTAAATTTGCTCATTAAATTAATAACTACTTAAATAAATTTATAAAATGTTAAATGATTGATATTAAAGACATTAAACTCAAAACAATAACTCCTCCAACTAAATATAAAGAACTAAAAGATGCACTATCTCAACTTTTTAAAGAGTGAAATTCTATTATTTGGTTCCCTAGAAAACTTCCTTGTATACTTTTCAACGTAGTTTGAAAAACCAGACCGTATTGGTAGGTTAGATTGTTGCACCGACCGTGTGTTAGGTTCGGTTTGCTGTGTAGATTAGCTGGAGGTCAACCTGAATTAACCCAGGTGACTCAAGAAAATCCTGTTTAACATAGGTTACCTTTTCTCCTTCGAGAGGCTGCTAGAAAAATGAAGAAGAAGCACCAAAAGAGAAGAGAAAGATGAAGAACTAAGAAGAAAAAAACAAAAAGAAAAAAACCAATTAGATATTCTGACCCAACCCCTAGTCTTACCATTCACGCTTAGCATCTTGAATCATTATCCATTGTTGAATCTTGAAGTCCCTTGTTGGCTCGTGGCCTTGTACAATGCGAAACACTGACAAAGTTCTTTGTGCTTCTGTTTTCTAAATAATGCAAATATGAAAGCTTGAGTTTTGAGAAGTGAGAAAGAAAAGGTTGTACCAAAGAGAGAGAGAGAATTTAAAATAGATAGTGGTAGATGTCATTGCGCCTAACACTTGCACCAAAGTTATACTTTCAAACCAAAGTTCTTAGACGCGTTTCGTCATCTCAAATTTTTACGTTTGAGACATGTTAAATTTAATAGGAATTGGTTGAACTGCAAAATATTAGGATGATTATTTGATTAGAATTAATATTTTTATTTAAATATTTATTTTTTTTCATATTTAAATATGACAATTTTTATGCATCTAAATTAAATTAAATTATATTATTTAAGACTGGTTTGATTTTAGGTTAACCTCTAGTTGAACCATTAACTCTTGACCAACTAGCATGATTAATCTAATTTCTAGTACTTTGCTTTTCGTCCTCATCCAAAATGCCTCTAGGATTAGCATAGCTTGCATCGCATCATACAAAACGGAAGGCAGATATAACAACTAAGATTAAAAAAATATGAGAGGAAAATGAGATAGAATGATTCATGAACCTCATAATTAGGTTCTTTGAATTTAATTTTAAGAGGTCATGAACATCCATAAAATATGATAATATTTATAACATACAATAATTTACTTATAATATTTATAAACCCACCATTAATGATCCGTGGTGAAAATGTACAGATGCATGTATTCTTGGTGTGTCTTAAGTGTGACTATTGAGTAAAATCTATTATAAATAAAGGATCATAGAGACGTAGCTATATAACATCAAAATAGACCCTTGACCCACTCCAGAAAACAAATTACAAGAGAAAGAATGAAGAGATTTTATGGTGTGATTCTGCTGGTAGTGCTGGTTACTCTCACATGGGGTGAGATATATAGTTTATGTATTTAATTTTTACATTCATTAGACTTGAAAACTACATGTGATTTTGTCAAAATATTGAAAATCATACAAGTTATTGAATTAGTCTAGACACTTGTTAGTTCAAAGGTTAATGATTAAAATTATATTTAAATTATAATTAAATTGGTAATGAACAAAGTATACAGTTTATTAACTGGCTGGATTGACTTGGTTTTTGATACTATGGATTTTGTTAAGGTAATTAATATGATTTTGTTTGAATAATGGGAAAGGTGGCAGCATAAAACCAGCGGCTGCAAAAGAATGCAATAGCACGGTGAAATCTGGACCGTGCGATTTGACAATGTGCACCCAACTGTGCCAGGCAGGATATAGTAAAGAAGGGCATGGAGAGTGTGTGGGGGCGGCACCAGCTCAAGTTTGTTACTGTATTTATCCTTGTTGACTTTTCATGGCACATTGGCACTATTAATTGTGGCCTTTGTGTTTTTATTTTTATTTCTTTCTACTTTTGAATAAACAATAATAACTTGGCCACAATGACCGCTTCAGCTTTATATAAATGATGATAGATAATTACATTCAAAATAATTCGAATCTTCATAAATTAATGCCTCTGTTCACCTCTCTACGAATTCATTACGGCAAGATATTTTTGACAACAATTTAACATGTTAGATGTGCGCGAAAGCCAATCACAGAGTCAAGAGCCCGATTTTTTTTTTAAATAATAATTTAAGGTTAAAATATTCTAACCCTGCTCATAAATAACTCCCTCAACTTTTTAAACTTTAAAATCAAGCTCTCTAAATTTTCATTGTTTGACCAACCCACCCCCCACTGTTATCGTTTCGGTGTTATCTTCCTAACAGAGATTAGAGAATAACATGCTATGATATGTTAAACCTTTAAAGCTCTGTTTCGTGCAAAATATTAAATTTTATGGGATTGGAAATGCAATTGGTAGTGGAAAAGAGGGTGGGATTAAATTTTAAAATTATGGTTAGTATGACATTGGATTAAAAAAATTATAAGACTAACATCCAACAAAAACTAGATAAAAGACTCAAATACCCTCATCTTTCTCATTCCTTTTCAACCTCCAAAGTTGCTAAACCATCCATGAATCTCTCTCACTCTTCTAGATGATGTGACTAGCCTTTGTCCACAAAACTTTGTTGTTGAGTTTGTTCATGGGCGATAGCAGAAAGATAAGAATGCTACTCTATTCTTCTAGAATTATAAGCTGGAAAGGCATGGTGAAGGTTTGAGATAGTCACTAGATGTGTATCTCTCAAATAGGAAAATCTTTGAGACACAAGGGAGAAGGTTGAGACATGAGGGAGAAAGGCCTATCAATCTTGAAGCTCTGGGATTTGAGATTTGAAAAGCAATTTGAAGTCTAAGATGCAAGGGACAAATCAAGCCCTGCAATTTGAGATCTAAGACACAAGGCCTTGTGGTTGAGGATCTGAGATGTGAGCATGATAATTGAAGATGGTTGGCATGGGTGGAAGACAATGTTGCTAGCACAACACCACCGACAAGGGTGGAAGACAATGTCGACAACAGAGGTGATACTGGTAAGGGGGATGGCTTTGACAAGGGAGGGGGATGGAGTAAGGGGCAATTTGGTTTGGAAAATTTCAATTTTGAGATTGATTTCCTAATACCAAGGGAGAGGTGATACTGGTAATTCTTACTTGAAAGGGATTGGGCTTGGCATTAAAATTTTCATTCCTACTTATCAAACATGAAAACTTGGCATTATTGAGTCCCAATTTCAATCCTACTCCCTTAGTTCTCCATACCAAACAAGGCCTTAAAGTCATGGGCACATGACTGTTGGACAATGTCATGAGTCATTTTGGGTGCTCTTGTAAAGTGGGGTTTGTAGATAGGCTAGTCTTTCAGGACTCTTCATTTAAACTTATACCAATAACATTTGGTTCTTTTTTTAGAGGTCAAAGTCATAAAAAGATAGCTATCCACAAGGGTTTTGACATCAACTCTTAAATGGAAAACAAAAGGAAAGAACAAAACAAAAAAGTAAAAAAAAAAAGAGTTGAGAAGAAAACAAACCAAAAAAAAAAAAGAAAATCTGTCCAAAAGGGTGATGTTAATGGCAAAGCCAAGATCACTTGACAATGAGAGGTGCAAAATATTAAAACTTAAAAAGGTAAGTAATTCAAAATTTCAAGAATTTAAATGTAAAATATTAAAACTTATAGGAACAATTTCATATAGGGCCCAAAACATAATATATCTACATGAAGGGCTCAAAGTAATATGAAATTCCTCTACAAGCTTAAGAGCCTTTCATGTAATTAAAATTTTCATTGAAATGTCATAAATTCCCTACCTCTTTTTTTTTTTTCAAAAAAATGTCACCATTGCCAAAGCCACCTCGCAGTTGTTGAAGCTCTATAACTGAGAAGGAGGCCACCATTGCTAGTGGCTTGAGCTCCGGCATCAACACCAATGGGCAAATCCCATCAAAGGGGGCCAAGAGATCAAGGAAGGATTTGAACTCTTGATCCCTTGGTGTTGCAAAAAGTAATTTACTACTGAATTACTAAAGCCATTTGATAAAATATTACAAAATATAATATATACTCTTTCTATTAAAAAATACAAGGTATTTTTTGAGGGTTGAATGTTAGAAAATGTAAGATATTTTTAGTGTTTCAAGGTGTAATTATTGCCTTTTGTTTTTCCTAAAGTGTCCATAATGAATAAATTACTTTATATTTATTTTAGAGTAAAACACCCTATTAAATGAGGGTAAATATGAAAAGATGGTATTAGTTTGAAGACAAGTAATTACTTTATTGAGATGCGATTTAATTAAAAATGCCTTACATTTTTTAACAGAGGGAATATGTTATAGCTTTTGTTTTCAAGCATTAATATGAGTTGCTGTTAATCATGAATATATTATTATTCATATCTAAACAATCACTTATAAATATGTGAACATAACTTGTTCATACATAAAAGTTGTCAATTTTTGAAACACATCTTTTTCAATTTTTTTAACATGTTGTTCCTTTAATATTGACATATTATCAATGTTATGCTAAATAACACATTCGCACACATGTTATAATTTATTTTTAAACATTTTCATGAGTTATGGCTAATCATGGATATGTTGTTATTCATGTCAAAACAATCACTTGTAAATATTCGAACATGACTTATTCATATATAAAACATATTGTCAATTTTTTAAACTCAACTTTTTGGTTTTTTTTAAGAACTTGTTCATTCAATATTGATAGGCAAATAATATATATACTATAAATTTGTTTTCAAACATTTTTATGGGTTATGATTAATCATAGACATATTATTGTTAATGGCAAAACAATTACTTAATACTTGAACATGACTTATTTATACATAAAAAAATTTTCAATTTTTGAAAAACAAGCTCTGACCACTAATAGTTGATGCACTGGCCACTGACAATGGTGTCCTCCTTGTTAGTGATGGGGCTCTAGCGGCTGGTGATGTGGCCCCAGCGATTGCTGGTAGTTAAAAAAAAAAAAAGATGGCAGGAGCTTTATGACATTTCAGCAGAAATTTTAATTATATGGAGAGCCCTTGGACCTACAGAAGAATTTTATATCCCTTTCAGCTCTTTATGTATATGTGTTGTTTTTGAGAGCCCTATCTATGATTCTCCCAAACTTGTATACTAAATTTATTATTTTTCTTAAAATGAGGGGTGTATTTGCCCCTCACCACCAAGTGGCTTGGCGATCTCCTGTGTTTAATTAGACTTCGATAGATTTAATTCAGGCCCTTCACTTTGATTTAGTTTAGTGGAGAAAATTATTAAGTTATCAAATATTCTACATGAAATGCCATATATTAATTTGACATGTCAATTTATGTTATATAATTGAAACAGTACTAACAGTGAGGGGTTATCGGTCAAAATGTTAAAAACACAGGTTCATTCCAGTATGCGTGCATGCACATTATGATGATCACAATTCACAATTGCAACAAGCATGTATGCGCATTTCTAGCGGATTTATATATATAATTACATGCATGAACTTGATCCAAGGACCATAATACACAAATTTATATATTAAATTTTTTAGCCAATTATTATTATTTTTTGATAGACAACTTATTAGCCAATTATAAACATGCTGCTGCTGCACATATTTTCTACATGGCGCAGAATCTAAATCTAAAGTTAAAAATGAAAATTTTGTATAACATTTTGAATCATCAATATATACAAAAATTATATACTGCATCTGCTAAAAAAATACAAGACATTTTTCTAAGGTTGGCTATTAAAAAATATAAGGTATTTTTAATTTTTTAATTTATAATCAAAGAGTTTTTTTAAGATACTTTAATAAATAAATCACTTAACTCTTCATCTTTAACAATGACAAACATAGAAAGAAAATATTAATTTAAAGATAATTAATTAACTTATCAAGAATATAATTTAATTAAAAATACTTTATATTTTAAATCAAGAGAGTATGTGTATATATGGAGTCATGCTATCTAATTCATTTCAAACGGTACAAATCTAATATTGAAGTTTTCAGCTACGCGCATATCATATTTTAAAATATTTTCTGGTGTAATTTAGCCCCAACATTTTTTATTTATGTATAACGTTATCTTATCGTTAACCTTTGACTGGTTTGACCGTTATGTTAAATTTTGACTGTTATGAAGCCTGTCCCATATTAAAAATAAGTGGAAGTATCTTAATTGGAATATATTAATTCCCAAAACCATATTAATAAGCTGATTATTAAAATTCACGAACATATTTGATTCGATTTTCAAACTTTCTTGGGTGCATGCAAACGCCTTCCCTTTAATTTAATTAATATTAATAATTGCTTAAAGTTTTGAGCATTATCATTATTCATGGCTGCAAAAATCAATGTCACGGTCAGGTTTGTTTGAGATATTTTAAATCTTGCTCAAATTCTTGAATAAACCGAAATATTGTACAAATAACTATCCCGGGCGAAGTTTGATTTTTAACTTTCAAATATTAACTTGTAAATTTTCTTTTAAAACTAAGAGAGATGATCATGAGGTGTGAGAATCCTACTTTAATTTGTTATGATTATATTAAGATCTTTATTAAATTAATCATCAAATGCAAAGAAAAATTTTAGGATCTTACTTTCATATGTGGGTGTGTGTGAGATTTAAAAGAAAATCGGATTTTATTCTGAAGTTAAAATTGCATCTCTCAAGTCTTAATTGTTTTAACTTTAGTCTAGATTCGCATCATTAAATTGGATTGCATGTCTTGAAAAAGAAGATTTTTAAAGAAGCTTCCATCTTTCTTTTCTATTCATTGTGAGGATTCACTAAAGAAATAGATAAAAAGGATAGTTATTGATACAGGAGTTGTACCAATCTATTATAGAGAAACTTAAAAATCTTTCTTTGATATATACGAGTCTCATGTTCGTAAAGTTTGAGGCTATTATGGCTGCGTCTCTTTAGGTTTTATTTATTTGATGGTATTATAGTTTGATAAACTCCAATTGGATTATATCATATATTGATAAAATTAAAGCAAAAACATTTATTAATATTCTTTATCTACCTAACTTTCTTAAGGGGAAAACAGTCTTTTTTTTAACATAACATTTTTAACTAATATTCTTTATCTGCCTAAAATATCCATTTATAATTATAAGACATTTTTAACTAATTTATACTCTCAATAAGTTAGTTAATAACATTTAAAAATGCACATTCTTTTCATATTTATCATTATTTAATAAAATATATTAATTAGAAAATCTTATTAATCACAACTCTAATTGTTGATATTTTTGAAAAAAAAAATCTTATCAATAACACTTTAAAAACCTAAGGCCATGTTTGGTATGTAGCATTGAAGGGTTGGGTTTGGCATTGGCATTGAATAAGGCCCAATTTAATGTGTTTGGTATAAAGCATTGGCTCTTATTTGGGTTTGCTGAAACCCACTTAGATGGGATTACACAAACCCACCTTCTACCTGGTACTGAAAAATTAAACCTGGGTTTGCAATATTTTATGACAATATTATCCATGGTTATAATATTTTTTGGACAAGAGTGCCCCTGTTGAGTTTTTGCCTGATAAAAGTCATCAGCATTGCAAACCTCAAGTCGAACGCATCTCCATCGGCGCCGCAAGAGACTCATCCATCGATCTGCCCTGTCGCCATCTCCTTCATCTTGCCTTCAGGTACTGTTGCTCCGTCCTCCCCCTTCGTCGATCTTCTTCTTCCATCTTCTTTGTATTTGGCTTTTCCTTTTCCGGTGATCTCTCCTTCACAAATGACTGTTTGCAGGTTTTTATCTACATAAGCTTTAAAATTTTTTGAAATTGTAAGAGCCAAACCCTTTCAAGAATCCTATTACATCTGTCAAGAAAACAGAATCGATTGTATAAGAAATAATACAAAATGTAAATGAGAGGCAGATATTGCGTACATACTTACTGTGGGTTCAGGCAACTTCAATCTCATTTTCTTTAGTCTACGCGTCATGATTGGATGCTGTAGTTGTAAATTCCATTGAAACGCATTTACATTGGACTGAGCTTATGCATAAGATTATAACTGGCAATTGCTTTTGATGACAATACTTGCAACAGATGCGATTTTTTGCTTAATTTGATAATTGGACCTTGTCTTTTCTAGACCGGAGTAGATATTTCTTGATTGTAGAAATCTAGTCCACGAGAATCTGGTCTGCTTCCTCAATAATATTAGTCGCTCAGTTTATTAAAAATTTGAGGATGATGGCAGAGTGATTTTCTGTATCCATTATTTGCCCTTTTGCCCCCGAGTGGAAGGGGGTTTGTAATTGAGCCATTGAGTTATTACTCAAAGAATGTGTATAGACATCTGAAAGGGTTACTCCTGATTAATTTCATTGACCCCTTCGCATAACTACTACAAAAGTGCTCATTCTGCTTAAAATAATCGTGTGTAAAAAGAAATATGTTCAAGACTGTTAAATTATAATCTTTTTTTTTTGAAGGTTGGAAAGGAGGTTTCAGGCTTTGGTGTAGGAAGTATGGAATGGATTATATATATTTTTTGGCAGCATGAACCTCGTCTTTTATAGATTCCATTTCCTTAGTATGCTGAAATGTAATTATTACTTAATGTATATACGGTTACTAAAAGATCATTAAAACTGCTTTCGGGTTTTACCAAATAAACCATGATGCGGGGAAAGTAGTAGCTTCTGTCGTTTTATTTTGTCTGTTGAGTAGTTTTGGGGGCGGTGTTTCTGCTTCAGTGTAGTCGGCTAGTACTAAAAAAAGAGCACCCAAAACAAGAGCACCCATAAAGGTATAAGAAAATGTCTCTAAGCTAAATTATTACAAAACAATTGGGAAGAAAAACTAATTGCAGAATAAAATAAATCAAACAGGTCCTTGATCATTTGCTATACTAATACTATTTTATACTTTTATATTGCACAGCAATTCATCTATTATTTTTTTGAAGAGTGTTATCACTGTGATTTATTGTTAACCACTAATTACTTTTATTCCATTACATATGTTAAATATTAATCTTTTATATATCTGTATAATTGGTACACAGTTATGGCACTATCTGAGGAAAAGAGAATACTATTACGTTTGTTTCTCTTCTGGATGAGCATGACTGAGGCAGTGTATGCGTTTTGCATTTGTATGTGTATGACTATCATACTAAAGAGACGAAGAATCAGACATATACCTTACAAAATGGATTTTATTGCTAAGAGATCTTACCTAAAGAGAATGATGTCTAGCAGTGATGTAGCCTGTTACAACTTACTTAGAATGCATAGATCAACATTTGATAAGTTGTGTTCTATGCTAACGGATGTGGGTGGTCTTAAACCTAGTAAGAACATGCTTGTAGATGAACAAGTTGCCATGTTTTTACACATACTAGCACATCATGTGAAGAATAGAGTAATACAACATAACTTTGGTAGATCGGGAGAAACTATTAGTAGGCATTTCAATTCAGTACTTACTAGTATGATGAGACTTGGAGATATGTTGTTGAAGAAACCAGAGCCAGTGGCTGATGACTCTAGCGATGAAAGGTGGAAGTGGTTTAAGGTAAATATACATGTTATGTATTTATCATTATTTTTGAAAGTTGTGTGAACAATTTGTATTAACTTTTTTTTACTTTTCTATTTTATAGAATTGTTTAGGCGCCTTAGATGGAACTCACATCAAGTTAAGAGTTCCTTCTCTCGATAAGGCAAGATACTGGAATAGGAAAGGAGAGATAACTACAAATGTGTTGGGTGTTTGCTCACAAGATGGTTTCTTTATATATGTTTTGCCTGGGTGGGAAGGGTCCGCAGCAGATGGACGGGTTCTTCGTGATGCCATAAGTAGAAGGAATGGCTTGAGAGTTCCACAAGGTCACTATTACTTGGTTGATGCTGGTTACACCAACTGTAAGGGATTTCTTGCACCGTATAGAGGGCAAAGATACCACTTAAGTGAATGGAGAGAAGGGCGACATCCTAGAAGTGCACAAGAGTGCTTTAATATGAGACACTCTTCTGCACGAAATGTAATTGAGCGGTGTTTTGGTATTTTGAAGTTAAGGTGGGCTATACTAAGAAGCCCATCATTTTATCCCGTTCGAACACATAACCGAGTTATAATTGCTTGTTGCCTCCTACACAACTTAATTCGTCAAGAAGGTGTAGATCCACTTGAAAATGAAGTTCCAGAAATGGGTGTTGATATGGACGGGATGGAAAACACCCCAATTCAAAACATGGATGCTTCTGATGAATGGGCTACCTTTAGGGATACTCTTGCTAATGAAATGTTCACTACTTTTTCTTCTAATAGGATATCTAGATGAATTAGTTATTTCATTTAAACATTATTGTTTGTTTGAATATGTCAATTTTCTTTGTTTCTTTGAGTGTGGTGTATGGTATGATAGAACATGTATTATTGTTATGTCCTTAATAATAATATATTGTCATATTGTCTTATTGTTGTTTAACCTCTTCTCAAGTTCTAACATTTTCTTCTTCTAGCTGAACAAACATGTCAAGTAGGTCTGGAAAATCAGACAAGCACATGTGGACACCCAAAGAGGATGAATTATTAATTCAATCCATGGTGCTACATGATAAGGGAGAACTTGTATTTGACAATGGTTTAAGGCCACGTGTCTTAAACACTTTGAAGGACATGCTTGATGGTTTGATACCTGGAAGTGGTATTAAGGCCCATCCTCATATTCAGTCAAGAGTCAAGAAGTTAAAAATTAACTATGGTGTGGTTTCTGACCTTCTCAATTTATCTGGTTTTGGTTGGGACCTTGAAAAGAAATGTGTGACAGCTCCCAAGACTGTTTGGGATGAATATGTGAAGGTAAATTGCTGCTGTTAGTTTCTGCTATTTTTGCTGTTTCTTTCTGCTATTTATTTGTTTTCTGGTTTTTTTTGCTGTTAGTTTCTGCTGTTTCTTTCTGCTGTTTATTTGTTTTTTCTGGTTTTTTTTGCTGCTGTTTTTTGCTGTTTCAATTTCTGCTGTTTATTTGTTTTTTCTGGTTTTTGGCTGTGTAGTTTCTACTGTTAGTTTCTGCTGTTTATTTGTTTTTCTGATTTTTTGGCTGTAGTTTTTGCTGTTAGTTTCTGCTGTTTATTTGTTTTTTCTGGTTTTTTGGCTGTAGTTTCTGTTGTTTATTTATTTTTTCTGGTTTTTTGGCTGTAGTTTCTGCTGTTAGTTTCTTCTGTTTATTTGTTTTTTCTGGTTTTTTCTGCTGTTAGTTTCTGCTGTTTATTTCTTCTGGTTTTTTGGCTGTAGTTTCTGCTGTTAGTTTCTTCTGTTTATTTGTTTTTTGGTTTTTTCTGCTGTTAGTTTCTGCTGTTTATTTATTTTTTCTGTTTTTTTTCTGCTGTTAGTTTCTGCTGTTTATTTCTTCTGGTTTTTTGGCTGTAGTTTCTGCTGTTAGTTTCTTCTGTTTATTTGTTTTTTCTGGTTTTTTCTGCTGTTAGTTTCTGCTGTTTATTTATTTTTTCTGTTTTTTTCTGCTGTTTATTTCTTCTGGTTTTTTGGCTGTAGTTTCTGCTGTTAGTTTCTTCTGTTTATTTGTTTTTTCTGGTTTTTTCTGCTGTTAGTTTCTGCTGTTTATTTATTTTTTGTTTTTTTGCTGTTAGTTTCTGCTGTTTCTTTCTGCTGTTTATTTGTTTTTTCTAGTTTTTTTTGCTGTAGTTTCTGCTGTTTATTTGTTTTTTCTGTTTTTTTGCTGTTAGTTTCTGCTGTTTCTTTCTGCTGTTTATTTGTTTTTTCTGATATTTTGGCTGTAGTTTCTGCTGTTTATTTGTTTTTTTCTGTCACAGGTAAACAAGAAAGCTGCTAAGTGGAGAAACAAGACTTTCCCCTATTATGATGAGCTATCTAATATCTTTGGGAAGGATAGGGCAAATGGAAAGGATGCTCAAACCTATGAAGATATCATTGAAGAGTTTCATGATCAACATGGGTTTACTTCACCCATAGAAGATACTCCTACTGAGTACATTCCAACTGATTCTCAAATGGATGGATCACATGCCAATACTTCACCACAAGAGAACTCTCCAACTGAGCTGTCCCCTTCTGATGCAACTTCCGGTGCGAAAAAGAGGAAGCGAAACAGCACTGAAGCTCAACCTTCCATGCTTGAAGGCATGAAAATGATTGTTCAAACACTAGCTGATGGGTTAAAGGAGTCATCTGAGCGTTTTGGCATGCACCTTGATAGAGTTGAACGTGAGAAACGTATTGATGGCATGAGGTCGTCTCTCCTTGTTGAGTTGAAGAAAGTTGAAGGACTTTCCCACCAAGAACGTCTCAAGGCATATGTGAAGATTATTGGTGATGAGAATATGCTAATTGGCTTTTATTCCATGCCTGAAGAGGATAAAGCTGATGTGATTCGCGAAATAATAGCATAAGCTAGTATTAGTGTCACTTGATATTTTGGTGTATCTCAATTTTTTGGTGATCCTTAGTAAAGTTGCAAGAGGATCCTTCATATGTAATGTCATGTTTAGATGTCTAATTTTTTGTGTAAGATATGGCATATCTTACTTGGGTGCTTGGATATATGAGTAGCACCATTGACTATATTTTGTTTCAAAGTAAGATATGGAGTATCTTGCTTCCTTGACCTTATTAATTATGATATGATAAATGACATCCTTTCTTTCATGTTTTATAGAGTATCTATTGGAAGTTTATATAATAGTAGTATATATATAAGTATATATACACTAGCTTAATTTGATCATGAAGTTGCAACTTGGTTCCTTGCCCATATGAAAATGCCATCAAATGGAAGAATTTGATCAGGAATTCTGTCAATTAAGGGGGAAGTTCTGATCAAAATATTGCAGAATTTGATATGATTAAGTATTTTTAATATGGAGCTAAGAAACATATGGAGTACATTTAATATATGGAGTACATTTAATATATGTAATAATATATCTATGAGACTGATGGCATCTTAGCAGAGACATGTTTGAAGGCATGAAAGCATCAATGAGACTGGTGCAGCATAAAACTTGGAAAATAGAGAAACTATAGCTTCAAGTACAGACTTACATTTAAAGATCCATGGCTGTTATAACCACTTGCAAAATTTACAAAAACTTGTAATATAACACTTGCAAATTCCACAGAATCAGAGATATAACCACTAGATTGGAGCCATATAGCTATAGACTTCATAAATAAATCTAAATGCTATATTATATATATACATACACCTCATTTAATTTAGCAACAGAACAAAAGCTTGCTTCTTGATGGATTTTTTTGGATGTTTCTGTTTGTCCCCAAGTGCCCCTCTTGTTGAATTTCCCAACATTCCCTCTTGCTATGATGACTATGACACGGATAGTTGATGAACCTGTTGAAGGCTTCATTTCCTATAACAGAATGCCTCGTCAAGCAATTGAAGGTTCACTCCTTATTTCCTGCAGTTCCAACCACAGTTCGCTTCTCTTTTCCAAGCAATTGAAGGTTCGCTCCTTATTTCCTTATTTCCATCTTGTATGTTTATTTGCAGAAATCAGGGTGTCAAATGGCTAAAATGGAGTAAAATTGTATGTTCTTCATGGAGCTTGAAAAGGAATGGCTAAAATGGCACCTCTTGGAGTTGCACTTGTTGACATTTTCATCTTCATGCTCACTTGAGCTCTTCTTTTTGCCCTCAATCAAATCAGTGACAAAAAGAGGCAACATCATGCCAAAATAATGTTTCAGGAAGTACCCAAAAAAAAGGGGAAATCGCATTGTGAATTACTATCTTTATCACCTAAGTAATGCCCCTTTCAAAGAAGTAAAGTTCACTAATCACAGCACCAACTTCTGAAGGGGAAGACAAATCTTCAAGATAACAGAGCACTCAATTAAACCAACAAACAAACAAAAAATCAAAAGAAGGATTATGCCAAAAGGCATCGAGGATCTCTTCAGCAATTAGAACATGAAAATAATAATAATAATAATAACGATTCTAAGCAATCGCAGAAGTACCTGGCCACCCGATAAAAGCAACACAGCCAACTTCCCATCTGATATAGCCTTCAAACCCATCTTCCACCATCTCTCTCTTTCTTTTATGGTTCGCTCCTCCATGTCCGACACAGAACTCTCTGGCACCGGCTCAATGGCAGCTATTGGCAGTCCTGAAGTAATTTCACACAAAGAACGCCCGTCAAAACTACTTTCTTTTCAGTACTGGCATGCGCAGAGTAAGTTTATATGCGTATGTGACGAGAAATATGGATAGACCTTGAGATCAAAGAGAGCATCAGATAATCCGATCAATCCTCGGGAGATCCAGATTCTGCAAATTGAAGTCATCAATTGCAACAAAGTCAAATTAAACAAATGAATAATTTTTTTTTTGCCAACATATGGAACAATTCAATACCGAAGAAATCTCTAGTTGATCTGAAAACCGGACTTTAACATCCAATAGTTATATAAATGAAAATTCCAAGCCCAGAAGTATAGGCAACAAAGTTAAGGAGTAAATCTTAAACTTCGAGGCGCCAATTTGCAATAATTGGCATTCATTCGAACGCGAAACAAGCTGACTTTGTCAAATCACCAAGAATTATTGAGGGAATAAACAGGATATAGAATTCCGAATCATAGAAATGTAACTTCCCGACTGAACAAGAACGAAAGAACCTGAGCTTCACCGACACTTCAGGCCAAACATGGCCTCAGATTCCAAGGTGGGCCCCACTAACCTGGGCCCCTCGCTCATCTCCTCGCTCAACGGTAGAGTCCGAAGTAAATCAAAGGCAGAGTTCGAAGGCTTCAAAGCATACCTGACACACTCTCCTTGGCTCTTGATTTTCGGCTTAGAGGCGCTTACGAGTTGATGGAGCTGAGAGAAATTAGAACGGCGTGAACGAAACCCTTCACAATATGGAGCTCGATGATCGAAAATGGAAGCCAGAGATCTCCTTGAGTTCACCGTCGCAGAAGTTCATCGGTGAGAAGAAGAAATGACAAGACAAAGGGATGATCACGTTTGGTTTTTATTTTCTGTTTTTATTATTTTAAAGGGTATCTTTGTCTTTTTATAATTTATATTTAAGTAAAAAATAAAATAAAATAAGGTATTCTTTCAAAATATTCCTACATACCAAACATAATTTTAAAACTTTATTCCCAATCCCAATACTAATCCCTCAAAACTGAAACCTGCGTACCAAACATGACCTAAAATTCTTTATAGAGTACTCTTTTTATCCCAATTAAATTAATAAAATACTTTTGGAGAGATTTTGTGTACCAAAATATAAGGTACTTTATTAAAAATAAAATTTTATTAATAAATTTTTTTCTATATTATCCTTTCCATTATATTTTCTTTTTTTTTTCTCTATTATTGTTTCACAAATAGAATATTAAATAAAGGATATTTTTATAAATTTATATTTTTGTTGTAAAAAAAGTATGTATGCATAATTTTGTCTAAAATAGCTTATAAATAGGGATGGCATGAGTATTTTTTAGCATAAAAGTTGAAAAAAAAAAGGTGATATTCCCTCTCTTTCTCTTTTATAAAGCACTTTCAACTACTTTATTAGAATGATAGAAAGGTAGTTAAGTTATTAATTTTATCTGAAAATAGAATAAATTTTTAATTTTACACTTTTTTAAATGAAATTTTTTTAAATTTACATTATATTTTCTCTCATACATAGTTAATGAATTTAAATAAAAATAATATTAAAAAATGTAATCAATAACCAACCAAAAAAAGCTTCTAGACGGTACTCTACGATAGGGACCAAGGGACCATGGAGTATAACACTGAATTTAGAAAATAAAAAATTGCCTTTTCTTTTCTTCTGTTTTTTGTTTTTTCAAATAAGGTCATTACTCCTTAGTGAGCCCCATCGGCACAGTTAATTTCACTTCACATATATAGTTGCCACCTGGCCATGCGTCCGCGTTTGGCTCTTCACATTTGGCGTTCCCATATATTCAAGTCCTTGATATGCATCTGGGTATTGCTCAGTAGCGTTCAATGGCTTAGGGAAGAAGAGAATTGAATTGAGGCATTTGCCCAAAAAGCAGCGTGACACAGAGATAGGGAGTAGAACGAGAAATGGGATTGTGGAGAAAGGAAATTGCAAGCGAAGCAAAGAAACAGCTATGGTTGGCAGGACCAATGATTGCTGTGAGCTTGTTCATGTACAGTTTACAACTGACATCGCTAATGTTTGCGGGTCATTTGGGAGAGTTGACCCTGTCTGGTGCTTCCATGGCTACTTCTTTCCTCAATGCCACTGGTTTTATGGTACTGGTACGTTAACGATGTTTATTCTGTGCTTCTGCATTTCCGCTATCTATAACATGTTCATGCAAATTACGGCAAGTCTTTAGTATGCCATTGTTCCCATATCTCAATATCTTTTGCTGTTTACGTTTATTATGCTCATATCATATTGAATCATGAGATTTAGCCTTAGGACACGCCTTTTTCAACATCAAACACCCCGTTTGTTATGTTGATTACCATGTGCTTGATATTACGCTTTTTAAAAGCTGAAGTGATTTCATGAAAGTTTCAATAGTTATTTGGTTTTAGTGGTCTAATCATCCTGGCCATTGAATTTCATTGTCTCTTGCTTTCCTCAACGTTTCAGTTTTCATCAATGTTAGAGCCCTTTAATTTACATATGCTCAAAACTCAAAAGTTACTTTGTTTATTGCTTTAGATGGGAATGGCGAGTGCCTTGGACACATTTTGTGGTCAATCATATGGAGCAGAGCAGTATCACATGCTTGGCATACATATGCAGAGAGGCATGTTGGTCATCTTACTTGTTGCCGTAGCCCAGTCTATTATTTTGGCGAACTTAAGACCTATTCTGGTTGCACTGCATCAAGATCACAATATTGCAAAAGAAGCTGGAGTATATGCTCGTTACATGATTCCAAGTCTTTTTGCCTACGGTCTTCTTCAGTGCAATATCAAATTCCTACAAAACCAGAACATAGTCTTCCCTATGGTTCTAACTACTGGAATCTCAAGCTTAATTCACGTCCTTTTTTGTTGGGTTTTGGTCCTAAAAGCTGAGCTTGGCATCAAGGGAGCTGCCATCGCATTTTGCATTTCAAATTGGATTAGCTTGCTATTGCTAGCACTTTATATCAAGTACTCTTCTTCATGCAAGAGAACTTGGACGGGCTTTTCAAGAGAATCCTTTCATAACATCCCCCAATTTTTCAGACTCGCTCTTCCTTCAGCTCTCATGATCTGGTATGATCCTCACCTTCAGCTTACTCACCTAAGGGTCCAATATTTTGTTCATCTCCTCCTCCTCCTCCTCCACTATTGAATATAATTGTCCTGCAAGAACCTAATTACTATCTACTTTCCTAGGTGATTTGTAAAGGTATGATCATTGTTGAGAGGATTTCATGCTATTCTATGGATTTTCTGTGTAACAGCTTGGAAGCATGGACGTTTGAATTGATGGTGATCCTGTCTGGTACTTTTCCTAATCCAAAACTACAAACTTCAGTTTCTTCTATATGGTAAGTTTTTCTATTAGGAGCTACGCTCTAGTTTGTATTGTACTGAACTCTTTATGGCATGCGCGCGTGAACGCGCACACATATATGTTCTCTTATGGATTCTGAACTCCTCGTTCCCCAGCCTTAACACATCTGGTCTGTTATGGATGTTGCCCTTTGGAATTGCGGCTGCTGCAAGGTCAGTTGTTTCTTGCTAAAATTTATTACTGTTTTGTTTTGTTTTTTTTTTGTTTTTGTTATGCAAAACAACTCCAACGGAAGTTTATATATATGGCTTTTAGTGTAGCAAGGATTAATTTGATGCTAGTGTGGACTTTGACTAGTTTTATTATGTATCTCAACTCCACAGTACAAGGATATCAAACGAACTAGGGGCCGGCTATCCAAAAGCTGCAAAATTAGCACTTGAAGTCACCTTATCCATGGCCCTCATAGTGGGAGTTTTGGAGTTTTCTCTGCTAATGATATTAAGGAATATTTGGGGTGGGGCATTTACCAATGTACATGAAGTGGTGAGATATGTGGCATCCATGCTCCCAGTTGTGGCGAGTGCCGCTTTTATGGATTCAATTCAAACTGTACTCTCAGGTACTGACATTGCTTCTGCTCGTTTGCACATCACTTATTCTTGATCCTTAAATAAAAGCCAGATAAACTTGTGATTAAGTTGCATGCATACTATATTTGTTTTAACTTCCGTGTCGATGGAACATGTTTCTATGCATATGTGAACTTGACCATTGCTAAGCAATTGGCAATATTTTGTAAACAAGGTGTTGCAAGAGGATGTGGTTGGCAGAAACTTGGTGCATTTGTGAATCTTGGCTCATATTATCTTGTGGGTGTTCCTCTTGCTGTAGTCTTTGCTATTGTCCTCCACATGAAAGTAAAGGTAAGAATCAATTTCCTGCAGCAAAATATTTCAATTGAACCTACTTGTTTTGAATAATTTTGGTTTATCACACACAAGGGCCTCTGGATGGGCATCGCATTAGCACTTGTTGTGCAAGTGGTATGTCTTCTTCTTATTACCATGCGCACCAACTGGGAGAAAGAAGTAAGGCATCCTCTTATATATCTTCAACTCTGTATTATTTGGTGAGCTGAGAACCTAACAAAATCATTTTTTGTTTAGGCTAAGAATGCTGCAATAAGGGTACAAGGTCCCAGAGTCCCAGCAAGTAACCTAAATGCTACTAATTGACGGAGCCGTAATTCTGAAAGTCACACTATTTTAGCATATGAAACGAAGATCACTAGCATAAAATGTAAAACTGAGTATGGTATACAGAGAAGATATTGTCATAGTTATGTAATGAAAGAATTCTGCTCGTCCATTGACTAAAGTTTGCCAAAGTGCATCCAAAGGTCCAAACTGACTATTACAGGAACACTTGGAACTTTTAAAGACATAAAATTGGGCTCCATGAACAACCAAAATTGCAAAGAACCAGGAAAATCAGGCACCATTTCTATAAATAAGTACTTGTATTCAGTGAGATAAATGTAATGACAACCTGTTTGGAAGCACATGTGAACGTACATTTTTATGTTCTATAGCAAACAACTTACACAATAACTTTTGGATGCAACAGATACGAGGCCAAGTGGGACGCCCTTCAAATTGGGGGGGATTTTAAATAAGCAGCAGTTATTTTGGGTCCCCAAACTAAAATTCAAGTGAGTCGTTAAGTTTCTGTGACTGCTACTTTCTCCTTTATACCTCCACATCCATAGTAGCTTTCCATGGAGACACACAGATGAGGGCCATGCAGCAATTGTAATCCTCGGTCTTATCACTCCTGTCCTAGAATATTCAATCTGGATGCTGAAATTCTAGATCTAATTTTCTTTTCAGATATGACCTGTCAGCACTGCAGAACCAAAAGTGGGATTAAAAACTAGTCAGCATCATTTACATGAATTAAATAATGAAAAAGATCTGGCCCACAGCCAACCCTAGTGAAAAGATGTAGTTATAAAAGTAAAGAAAAACAGAATCAATTACCCTGTCCATAATGTATCAGTTATTTTCTTGCAGCTATGATCAGTACGGCATAATACACAGCTATTCACAAATTAAAGATTATGTATAAATATTAAGTATATCGAAATTTGCCTAAGAAATAATTATCAATCTGTAACTTGGTTGTCTTTCTACTTCATCTGAAATCATATATCAGAAGACAAGCATGCTTCAAGTCCAGGCCTTTTAATTGCGCTGTTACTAAGGTGGAGTCATGGGAGAAAAAGTGCGCTTATCTCTATCCACATGATGATATGAAAATAATCTTTCAAATCCAAATCAAAAAAAATTTTTTATTACAATTTGTTAAGAATTTCAAATACCTAATCTACCCTAACTATTTCAAATCTCAACCATCCTCTTTCAATACTACTCAAACATGTGGACAAGTCACACAAATACGACAACTCATTCTTATTGGTGTGGATTTCACTACCCAAACAAAAGATTTTAAATGTAAAATTGAAATGCAAATCCATCTATCCAAACGCCACTTAAAGTAAATCCGATTCCAATGGCAAAAATAAAAACAGCACGTGTGATGATGTGCTACATTAGCTTTACTTATAACTCTTCAACTTAAATAATTTTAGCAGAAGAATTGCGGCTGAATGTGCAAGCTGAAGAGCAATGTCTATGATCTGATTGTGTTTGACTTGAACTAAAATTACAGCCAGTTTGACCACTAAGATGATCAATGTTGTTTTACCTGTTAATTGTAGGCCTATTTGGAGGATTTAATCCAAATATAGAAAAGTCTACAGCTGTCGCGGCTGAATCATTGTTGCCTGTATTATCACCAACCTTTTGCATGTAATCACCAACATTGTCACCTTTATCTCCTTGCAATGCATTTCCTTCAAATCCATCATGCCCTGACATCACTCTCCTAGACTTTCTTGGAGGTGACAGAACAGTTGGGCCCTCGTGTGGATTGAAATCAGAAGCCTTAAGTTCCTTCTTTGGGGCAGGTCTAGGAAGCTTATCAGGATCCGTGGGCAGAGGCACGGAGGAAAAATACCTGAAGAGAAAAAGAAGATTAAATATGTGATGTAATACAGTTATTGACATCTTTATATGATGTTAAGGCACATAACATACCTGTGCTCTAACGCCTGCTGCACTGAAATTCTAACTTTGGGATCATACGTAAACATCTTTGACAACAAATCTAAAGCATCATCACTTGCCATTGGGAACAAAGAACGCAAAGGTGGAGCTGGAACATATTGGTATTCAACATAATCAGGAAGGTATACTATATCAGGCCACTGAGAAGATGTTGGGGTCCCAAATGCAGCAAAAATCTTTCCTAATTGATCAATATCACTTGAACCCTATCAATATTAAGAAAATGAGAGAACCAGTCAGGAATTTCAATGACGAACGATTGATTAGTAGCAGATAAAGAAGAACATGAATAAAATAGCCAACATAACAAATTGCATCTTCAAAGTACATATAAGTTTTTTCACTAAAAAAATTTAAACAAATGGCCAATGTGACGAAACATGAGAGCTGGCCTAGATGGAAGTTAAATCAATAGCCAATAACATCAACATAACCAGCAGCTTCTGAGCTAAACAGTTCCTTAGAACAGCTCTAAAGGGTTTAGTCAAACTGCAATACGAACAATTTGATAAAGTTAAGTAGATCTTTCTATTGAAAATGGCAAAAATGATTAAAAGCTCAAAGATCAAATTCCATGGTCTGAAGACATATTCAAATACACCAATTGATTCTAAATAGTTACTAAGAATCTTCCCTTACCTGCAAAAAGGGTCGACGAAGCAGAAGTTCAGCAAATATACAAGCTGCAGCCCAAACGTCTACACCTGACCCATACTGTTTGGCCCCAAATAACAGCTCAGGTGCTCTATACCACCGAGCAAACACCTATTCACAGAATTAGCATAAGTGGCAAGCATGGAGATCCATATACTTGAAGAAAGCATAAAAGACAAGCCTTGAAATAAAACAGGGCGTGCTTAATAATATGCAGAAGTTACTAATGGAAACAACTAAACTGATTGGAATGCATAAAGAAACATTTGGCAAGCCCTTTAAGTTGTTAGCAAGCATGAATAGATGATCGAAGTGAATGAAAAGCTAGAAAACAAGAAATCTGAAAAGGCTCTTCTTCCACCAATTACCAATTTTGAATAAGCAAAAGTTTTCTTTCCTTATCCTGTATACCCATTTTAAAAGGCAATAAACAATAGGAAATAATTTATTAAAATTAAAATTTATAATATTTCAAAGACAAAGCAGCTATCATTATGAAGATTTTAAGTTATATTCTAAAACAGAACTTCCTCAACATATCAGGTAAATCATTAAAGTGTAAGTCCTCTACCAGTTCTGTAACATCCAATCATTAGGGAGCATTGCTAGATTGTAGCAAGAGAATCCGCAGAAAGTAGGATAACAAACAGAATTCCATGAATTATCAATTCAAAGTTTCACACAGAATGTTGAGTTTTATTTAAAAGAAAGGAACTCATCTCCAGAGCCTGAGTCAAGTTTTAGGTGCCCACATATTGAAAAGGATCAATGCACTCTGAATAAAGAAGCAAACCTGATGAGTAAACCTTCGATCTGGGCTCCCAAATATCCTCGCTAAACCAAAATCTGCAAGTTTCAGCTGTCCATTTGGTCCTATCAACAAATTATTTGGCTTCATATCCCTGAGGATTTATAAGCAAACCTTTCACTCATCGCTAAAAAGCATGTAATATTATATTTAGTGAACAAACAGTAACATACTTTACCTATGCAAAACCCATTTCTTGTGGCAATAAGCAAGACCTTTAAGTGTCATTTGAAGGTAGGATTTTATATCAGCAGGTGAAAGAAAAATATTCCGATCTCGTATAACAGCTTCAAGGTCTGTCTCCATGAATTCAAACACAAGATGCAAATTTCCTTTATGTGGGAATGCATCAATTAACTCAATAATGTTGGGGTCTTTAAGCTCTTTGAGCAGTTTAATCTCTCTAAGAGCTGTAAAATTTATTCCTTCCTTCTGCTTGCCAAGTCGAATTTTTTTAATAGCAACTGTCTGTCCTGTCTGTTCAAGCATAGAATTCAGCTTCGTAAGACCACCAATTGATAAAAGGATACCACCTTTGTATCAACAAAGGGTAAGAAATTCTTGTTCATACCCCATGGCACACATTCAAAGTCCAGAGAAGGCAAGAAACTAAACACCCTATGGCCTATGCGAGTTATTGGAACCTTAGAAAAACAAACCATTGAAAACACTCGAGTGTTTATTTATAATATTGTAAGGTTCTATCTGGAAATCAATGAATATCTGGTTCATCAACTTTTATCAACCAAGAAGGGCTCGTCATTCACATTAAGAGATCGAAATCTATTTTCCTAATCATCTTAACTGATCCAATTTCCTCCGTTTTTTAAAAATCATGTTGCTACGAAATGCAAGATAAGTTTGTTCCAAATAAATAATAAATGAGCACAAAAGCAAATGATTTGATATGGCGTTACCTTCGTATCAATAGCTTTGTATACAACTCCATAGGTACCTTCGCCGAGGACTTCACGCCTCAGATATCTATCGGCTACTTTCTTAGACGGATCGATGTTCGACATTTTCGACCCCCGAATTTTTGTCTCGGTGGTATTATCGAAGCTAATTCATCTTCAAAACTAAGAATTAGGAATTTACAAGTTAAACATTACGAACTAATTAGGGCTTTGGCGGAAAGCAATCAAGATACAAGAAAGCCGTTGAGAGCCCCCATCAAGCTTTACCGAGCACTGAAAGCAAGGCTAGCAAACAAAAAGTGAAAGAAGCTGAACGCCGTCAAACTACAAAGAGCGTCAAGGCAACTTCCCCACACTGCCGCTTTTCTTTGGTCAGGCCCCGCATTTCATGAAACGGCGTGCCGTTTTCTTGATGGAATTAATCACCATTTATGACTTTATCGTCTCAACGGTGTCGTTTGGAAAAATTGTGTGTCGCAGGCCTGCGGCCCGTCACTTTGAGCACATCCCACGATATGAATCTATAGCAGTTTGCAAAAGAATCCCGTCTTCTTCCCCTTCTCAATCTCATCCTATGCGTCAAAATATGCTTCTTAAGTTCGTATCATATAGGATCATGTTAAAACATATTTTACCCCGAGAGAAAAGTCAGTGTTGTGAATGTTAGAAAATTTTGTGATGTTAAAAATGCGAGGGGGCGGCCAAGGGGGTGCTCCCCCCCCCCCGCCAACACTAATTTCACCTTCTTTTTGAATTTTTTTTAATTTTACATATAAAAATTGTGAAAATTAGTATTTCTAATTTTGCCCTCCATGTATTTATTTCTAGATTCATCAATGGTAATGTTCATGTTTTCCAATTACTTTAATATATTTTTTTCCTTTTAAGTGAGTAGCCAAAGCTAGAGGGAGGTATAAACTACAAAATGGGCAACCAAGAACTTAGTGGAACAAACCCCCACTGTAGCCAAGGAGTACTTCGATATCTTTTGATTATTATTATTTTATATATTCATTTATTTATTTATCTTGCATTCAATTCTTTATTTTTTTACCAAAAAAATTCCTTGTGTTTAATCCATTATTTATATATATAATTCATTTAGCTATCATAAAAGTAGATCATGAAGTTATTCACACATAATATAAAATGAATCTTGAAGTTATTTGTATAAAATATAAAAATAGATTTCGAAGCTATCCATGTAAAATATAAAGTGAATTATAAAGTTATTTATATAAAAGATAAATTAGATCCTGAAGTTATTCATAAAACTTAGGGTGGATTTTGAAGCTATTTACACAATATAAGTAGATCCTGAATACATCTATCTTCATATATTTATTTATTCTATAAACTCTTTTTTTATTATTTTACAATAAAAACTCATAACTATTATATTTTAATTTGTTTACTTCATTTGTTTTAATCATAATTTAATATCCTATTTCTGATCATGTAATATGAGGTTGCCAATGTTAGTTGTATGTATGTCTGTCTGTCATGTTGTTAAATATTCTATTTATTGTTTAATTTTTGATAGAAAGGAAAAGAAATAACCAAAAAAAAAAGGCCCCACTTAAGGATGCTTAATATCCAAAATTATAAACCAGCTATCCCTACGCAACTCTTATCAAATGAACTAAGGAGGTTCAAAATATGTGCGCGCGCGCGTATAATCTGTTGTTTATGTATTTTATATATCTCATTTTAATTTTCTTCTTTTTGGTTCTCTTCAATATTTTTGCAATAAGATGATTGGTAGATATATTATTTTGATTATGTGACTAGATGGTCTAAAGCTACGTCACTTTAAATTTTAAAAAAATATAACTTTGAGTCCTTACACTTTACTTAAGTTTTGTTATAGATTCTTACATTTTATTTTTTATATTCTAAATCCCTACACTTTTATTTTTCTTTATTTTAAATTCTTCCATGAGCAGTATTATAGGGATCTAAAATAGCAAAATAAAAAAAATGTAGGGACTTATAACATTAAAAATAAATT
Organism: Prosopis cineraria; assembly: GCF_029017545.1. Classification (NCBI taxonomy): domain Eukaryota; kingdom Viridiplantae; phylum Streptophyta; class Magnoliopsida; order Fabales; family Fabaceae; genus Prosopis; species Prosopis cineraria. Next base: position 38,540,817 of record NW_026555332.1, read on the forward strand.
ATAGAGACCCATAACAAAACTTGAATAAAGTACAAGAATTTAAAATTATATTTTCTCTTAAATTTTTATTCTTTTATAAATGATCATTTTATGGTCATAATGGATTGTGTGATTTTATGGCCTGCAACCAAATTATATTTTATAATTATATAGCGAGAAGTCATATTTGATTTTATGATTACATGGCAAAAAGCATATTTGATTTTATAATTACATAGCCAAAAATCATATTTAATTTTATGATTACTTAATTGAGAGCCATGATTGATTTTGTTATTATATGGCTAGAAGCCATATCAATTTTAACCACAACTATTCTATAAAAGGATAATTTATGACCCTAATGATTAATATAAATTTTGTAAAATTTTGATGGACATTTTGATTATTAATTCAATTGTTTTAATTACTATAGCCTTGAAGGCTAATAGTTCAAAAACAATTGTTGGGTTTAAAATATTATTTTCCTATAATCCTGAATATTATAGGCAATAAAATTTATGTTATAGAAAAATATGGCATGTAACCACATTGACATAATTTCTATTATTTATTAAACATGAGGAATGTTAATGCCAGTTGTAATTATTTGGCCTTAAAAGACTATGAGGTATTGAGAAAATATCAATGAATGATTACGAAAAGCCATTATAACCATAAATTTATGAAAATGTTTGTATATAGATAATTGTAATTATTTTATTGAGAAAAAAATTTTAACAAAATTTTTATGGGTCATCTAAGAGTGTATGAAGATTAATCTTTTAAGGAATGATTTTCTCTCAAAAAAATTCCCTATAAAGAGGTGAGTAGGTGCACATATTTTTCATTTTCTTTAAATTCTTCAATCATATGTCCATATAGTTGACTTGATTTTTTTCTTACAATATTTATAACATATAATGAATTTTAATTCACTTAGAATGTACAGTATAATGATTATGTTTTGATATTCAAATCCGACTATCATTATGATAAATAATTGTAAAAGCTATAAAAGAATAGCAAGAGTTTTAAAAGTTGTGATTTAGTTCTAGAAGAACTTTTGAAAATTTGTATTATTATTTTATCATTGAATTAAAGCTATACAATGAAAAAAATATTATCTTTAAACAATATTTAAGGGTGAGGATCAAGAAATCAATCATTAGAAAATAAGTGGTGTTAGTGTTGTATTGGGAAGAACAAAATTGATTGAGGCCTTCAAGGAATTTTCATACTCACTAGGAAAAATTTATTTGTGATGCTCTTTTTCTTGGGTTTCAAATATTTTGTTGTACTGATTATTGAATGTCATATTAAGATTATAATTGTAGTTAAAAGTCTACAATAATAGATAAATTATTATACTGAAATGAAATTTTACTATTAACTTGATATAGTATACTAAAAGTGTACTGGTATGATTTGGTATGATCAGTTAGATCATTTTAAATTAGTATTGATGCAAAGTATTGATAATTTATCATTGAAAAATTAGAAGATTCTTCCTAAATAGCTAACATGTTCTATACTTGATGAATTCTCATACGTTGCTTAAAGAAAATTACTAGATTATCATTAGTTATACTTGTGATTGTATCCCAAATATATGAAAGAAATTAAGTTGATATGAGCTCATTTAGGGACCATGTGAACCATATAAAAATATAATAAAATTAATAAATGTATCTACAAGGTAATCACATAGATATATATTAATCAGTTCACAACCCAAAGTTTGTGAGGAACAAAATTATATTATATGTACATTTTTCAGTCTAGCGATTGAAATGATTCGCTTGAAATTGTGAGTAATTTCATATTTTAAGCTTCAATAAATTTTGATGTGAAGACAAGCTTATTTGTCATGATGGTCCATTAAAATTATTTATGCCTTCAATGAAATGATTAGACCAATATTAGAAAAGCAAGATTTTTCATAAAATATGCAAGTTTGCATATTGCAATACTTGTATGCATCAATTTAATAAAGTATTGTGAATACCTCCTAAAATTAATTTTCTAACTATAACCATAAATTTTGATTGCTCCACCATAGTTCAATGTATGTTCAAATAAAGTTAGGAGTAAATATTGGGTAAGATACTTCTTGTTTGCTTCTAAATGAAACAAAAGGATGTTTTTATAGAAAATAATTGAATATAAAAGGCTTATATTGCATGGTTTGTTATCTCAAAATGAGGGAGAGATAATGAATAGCTGGAAATGAAAGTTGAATGAATACATTCTCTATATATTCTCATATATAGATATATATATAAATCAAAAGTTCATAAAATATTAGAAAAGAACTGTTATAAGTAAATATTGACGCAATGAAAATTATTAAATTCATGTTCTAGTTGACAATACTTCGAGATACAAAGAAAAAAATTGAATCATGCCTAAAACATAAAAGGAAAATTGGTTCCAAAAAAATAAAATATTATAGAAAGAGACAAGAAGAGTACAGAATCAATATAATCATATTAAGGAGATTGATATTCTAAAAGAAGTAAAGACACAATTGACTTTAAGTCCCCAAAAGAGAATTAGATACCAAATAACAATAAAGATCTTGAGAAGTTATGTTAACATGAGAAATGATAAAATTGTTAAGAATAAAGTTGTCGATAGTACTTTCAATGATTTTATTGCATTCAAATGAGGATCTTAATAGAATGTGGATACAGAGCTAATCAGATTAGAAAAAAAGACACAATACAAGTAGAATTACATTTACTTATTCATGATATGAAAGTTGTGAACTTATAATTCAAGCACTTGAAGTATGATATTGTACATAATTATCTATGAGAAAGAAAAATATAAAATATCACATGCAAAGCTTAACTTTAAATATAAGAATATGTTACAAAGATTCAAAATATGCATCAATATATTATTTTGTGGTTGATGAAATGATTTTTTAACATGTTATTAGTCTAGCAGTATAGATATAAAATATGTGTTCATAATGCTAGCTTATTTATATGGCTCATTGTACAATGATATTTACTTGAAAATTCCAAAAGAATTCAAGATGATAAAAGCTTATAGAGATTTTTGAAAAATTTCTTCATTTTTATATTTTCTCATATAATTATATATATATATATATATATAGATTGATTTAGCATTATAGAATATTCTGAAGAGTTTATATGAGTACTTGGCTGTTAAAGAAAGATGTTAAGATGATGTGGATCAAGATTTTTTTTGTAAAAAAAAAATCAAATATGACCCTAACGTACCATATATAAATACTTTCATATCACAATTATTTATGGTATAGCATTGACTTGCAATGTAATTACTTATTTGATATGATCTGTCTGATAAATTATATATGGTTGCATCATTGAATTTATTTAGCATCGACATTAATTAATTATGCATATGTGTTATATATATATCTAGTTTGAACTACACGGGTAGGCCTCCAAGAAGTTATTTATTTGCAAATATATATATATATATATATATCAAGATTGTTTTGCTACTCCCATGAAATATGCAACAAATAAAAAATGTATTCATATATGTATAGAAGAAATATTTCAAAATATTACATGAAAATAATGATTTATGTATAGTCCAACTGGAAGAGAATATCATCTCACAAAGATATCAATGACGAACAATATTTAAGAAATTGAAACACAAATTTAAAATACAATGGCTCAAGCAAACTAAAGAACAAGGAGTGATACTTTTGCAGGAAAAGTAAAGGTTATATTTTGTCTCATTGGATTTTTGGGGGAAGTTTTTAATCAGTCAACTTTAATAAAGTTAAAAATATTGTGCGCTATTTTTTTTTCACTAAGTTTTTGTTCCATTAAGTTTTTTTATTTTATTTTAATGAAACATAATATTAGAACATTCAAGAAAAAAATGTTATGAATATTAGAGAATTTTGTGGATGTCTATATCCGTCAATTACTTTGATATCTTTTAATTACTCCAATGCCTTTTGAAATTATTCTTTTATATATTTTATTTGATTTAGCCAATTACATTTGTGCCTATAGCAGACACATTGGTTGTATTCAACATATTGAAATGACAAAGTTCTCAATTCTTTCATTATAATTTTTTTTCTTTTATCCTTCTCTCAATCTCTATTTTCATAATAGTTAAAACATACTATGAGAGTTACAAAAAAAATATATTTTGAGGTAAACTTATTACAAGCTCCCCTAAATTTTAAACTGTTAGCCAAATTTCAAGTACTAATTTTAGAATATGTTTTAAATAATTGATTAAATTTACAAGCTTTTTCTTGATTTTTTTTCTTACTTATAGGTTTTTTTTATTAGAGACAATTTTATTTGAGACATCATTGAGTACTAAATATGAGCACATCTCTTATATGTATAAATAATTTTAGACAAAAGTACATTTTGATTCTTTAATTTTATATCAAAATTTCAGTTTATTTCTTAATTTTATAAAATATCTGTATAATTTTCCAATCCTAACACAATTAATCTTAAATAATAATTTTTTATATCAATAATTGTTATTCTTTAAAAAATTATTATGTTAATATTTTAAAATATTTTGTCAATATTTAAGAATTTAATGTTAACATTTTTTTAATAAAACTAACCGTGTTAGAAATTCATGCAAACAACACCATATCATTAATAATTCAATTATTTCATTGATAAAACATAATATGTTGATCATCATATAATTTTTAAATTTTATTTTTTATGAAGCCAACTCAAACTTTGTTTTCCATATAAATAAGCTACCTGACTCATGTGGCAAATGAACTTCTTATTATATTTTATTTTTTAGGGCAAGCAGACAAATTAACAGTAAAAAATTTATTTTATTAAATATAGTTATAAGATTAAATAATTATCCTAATCCTAATTGATTTAATTTGATGTTTAAAGAATTGTTTTTGATTAAGAAAAGGTATTGGTGTTATTAAAAACCAAAGTATTGGGAACGGACCGTTTTGGTTTTTTGGGTTTTCAATTAGGACACAAATTTTGAACGTTGACTCCCTCTGACGAGGCCAGATGATCATTTTTCATTAATAAATAGGCGCCAAATGAGATTGATAATGAAGAACGAAGCTGTTGGATCGGCAAGTTTAATCAAAAGAATCAATCGAGGATCCTCTTGCCGGCCGCAAAAATGGCGGAAGTGGAGCTGATCGCCACTCCTCAGAGCTTTCCCTGCGCCAGAATCGAATGGGCTTTGAAGATGAAGGGGGTGGAATACGAATACATCAAAGAAAATCTACTCGCCAAAAGCGATCTGCTTCTTCAGTCCAATCCTGTGCACAAGAAGGTACCTGTAATTCTCCATAACGGCTTACCTATTGCTGAATCCCTCGTCATCCTCGAGTACATCGACGAGACTTGGAAGCAAAACCCTTTGCTACCATACGATCCTTTTAAACGAGCCCATGCTCGTTTCTGGGCGAGATTTATCGATGAGAAGGTACGATGAGAACAATAATTATTCATCTCAGTTTCTATGTATCTTTCTCCTCATTTCTTTAATAAATTTTTAGTTTGATCGATTGCTGGAAATTAATTCAAGAGTTATAACTTTTAGTCGAGACTTAATTATTCAATTCACTCAACAGCATCAGTTCAAATGATATATTGATGTAATCTTATCTGATTTCGGATCTTTACCAGGTCTTTGTAAAATATGATACTGGTTATATCAATCACCTCTTAACATACGGCTTTCGTCAAGATCATGAGTCGATATTGCTTGTTGGATTGGATTGAATTGAAACTTATCCAGCTATGAAGTAATCCTTTCAGTTAATTGCACCAGGTCAAGTGTAATGTTTAAATCTGATTTCAATACAGAATCTTAACCACGCTCAGAGTTGTGATAGAAGTAACAATATCCCAGCTGAGCTGACTGTCAAATTTGACTAGCTACTACAACCAAGTTTGCTAAATACTCCCTCAGAAGTCAGAACCTCTTTATAATAAATAAATAAATAAATAAGGTCTTTTTTTGGGTTAAATATAAAGAACAACTGTTCATTGTTCCTTGCATTTATTAAAAATTTTCTTTTGTTTTTTTTTTTACCCTCATTAAGTTAGCATAAATTAATTAGTATCATAAAATACAAAGTCACCTGGTGTTTATCCTGAGGTTCTGAGTTTGAATCCTCACAATGGCAAGGGATGCATTTTATATTACTAGAAAAAATTAAATACACAGTCAAACGATCAATAAGAGCATTTTAGGAAAAAATTAAATATCAAACATATTTATTGATCTCACCTACTTTTTCTGTTAAGTATTATGAGACATTTTAACTAATTTACACCCTAATAAGTTAGCTAATATCAGTTAAAATTACATATTATTTTTATATTTATAATAAATAGATTGTCTTAATTAACTAATTTTATTAATTATACTTCTAATCAAGGGTTTTTTTAGCAAAAAAAAATCGTATTAATTACATCTTAAAATATCCAAATGACTTATATTTTTAAACATGATACTTTAAAAAAAATATTTTATAATATTGAATAGGGAGAGTATATTCCTTACTCTGTGTGAAACAGAGGACTATTATTAACATGCATATTTATATCCATCATGCTTTTTGGTGTTTTGAGCTTGGGGTTTTTGTTTCATAGACTCTATCAGTTAACTGGTTGGCAAAAATATGCACATAATAAAGCTGTTTCTGTTTGGTGATGAAATTTACAGTGCGTGAGTGCTGTGTGGGGAGCTGGCGTGGCACAAGGAGAAGGAAAAGAGAAAGCCATAGAATCAGCTCTGGAATCGCTAGCACTTCTGGATAAGCAGGTTGAAGGGAAGAAGTATTTTGGAGGAGAAGAGTTAGGGTATTTGGACATTGTAGCAGGTTGGATTCCTCATTGGCTTAATGTCTTGGAACAGCTTGGAGACATGGAACTGCTCACTGCTGAGAGGTTCCCTCATCTTCATGAATGGAGCCTCAACTTGTTGCAGACTTCACCTGTCAAACATGGCTTGCCTCCCAGAGAATCTGTTGTTGACTACTTCAGTTTCGGCTTTAACTATGTGCGTTCCATGGCAGCCAATAAATCAGGATGAGAAGATATGAACCCTCTCACAGTATGAGTAAGTAAGTATTGATGATGAAGAACCTGGTTTTCCAATTCAGTGAGTTTTGGTCACCTTAGCAGTAGACCATTTGTATGAAATATATTTTGATGATAATTTATGATTCTGTCGTGATTGTGTGTTTATGACTTTATGCTAGGCTTTACTTGCTTTTGAGTTTTTGGGGTTCGTATGATGGTGAGAATCTTGACGTCAAATGCAAACAAATTTCACAATAATAATATACACATGTCAGGAATGAAGGATGGAAGATGAATTCAATACACACACACACTCCATCCTGTTATTAATATAAAATAAATTTAATCAACTTCACGCTTATTAAAAAATAATAATAGTTGTATTTTTATAATTGTTAAAGAATACATAATTCTAATTTTGTCGTTTTTTATAATTAATAATTATAATAAATTATTATATTTAGGGATTCAAACTATACAAAATAAATGAAGGATAAAATTTTACTACTAAAAAAATTTCAAAATTTTTATATGCTAATTGTTAACTTCAAATGTTGAAACTGGAGTGATTGGTTTTCAGATGCGCGCGAACAACAGCAAACTGAATGAAATTAAAGTATTATTCATGAAATTTGATATAATAAATGCTGAACACTCAAGACAGATAATAACCCTTTACATGTAGAACTTTGATTCATTACCTTCATCACAGGTCTGTCTCAAATTTTCAGAACATCTATACTACGAAAATATTGAAATCTAGATGATATGTAAAAATTTCAATATTTCAGTTCCTATCCTCAATTACATGTCACATGAAAAATCTGCATCTTTAAATATCCAAGGGACTAAAAGTATATATAAAGGGTGTTTTCGGAAATATGATTTAATTACACATAAAAATCAATACGGGACAAAAAAAATTTAAAAATTGAGACTAGTAATAATAAAGAATGGGCGGCTAACAAATCTTCAAGGATACACCAAAGTGATAACAAACCCCAAAAGCATGCAAAAGGTGAATGTGGTGAGGAGGGGAAGCCATGCATTACATCCTGCCTTTAAATGTGTTCAACTTGTACTCATCTTGATTGGTTTATTTCCATCCTAATCATATTAAAATGGGTCTTGTCTTGGCTCAAAAACAATTAGGATGGGATGAGAAAGGGATCCGAGATGAGACGAGACATAAGATTACTTTCGAGACATCTCGTCTCATTTTGAATATTATATATATATATATATATTATTTTTATTTTTTAAATATACATTAAATATATTAATTATATTAATATAATTTATAGTTATATTAATTATATCAATTATAATTTCAATACATGCAATTCTTATTTAAAATTAAAAGTTTTTTATATTGATAATTCTAATGATACAGACTTATAGAATAAGTAGTATAAAATAATATCTTTCTTTATAATATATTAATTATATTAATATAATTTATTTTTATATTTATCTATTTAATAACTTTTATTTATATCGTATTTGTTGCTTTATTTTCATATTTCAATTAAAGAAGAAGAACAATAATTTTATATTGTACCTGACTTGTATGTTGTAGTTACTTTTATAGTTAAAAGATTACTTATAATTGCTATTATATTGTGTGATATACTTATAATTGTGATTGATGTAATTTAATAATTGATTTTAAATTGTTATAACTTATATACTTATATTGTTTTGATTTTAAACTTAATAAATCATGTGATTTAAAATTTTAATAAATGTTATTATTTATATCTTTCTCCCACATTATTTAATTTATCGGGATGGCAAGATATCTTAATTCCATCTCGATTTCTAATGATATAGAATTACTTTTGAGACAAGATAAGATATGGGATCAAAATTTAGTCTCAAATCTTTTTTTTTTTTTTGGGACAGGACATGAGACATGGGTGTTTCAATCTCATCTTGTCTCATGAATATCTCTATTTTTAATCCATCATTTATAATCTTGTTTAGTATTTTAAGAGTCAAGCTAGCTAACTAGCCCAAACTTTCTCAAACTTTCAATACAACGACTAACTAATTTGCTGTAAGTTTAATGGGATATCTCCACTAGAGACACTTCCTCATGATTTGCACTTTGTATCACATTTCTTTAACATGCGCTGACATGCATGATAAAAGATTAAGGTTTCATTTGGTATAATAGAAATGTGTAGTATGGAAATGCATATGAAAATAAAATTGGGATAAATGTTTGTTTGGTATACGATGGAATTGAAAAATTTATCAATTCCAGTTTCACCAAAACTGATGGAATTGATTGCCATCATGCAATCTCAGTTTTCAAATTTCATGTCCCTTCTTTCATTTTTGACCTTTTCCTCTCTTCTCACCCTCGTACTCTTCGATCAATGTTCCTCTATCCCTCTCTTCCCTCATTGCGTTTGAAACCATGAGGATCCAAGGAGGATATGAACATTGTTGAAGAATTGAAGCTCAGAGACTCTATTACTTCAGCCTCCATGTCTGATGAAGATGACGACAACGCTAGCAGAGATAGTTGTCAAGCTTCACGCCCACCTCCATCATCTCCTCCCTCTATCGCCGACGATGACCCACCTTCCAGATCTAACAATGACACAGATGACACAGGAGGAGCAAAGAACAAAGATGAAGGCCAAGATCTTACAATGATGCATACGACTGTGACCTTTATCAGTAATTTCCACTCTCTCCTCCTTCGTCTCTTCTCGTTTGCATGACTACAACTCCCTCTTACTACCCTGACAGCATCGTTGTTGTAAAAACATCGACTAGTTTAGGAAAAATCTAGAGTTGGAATAAATCAAGAAAAATCTAGAAATTTACTCAGTTAAAGCAATATGACAAAGGCGGTGAAAAGGTGATTTCTAGGAATAATTATTTTAATCCTCTTAAGGCGGTGAAAGAGGAAAAATCAAGAATGCTATGGAGAAGCTATCACCAACATGGTTAATGTATAGATATGTGAGTGTGTGTCATTGTGTGTAGAAGAGAGAACGAAGAAAGAAGAAACAAGAGTGTGTGAGTGAGGAAAGGGAGAGAATGAGAAGTACGTGTGGGTGTAGCCTTATAGAATGTGAATAGGTGGTGAGAAAAGTGAGAGAGAGTATTAGCAAGAAAGAGAAAGAGAAAGAGAAAGAAAAGAGAAAGAGAAAAAGAGTAAGGGAAAATTATGAGGGAAGATATAATTATTTGTGTAAATTGTAGTTTGAGTGATTAATGAAAAAATATTTTCAGTTTACTGCCCCTCTTGCACCATCATCAAATCCCAACCATCTTTGCCTCTCAATCCATTCTGCCTTCAACGTTTGTGAAACAACTAGATGTCATAGATCTTGTTTCCTTTTTTGTGTCTTTGATTATGTGATAAGGTGGACCTTCTTTTTGATTTCATGGATGGTGGCTGTAATTTCTGGCAATGGTTGATGATGATTTTGATATCTGGGTCGGCAGAAAAATTTAACTTGAGCATTTTAATCTTTTTATATTTTAAATATCAATATTAAATAAAAATAATCTTCAAATTTTATGAACATACCAATCATATTTTTAAACTTCATCTTCATTTTCACTTTCATATTTATTTTTATTTTTATTAAAATCATTTTCATCATATAAAATAGAGCAAAACAGTTTAGTATAAATATATTATGCCCCAAACAATAAAAATAGATTAAAAAAATATAGAGTCAAGTCAATGCTTGGATGTGGGCTAGAATTATTCCAACCCAAGGCTTTGCATAAAATCTTGTTATTTGGATTGGGCCACCAAGCCTGCTTGAGTTTAAAATTGAAGAAGGACCCCATTCATTAAAAAACTGAAAACACCCACACACACAAAAATGTTGCCCAAATAATAAACTTTTTTATTTATTTATCAGGTATAAATATTTTTTTATTAAAAATAATCTTATTCGACACACTATTAACCACTAAATGTGGACCTCTCTCACCAAGAATTTAAACTTAATTCATTGTATTGTAAGGAATTAATACTTTCTATTAGACCTTACCTTATATTTTTCAATTCTTAAAAAAGAAAAGCAATGGATTAAAATTTTATCTTTCATCTCATGGGAATCAAAAAATAAAAATAAAAAAAAATATGGCAACATCTCTTTTGCATCTTCTTATCCATTTTCCAAATCTTTATGTTGGTTCACCCTTTTAAATGTATCCATTTTATTGGATTGCATTACAATGTTAGTTCTTAATTGTAGCTTAAATAAATTATTTGATCACGTAAAGACAAACTCAAGTCTCAGTGGTTAGTTTAATTATTTGTTGTGAAAAAAATTACTTTTTTAAAAAAATCTATTTTGTAAAACTTTATGACATTTGTTTAAAATTAAAAAAAAGAATGGATAAACATACTTCTTATTATTTTGAGAAGCTACGGTAAATAATTCATGAATATGGAAAACTTATATATTTAAATTTATCTGTTTAATAATGGAATCAAATAAAAACAAGTGGATATTTTGTTAGAAAAAAATAAGTAGATATTAAAGTGTTAACAATATTAATAAAAAGGGTTATTATAGTATAAATCATTTATAAAAATACACATGGTTTAAATTGAATAGAAACAAGTACCTTAAATGTATATAAACTAATTTTTTCCTTTAAAATAAATAAGTAATAAATTATTTTTCATAAAAAAATCATAAAGATATCACAAGAATCTAAAATAAAAAATTTATATATTTATCCTTATATATTCAAAGTTCTTGTTTTCAATTAAATTAAAACATGTGTATTTTGCATCAATTATTTATTTCACAACAAACTTTTGTTATTAATATTGTTAACACATTAAAAGTCACTTGTTTAAATTTGATTGGATAAAAGTACATTGAGAATATAAAATTATGTATATAATTCTTATTAACATTGTTTCACAACAAACTTTTGTTATTAATATTGTTAACACATTAAGCCTTATAAACTATATGAAAATTACTTAATTTTAAATAACTAGGCTCCTTATCCTACTTAATTTTAAATTACTTAATTTTTTTTGTTTATTTGTAAACACCAACTTTGGATTAACTTATCAAGTATAGTTTAATTGTTGATACGAATTGGATTCATAATAATATTTTTAAAAAATTAATATAAATTATATTCATCAAATTTTGAATATATATGTGTATATATCATGTCAACAATAAAGTTGCAAATTTTTACTATAATCGAAAAAAAGTTTTATGTTGGCATTATGTGCTTTAATTAGGGTTCTTTTATTTCTTGTATATTTCAAATTTTTGTTGATATGACGCTGTTGTAATATGATATGAGCCTTTTTGTTTAAATTTTTTGATAAAAAATATTTTATTTTTTAAAAATCTATTTTGAAAATTTTTTGACTTAGTAAAATAAGAAAGAATCTCATAAAAATATGAAGATACATAAAAATATCATAAAATTTTAAAATAATTATAAATAGGTATTATAAAAGATATTATAAACAAAAATCCATCAAGATATCATAAAATCCAAAAATCACTAAATAATCATAACATACTTGAATATTTTCATATATTATATAGATATAGTTTGTAGTTTAAGAAATGATATTGAAGAATTTTCTCTGACGATAAATAGCTAAAATAAATCAATTGAAGTTTTTAATACTTTACATTTGACAAAAAAAATACAAAATCGGTTATATATATATATTATAAAAGATAATGAATCTATAACCAAAATGATGCTAATAAGAACGCTGATCTAACAATATATAACTCATATTTTTCTTTTAATGTTTTAATATGACCTTCTATTTTTCTCTTGCTTAGTTATACTTGTCATTAAATTACAAGAGCATTCATTTTTACGGTTTATAATTTTTCTCTTTTGTTTTGTTGAGGTCCTTCCCATTTTTCTTAAGAAAAACCATAATATAATCAACTTAAAAAACATATTTAAAAGTTAGATGTAATGTAATTTATAACAGAAGCTAAATGTAAACAAAATATCATATATAAAATTATACTATTTCATTAATTACTTGACTCTTACCCTCTAATAGTATTTTGTCTAGTTATATACTTTTATATTTTTAATAGTTGCATATTTTTTTTATTCATTTAAGTATTTTAATTTGTATGCGTTTAGAAAATCAATAATTTGTATTGTTATTTTTTTTTTTGCCTGAAAAAGGATTGATATTGCTTTACACTTAATATCTAGTTGTTAATATTTCTTTTCGACAATCTCGTTGATAATATCTTATGATAAATAACATAATGTAAATGTAAATTATATCCACTAGTAGCTATAAATATGTAGCATGCCAACTATTAGATCACATTAGTTTGAGGTTTAAGAATATGCCTTCTTTCAGAGCTCTATTGTGTATAGTTCTATTTGTTTCTCTTATATTTCAAAGTTTTGCAGCTGGAAATGATACTTCCACATTAGTTGTGAACGTTGGTACTGGAAGGCCAATTTCCAAAAACTTTTTTGGAGTATTCTTTGAGGTAAATATTTTGTTCAATCTGTAAACTTATATACAGCTTTTCACATATATGATTCTAGAATAACTAATCATCAATTACCTATTTTGTAGGAAATTAATCACGCTGGCGCTGGTGGATTGTGGGCTGAGCTAGTCAGCAACAGAGGTAAAGACCATTTTGATAATCTCCTATCTATACTGCTTGTTTGATACACTAAAAAAGTGTTTTTTTGAAAAAGAAATGATAAGTGCATTTGTCATTTCCTTTTTAAAAAACATTTTTCTGCTTACTAAATATTACATTAAGTTTTTTTCTTTTTATATAAAATTAAGAAAAGCATGTTGCTTTTATTGTTGTGTGTTTAGGTTTTGAAGAACAAGGTTCACAACTTCCAGCAGGCATCTTTCCATGGTCAATAATAGGGGATGAATCAAACATTTATGTTGAAACTGAAGCTACGTCTTTGTTTCCCATGAACAAAGTTGCTGTCAGATTGGATATTCTCTGTCCTTCACCTTCAAAATGTCCTAATGGTGTTGGCCTTTCCAACCCTGGTTTTTGGGGCATGGTGAGTCTTTGTATATCTAACATTTTAATTTCCACGGTATAATATCACTTTCACTATGATACTTAATTATTCTATATAACATTTAATTTCGTGTTCTTTTTTTTCTTTTTTCAGAATATTGAGCAAGGGAAGAAATATAGAATTATATTCTATCTTCGTGCCTTAGGACCAATTAATTTGAAAGTGGCATTTACTGGAGCTAATGGAAAAGAGTTGGCTTCACATAACATCAAGTATAATTATATTATCTACTTATTTGTTACACATCTATACAGTCTATTATATTGTTAATTACTTCCTATTAGTTTTTTTTTAATTACTTCCTATTAATTTGTATACTCTTTGTTTTTTTTTTTAAACAAATTAGTTGACCATATATAAACTGAATGGTTTTACCTTTTTCTTAGGACTTATGCAAGTTATGTGAGGAGATGGAAAAAGTTTGAGACTATTCTTGAAGCTACAGCATCAGATGTCAATGCAAGCCTTCAATTAACGACGACCCAGAAAGGAACTATGTGGTTGGATCAAGTGTCAGCAATGCCTATGGACACATACAAGGTCTTCAAATAATTGATCAATTACTGTGTTATGTTATCAGCATATTAAAGTCCATTTTTTTAACATGTTTTATATTTTGGATTTTTAACCAGGGACATGGTTTTAGAAATGACCTTTTTCAAAAGGCGGCTGATTTGAAGCCAAAATTTCTCAGATTTCCTGGTAAGCATATATGAAATGGTTGAAGTTATTTTTTTAAAAAATTTACTTTTTTCAATCATAACCTAACTTCATTGGATGGAATGATCAGGTGGCTGTTATGTTGAAGGAAGTTATATGAGAAATGCATTCAGGTGGAAGTACACCATTGGACCATGGGAGAAGAGACCTGGTCACTTCAATGATGCATGGGGTTATTGGGTTGATGATGGATTTGGTTATTTAGAATTTCTTCAGGTTAGTTCGTTTTGATTCTCAATATTTACGCTTAATTTTGTTATCATATACTAATTATTAAAAATATCCATTAATGGAACAGTTGGCAGAGGATCTTGGCGCAGCCCCAATATGGGTATTTAACACTGGTATTAGCTTTCACGACTCAGTCAATACCACGGGAATTGGTCCTATGATTCAGGTATAATTTAAACTCTTCATGTTTTATACGCCTTTCTCATTAGTTAATCGTCATTTTCTTTGAGTCTTTTCAATTTACCTTGTGTTAATTGTTATATAGGAAGCTCTTGATGGTATTGAATTTACTAGAGGTCCTGCCACATCAAGATGGGGTAAAATAAGAGCTTCTTTAGGTCACCCTGAACCCTTTGACTTACAGTATGTTGCTATTGGAAACGAGAATTGTGGTATGCCTAACTACCATGGGAACTATCTTAAGTTCTACGCTGCCATAAAACGTGCATATCCAGATATGCAAATTATATCAAATTGCGATGCTACTGCAAAACCTTTGGACCACCCGGCAGAATTATATGACTTCCACATATATAAAGATTCTACAACTATGTTCAAAAACTATACCAAGTTTGATAAGATACCTCGTTCCGGTCCTAAGGCTTTTGTTAGTGAATATGCTGTTCAAGAGGGTGATGCCGCAAAAAATAACGGAACCCTCTTAGCTGCATTGGGTGAAGCTGGATTCCTTATGGGATTGGAGAAGAACAGGTTTCTCATCTCTTAGTCATCAATTTTCATGTCTAGTCATTTAATTAATTACTCTTTGATCATTTTTGTTTCTTTTCCCAAACAGTGATGTGGTTGAATTGGTGAGCTATGCACCATTGTTTGTTAATACACATGATAGGAGGTGGATGCCCGATGCTATTGTATTTGACTCGCATCAGAGTTATGCAACTCCAAGCTATTATTTGCAAAAGCTTTTCATAGAGTCAAGCGGAGCAACATATTTGAACTCTACACTTGAAGCTCCTCCTTCAATCCTTGCGTCTGCAATTATGTTCACAAATTCAACCAACAAGAAGAGTTACATAAGAGTGAAGGTGCTTAAATAAATTCAAGTGAAAACATAATCAAATTATGCCAATTTTGTGTCTTTCTCATTTGTAATTCAAATCATTTTTGCAGGTTGTTAACTTCAATGAGAATCCTGCAACTCTTAAGATCACTCTCAATGGATTGGGCACAAATGTGAAACTATCAGGAGCAACGAAGACAGTGATCACATCTGCTAATGCACTGGATGAGAATTCCTTTAAAGAGCCTACAAAGGTGTGTGTGTATATATCTTGCATCTTCTTATATTTATTTCTTTTATATTAAAGTTTGTAGAGCTCATTTGTAATGTATTCCATGTATTTCTTTTGTCTCTTTGTAGGTTGTTCCAGTACAGAGTCCACTGGATAATGCTGGAAAGGACACAACTGTCACGCTCCCTCCACATTCAGTCTCAGCTTTTGATTTCCCAAAGTGATTGACCACTTTTGATGATTCCCTTATATTTTTGTTTTAGTTTATTTTTTTTTTCCTGTGAGTACTAAAGTAGTTTTAGGCGTTGGTTAATTTTAGATTTAGATTTTTGTTTAGGGTTTAGGCTGGTGAGTTCAGAGTTTCAATGATATCCCTTTATTTCTACAGGTCCCTTTCTTTGTTCTACTAGTATGATTTTGTACTTCAAATCATTCCCTTGAATAATATTATTATTTTACTATTTTTCTCGTTACATCTTGATAATGTGGTAAAACTAAATTCAAAACAGTAGACCTTGACCAGCAAGACTACAGTGGATTCATGCTGCATGTTCTTGAGATGGTAATATTTGATCACTTGGTGCAGTACTTGTGAAGTAGATACTTGAACTCTCCACTCTACCCTGAGCCTCTTTTGCCTGCAGGAAAAAAAGAAAAGAAAAAGAAAAACAAAGCCCTTACCTTACGGAAGCAATGTATGCTTGAAAATATATAGAGGATAATATGACTTTTAGCTCTTGAATTTTGTTTTTTCAATAATCGATTTAGTTCTTTAATTTTGATGCAGTACAACTACTCTTTAGTGAATTAAGAAATATCGGGATTGGGTTTATATCGAGCCAACAACGCTATAAGGACAAGGAGTTAAAATATAAAACTGGATCGATAAAAGAGGAAAAGTTGAATAAAAGATATTTTCCCAAATATAAAACCATGGAACTCTTTGCCTTACTTCTTTCTCCCAATCAGTGCCAACTGTAATGACCAGGAAAAATGCCACTTGCAGTGCAAAAGCAACCACGATCCCCAACCACAGCCCCTATTTCACAATAAATAAATAACAGTGTCTGTGTGTAACAAAATATCAGATCCAAGAATGCCATGCGAGTTTTTCACCTTGGCATTCATGTGAGCAACGAAAGCTAATATAACAGCACAAGGAACGCCGGCAAGGTAAAAGGATCCCAAGTTCACATACGCTCCAATCTTCTGCCATCCACATCCTCTCACGATTCCTGAACATATATGCAGATCATACTCACTCAAATTTACATCACCTTCAAGTTTGAGTTGTGCTTATAAGAAATTTAGATGTGACTTATGAGAAATTGAGAGTGACCTGAAAGAGCGCTTTGGATTCCATCAAGGAAGCTAGATATGGCCAAAACTGGTATCATGAAGGCCACTTGTCTCACTACTTCCTTGTCATCGCTATAAACTTGTCCCAGGTGATTTCGAAGCAGAATCATCACTAGAAGTAATAACGTACCCTCACTTAAGGCTATGCCTAACACCACCCAAACTGCTAAACTTGCAGCTTTTGCATTTCCTGCCCCTAGTTCATTTGACACTCTTGTGCTGTCATTTACAAGGTTTCACATTTTCACCATCATAGAATTGATCTTCATAAAATAAACTAGGGGTGAATAATTTGTTAATGGAGACAATCGTCACCTTACTGCAGCACTGAATCCAAATGGGATCATCCAAGCTATACAAAACATATTGAGGCTGCAATTGTAAATCAGAAACTTCTCGTACTCATCACGGTTTGGGGAAAAAGGTGGTGAAATTAAAGTTTGGTAATTAACTGACCATATTGAAAGAACAGAGGTTTGTAGGGTTGGATTAGGAAGAAGGCCTGACAAGAGGATCATCAGCTCAAACGTCCACACTTTCAAGCTGTACAAGTTCAAAAATACAAAGATCAACTGCCACCAGATTATTATACACAGTTACAATCTTAACTATGACTTCAAACAGATACCAGAGCATAATAGCAGAAGGAACAGCAAGTTTAAGGAAGTCAAGGACATTGTTGAGAGCCTTCTTTGAGAAACCAGTCCATGATAGTTTGCAGGAAGAAGAGAACCTCACATACAGTGCCATTAATACCACATTTACCCAATAAGACAGAGAAATCGCTATGGCTGCTCCTTTACTCCCAAGCCCAGATTTGAACACCAAAACCCAACAAAGGATGATGTGAAACAGAGCTGCAATTGCAGAAGTTAGCAGCATGGGGAGGACAATGTTCTGGGTTTGCAAGAATTTCATAATGCACTGAAGAGGACCAAATGCGAAGAGGCTTGGGATCATGCAATGGGCATATGATCCTGCTTCTTTTGATATGAGTTTGTCTTGCTTCATAGCCACAAGAATTGGTTCTGTGTTTGCCCAGATTATTGCAAGGAGTACACTGCTTAGTGAAAGAACCAACGTGGATCTTTGCATGTGTATGCCGAGCATATGGTGTTGTCCTGCTCCATATGATTGACCGCAAAAGGTGTCCAGTGCACTTGCCAATCCCATCTGTTCAATTAGTCATAAATCAAATCAACAAGTAGCACATGTAATTGGAAGAAAGAAAGAAAGAAAGAAAAGAAAAGAAACTACGTTGGATTCTCTTAACTTTTTCTAAAAAATTGGCACTGTCAATTTTAAGGAGACCGGTTCATTTGAGTGGTAAATGATAATTTTTCCCCTTGTGTTTTTTTCTTTGGGTTGGAGTCTATGATGTGTAGAACTTGCTTGAGTAATATAATTTAGACATTATGCTTTTTTTTTTTCTTTTTTTTTTGGGGGGGGGGGCGTCAGACATTGCGTTTCAAGTATAAATTTTAATCAATAATCATATATAGACACCCATTTTTAACATTAATTTTTCTTTATTTCTCAACAAAATGACATTCTAATCTAAGTATGAAATGACAAATCGAGTTTTCATTTATCCATAGGCTTGAAAATATTAAATAAATTCTGCAAACAGTCAAAAGACATTGGAAATTCAGAATATTATTGAAAAAACGATGTACTCATGTATTGTATTGGTAATTTAGAAAGATGAGAACTACATCATGTGTAAATCGTTGTTGTTTCTCATGGGCCACACAAGGAAAAAGACAGCAACATGTGTTTACATTTAACAACACAGGCAGCATTGAAACAAAAACAAAAAAAACAAAAAACGTATTGACAACATCGGGACATGAAGCCGTCCTATCATATTCTCTAGAATATTATTATTCGAAACCAACGACCCTTGGATCAGTCGCTTGCCAACCTCGCTCAAAGATCAGTGAAAACCTTCCGTTCAAGATTTTTCAATACTCAAAGTTCAGGAGAAATGTGCATTTTGTTTTTTAAATATCTTATTTGAATTTCAGTTGTATATAACTAATTATAAAAAAATTAATTAATATGATTGATTTTAATTATAATTAATTACATTATAACATGGTGATGTTTGGATATTATTTTATGAAATTAATTTTGATAAGATTGAAAATATTTGAATAATTTTAGTCAAAATTAATTTTAAGTATGTAAATTATTTCTTTTTAAAATGTAAATATTAATAAAATTGTATATAATATTATTAAATTTATTGAACTCTATTCAACAAATAAAATATGTATAATAGTGATCCATTTAATATTTATATAATTATTTAACATATAATTATATACTAATTAATTGGAAATTTAAATTATATTTTAAGGTAATATTAACAACTTAATTTGTGTAAAAAAATATATATTTGGTAAGGGAGGAGATGGATGGAGGAGTAGTGAGGCAGGAGCACACAAGAAGCACCAATGAGAATAGAGAAAGAATATGAGGGATGGGCATTTGAGAGGGGTATATTTGGCAAGTCAACATTCTGACAATCAATAAATGCTGGTAATTGTAAATATTAAAATTGATAAGCAAGTGCTGCCAGCTTCAAATAAAATGTGATTATAACTAAACAATCGATTATAAAGAAATGGGGGTGTTTGGTATTTTTTTTACAAACCATAATTTTAGCCAAAATAATTAATTTTTTGGGAAATCCAAACAGGCACTTAATTATTTGATCTTTGAAATTTGTCCTTTAACATTAAGAATTTTTCAAGAAATGAATCGAGTAGGATAAGATTACTGATGAACAAACTCATTGGACAACCAAGAATTACTATATAGTTGGATATTGAAGATAAGAAGTATATGATGAAGAAGTTTGATAATCATGGCGTTATTTGATGGGAAAAAAGTGAGAGGGCATGTACTTACCAGCAAGTTGAAGCCAGTGACCGAAGCGAAGGAGGTGGCCATGGAAGCAGCAGAGAGAGGGAGGGTACCAAGATGACCAACAAATAAAACAGAGATGGTTTGCAAACTGTGCTGTAAGAGACCAACTGAGACGAGAGGAAGCGCTAGGCACACTTGTCTCTTACATTCTTCTATTACTCTATGACTTCTTCGCAGTCCCGTCATCATGTCTTCTTTTTTGCTTTCCGATTTCTTCATTGATTGTGAGTCGCAAGAAGTGAAAAAAGATAACTCATAACGACACAGATAACAGAAGTTTCTGTTGGAGCAGTTCATTCATATCTATATATACAAGTCAGTATACAAATGTGGTTCCCTGCTTGCGACTGCTAAGAATCCCACACCGAGCAGAGTAAGAGGCAGCAAGGCATGGGGCAACTATAATACACGAGCTTGGACTTGTTACAAGGCATACCTTTCTCGGCCTTTTGGCTAAGATCAAGTGTAGTATCTGTTCTTATCAGTTTAATATCTGATACGTGGGCCAATGGCCCACATGATATTAAATTAATTTTTAGAGGGGGAGAGTCCATTACAGTAGCTTGCTACTGGGATTCTCGAGCGTCGCCCATGTGTTGCACTACTGCAAGGGCCTGGCGCGCCCCATCAAGCCCAAGTCTTAAAGGTTTTGTCTCGTATTTGTTATTATATTCAGAGTGAGTGGATTTCAAGTGATATTCGTTCTTTCGGTGTTTGGGCTTTCAACATTAAATTGCACCGAGGTTTCTTTCAGATTTCTATTTCAACTCCTGAGCCGAAGAAGGTGAAAAGGATTTGGGCCGTGTCGAAAGCCGCAGTTTGACTGTTTGAATATTTTCCATGTTCCGATGTTCTGTATCCGGTAAACAAGTGGAAACAGAGAGAGAAGTTAACACCCAACATTCTCTTTTTTTTCCTCTTCATTTATATTTATTTTTTATTATGATAAATTACTTACCATTCGAAAGTAATTTTGCTTCCTTATTTTTTAGTATTTTTTTCAATTTAAATTGGTTATCATTCTAAAATTTTGCTTCTATTTAAAAATTAATTAATTGGTTAGGATTTTAATAAAATATTGATTAACGTTCTTTTAGAATTTCGCCTAATTAATTTATGGCGTAATGAAACGTGAGAATATATTATATCATAAGCCTCTATCAGCTAATACTTCTTCCACGCCTTCAATTCTTTTCAACCATTTCTAATTTTCTTTTCCTCAATTCTTTTTTCGTTTGTCTTACGAATTTCAGAATCTCAAATTTAAATGATAATTTTTTTAAAAAAAATATAATGAATATTTTAATATATTTTCATGTTGACATGCCAAAATTATAACTAGACTTTAATGAAGGGAATCAACTAAACATCTGAATTTTTATAATTATTAAAAACCTTGATACAATATGAGGTAAAATCAAATTCAATGTACTCGATGTTGACCCAACAAGATTATAGAGTAGATATTAGATTTATGGTGCATGTTCTTAAGATGGTAATATTTGATCACTTGGTGCAGTGCCCGTGAGGGATATAGTTGAACACTCTACTCTACTCCGAGCTTCCTTTGCCTGTCATTCATGGTGAAAAAATAAGCTAAATCTTACACACACACAGAGATTACAGATTATAGAATATAAACAGTGAAACTCCTTGCCTTACTTCTTTCTCCCAATCAGCGCGAACTGTAATCACAATGAAAAATACCACCTGCAGTGTTAAAGCAACCACGATCCCCAACCACAGCCCCTGTTTCAGCCACCACAAATGAATGCATTTGTTTGCATTTTCCAACAGAACAACAAACAAATGATAGTATTTGTGTGTAAAGCTAGTTTGACCTTGGCATTCATGCGCACAACGAAAGCTAATATAACCGCACAAGGTACGCCGGCAACATAAAAGGATGCCAGGTTCACATACGCTCCAATCTTCTGCCATCCACACCCTCTCACAATTCCTGACCAAGCACCAACCAAATCATATATATTCTCACTCAAATTCACATCAACTTTCACTAGTTTAGAGATGTGAGATTGACCTGAAAGAGCACTTTGGACCCCATCAAGGAAGCTAGAAATGGCCAAAACTGGCATCATGGAGGCCACATGTCTCACTACTTCTTTGTCATCGCTGTAAACTCGTCCCAACAGATTCCGAAGCAGAATCATCAGTTCAAGTAATAACGTACCCTCGCTTAAGGCTATGCCTAACACCACCAGAACTGCTAAATTTGCAGCTTCTGCATTCCCAGCCCCTAGTTCATTTGACACTCGTGTGCTGTCATACACAAGGTTTCAAATTTTCAGCTCACAGAATTGGTCTTTATATCTAGACTCTAAACTAGGGTTGAATAATTTGTTACTGGAGATAATCATCACCTTACTGCAGCACTGAATCCAAAGGGGATCATCCAAGCTACACCAAACAAATTGAGGCTGCAATGGTAAATCAGAAACTTCTCATGCACGTATATCATGGTTAGTGGAAAAGAGACGGTGAAAATAAAGTTTGGTAATTCACTGACCATATTGAAAGCACAGAAGTCTGTAGGGTTGGATTAGGAAGAAGGCCTGACAAGAGGACCATCAGCTCAAACGTCCACATTTTCAAGCTGTGCTAAGTTCATAAACACAGATCAACACCAACAGATGGTTATACTCAATTACAATCCCAAGTCTTAAAATCTTAAATGATGACTTGAAACAAATACCAGAGCATAATAGCAGAAGGAGCGGCAAGTTTAAGGAAGTCAAGGACATTGTTGAGAGCCTTCTTTGAGAAACCAGTCCATGAAAGTTTGCAGGAAGAAGAGAACCTCACATACAGTGCCATTAACACCACATTTACCCAATAAGACAGAGAAATCGCTATGGCTGCTCCTTTACTCCCAAGCCCAGATTTGAACACCAAAACCCAACAAAAGATGATGTGAAACAGAGCTGCAATTGCAGAAGTTAGCAGCATGGGGAGGACAATGTTCTGGGTTTGCAAGAATTTCATAATGCACTGAAGAGGACCAAATGCGAAGAGGCTTGGGATCATGCAATAGGCATATGATCCTGCTTCTTTTGATATGAGTTTGTCTTGCTTCATAGCCACAAGAATTGGTTCTGTGTTTGCCCAGATTATTGCAAGCAGTACACTGCTCAGTGAAAGGACAAACACGGACCTCTGCAAGTGTATTCCGAGCATATGGAACTGTCCCGCTCCATATGATTGACCGCAAAAGGTGTCCAGAGCACTTGCTAATCCCATCTGTTCAATTAGTCACAAATTGAGTCAACAAGTAACGAAAGTGATTTGAAACAAAGAATTGATTAGAAAAGTATCGTCACACATAATACTCATTTCTTTGGGCAATCCACATTGGCCTAATTTTATCTATATGGCGATGAAGTTTGATAAGCATGACGTACCAGCAAGGAGAAGCCTGTGACAGAAGCGAAGGAAGTGGCCATGGAAGCAGCAGAGAGAGGGAAGGTACCAAGTTGACCGACAAAAATGACAGAGATGGTTTGCAAACTGTACTGTAAGAGACCCACCGAGAAGAGAGGAAGTGCTAGGCATGCTTGTCTCTTACCCTCGTCTAACACTTTTTGACTCCTTCGCAGTCCCATCATCATGTCTTCTTTTTTGCTTTCCAATTCCTTCATTGTCAGTCACTTGCTTCCTCTTGTTGGTTAGCGTCTCAAACAAGAAGTGAAAACGATAATGGAAGCAATTTCGGATGCACTTGTCACGATGAACCCACCGGATTTAGCTGCGGAGCCAAGTGTTTGCAGTATTTGGCTTACAACAAACTATAAGATCTTGTTAAAATTTGACTTCTAACATGTTTTGTTGAATTTAAAAAAAAAAAGTCTTAAAATTCATTACTCTTCATGTTTAATGTTATAGGACATTTTTAATTGAATTACATCCCTATTAATTTAATTAATCATCTATAAACTTACACATTCTTTCATATCCTTATTTAATATGGTGGTTTAATTAAAAATTTTATTAATTACACTTTTTAATTAAGATTATTTTTGGAAAAACCTCATTAATTACACCTTGAAAAATTCAAAATTTCTTATACTGTTTAGCATTTTATTTTAAAAATTTTTCTTATATTTTTATATGTGTTGAGTATATACTTTACTAACATATTTTTTTCATCAACATTTGATGCTGGAAGAAGAAGAAATTTATGATAAAAAAATAGAAATATAACTTATAAATAAAACAAAAAAATATCCTCTCCCTGTACAGAAGGATATAAATAAAATTTTAGAAGCCATTATTACTTGAGTCTAACAATACACAAATGTTATAACATATTAAAACCGAATATCGGATAATTATATTAAATGAAAAAGTAGCCTCGATTGAATTACAGAGGGTGACTTAAGCAACATGGACTTAAAATATTTCATGTAAAATTTCCTTTCATTTTATGCAAAAAATATGTAGATTCAATTAATATCTTTAACAAATCATTTTCTTGAAAAAAAAAAAAGTTACACCCTTGTAATGACTTCACAATTCATTAGTAAGCAACAGCTAGGCATGATATAGATATATATAAGGTCACAGGCCAACAGTAATTAAATGCTCGAGGGCCATGGCCGATCAAGGGGGGCTAGTGATCATATCCGATCAAGGGGAGCAAGTGATAATATTTTTTCCCGCCTTTAGTTTAATAATTAATTAATTTAAAGTTGTTATATAACTATATACTGCTTTCAACTCTTCACCCTCTCAAATCTCAACCTTATTATCACTATATATATATATATATATATAACCTAACACCTCCCCAGCATTTCTAGCTAGAAGATGAGCACAGAAATTAGTTTTCCTAAACATAGAGTTAATCGATATAATCCAAGATCTGTTCAACATCAACCTAACATATCTGATGAGAGAAGATCCTCTTTAGATCCTACTTAACTGTGTACCTTTTGTGTATTTGTAACCTCTTCTAATTCAATATATATATATATATATATAATGTGTGTGTGTGAAAGTAGGATAATAGGCTACACAATCATGTCACATGTTCTTTTTTTAATGTTGTAATTTTGTGTTTTGAATTTTTTTTTTTAATTCTTTGTTTTGGATTTAGTTTTGGAATTAGATTTAGGATAATTTATTATTTATATATATAAAATGCAATATTTAGGTTTCAAGTTAAGTTTGGGATGATATATATATATATATATATATCAATAATGTCTTCAGTTTTGGATTTCAGAAAATAAAACCAAACAAGTCTTTTTCTAAACATTAAAAAAAAACAATAATATCTAAACATTAGTAGCAGCATCATGATGAAATATTTGATTGTGCTTCACTATGAGTTAACTTTTCAGTGATAAAAATATCAAGATTTTCTTTTTTATTTAGATTCCCAACATTTTTACTCTTTTTTCGTATTCAAATCCTTTCCTCCTTATTTATTAAATATTAGTGAATTATATATATATATATATATATATATCTATATCGCTTTAAACCAATCAACTCTCCATTTAAGCAAGTTAGAGATAGCTTGTTTAAGCCCAATTACCTATTAACATGCCTAAATATTAAGCCCAACTTTCCATTTAAATGGGTTTAAATGGTCTCAATTTATTTTCCCAACTCTAAATATGTGGATATTGAGATCTCAATTGATTTGTTATTGAATGCTTCAAATTACTCAATAAAATTCATTGTTGATTCAACATTTCCAAATTTATATAACAATGTTTATAATTCTTTATATTTTAGGTAAAGCTATATTAGCTCTTACATATGTTGACTATGATTGAAGAAGTAAATGGACATATGTTATTAGATTGTGCCTGCCTTGTCATGTTTTCACCTACAACCAACTATATATTGTTGTTTCTTATGTTTGAAGCCAAAAATGTTTAAAAATATTGATTCTTGATAAGGATATATAGTCACTTTTCACTGTTAAAATTTTAAATGTTGTTTATAGGGAAGTATTTGATAATTTAATCTGAAAAACTATAAATTTTTCTTAATTAACTTCACTTTTGGAATTTGGAATTAAGGTCAGTGGCTAAAACAGCTAAGCTCAAAAGGTCTAAAAATACATTAAGGTTAGTGTTTTTCAAAGCTTGACCTTAGCATCCTTAAGGCTAAAGGGCTTGGCCTATGTGCTTAGGCACTAATGTATTTTTTTTAATTTAAATATCAAATACACACATTTATGATCCAAAAAAACTGTCATAGATCTTATGAAGCTTCCTCCTTATACTATAAAAAAACTATTATAGATAACATTAAGTCTAGAAAAATAGATTGAATTAAATCCACGACAAATATGTGACACAGTATTAAACATCATCCAAGTATCATCAACAAAGATATTAAGCTTAGGCACCTAAACATCAAAGATATTAAGCCTAAACATCTAAGCATCATATCAATATCAATAAAGACTAGACATTGGTAGCATCATCAGCAACATCATCATCATCATCATGATTTTTTCTTACTTAACATTCAAAAAAAAATAATACAACTTGAAAGGGCTAACCCTTTTATTTTTAGATCAATTAAGGTTGGCTCTTTTATGTTTGAAATTCAATTATAACATCTAAATCAATGACCCAATCCTAACTAATTTTGACTTTAAAGCCCGTTTTTCCAACTCTATTCACATTGTGTCTATTTATAACCTATATTTTTATCATTTTGTTATATTTTACTTTTGTATAATTGACATTATTAATGATATCTAAACATCTCTACTACATATAAGTAGAGTCGACGGGCTTGGCTCTTTTAAGCCTGAAAAACTTTAGGTTTGAGCTGCTACTTTAAAGTGTAAAATAATAATTTGGATCCTTTTAAGTCCTAAAATGAAAGAGCCAGCTGTTTAAGGTTAAGGTCAGCCATTTTAAATCCTTTTATATTTTTTTTAAATTTTAATATTAAAAAATTAAATACTACTCTAATTTTAAAACCTTGGTCTCGTTTCAGAGGGATGAAGAAGGAATATATGAAAAGTTTAATATTTTTGCCACTATTGGGGCTCCACAAAGAGAAGAATAAAATTATATTGATATTGATGACAATAAAAATCATCAAAATTTTGCTAATAAAGGTAGCAAAGTTTGATTGTTATTGATGTTAATTTTGTATTGTTGTTTGTTATTAGATTTAAATTTATTTTTATAGATTTAATGTTATGTATAATAACTTTTTGAAATTTTAAATATGTTTTTAAAATTTTTAAATTAAAAAATAAAAAAACTATAGGGCCAAGGCCTTAAGGACTAAGGACAGGTTAACCAAAATAGAGTAATAAGATATAATTGAGCTTTATAAGGCCAGTCCATTTAGGCTATGGCCCTTTAAGGGCTAACTTTAATTGATACTTCTATATATAAGATAATAAAAAGAATATATCCATGAAATATTTTGTGGTAAAAATTCGATACAGATGATAGATATCACTTATTTTAAAATAGCTGTTATATTTGATTCACGGTACTAGTTTTCTACAATGCATGAGATGTATGATTTTGACGTTGCCATTGAAACATTTTCTTTGTTTCACTCGGCTTCAACTTTCAATCTATCTTGATCTTAAAGATGCCCTTCGAGGATTTTGATTTTTAAGCCTTTTTGCTGGTCTTCTCTCTTTGATGTGCCAAGAAAATAGTGGTCCTGAAAACCTTTATATACTAAATTGAATGTTAGTGATTCCTACCACCAGAACGTTAGTGTGTGAAAGAAAGGACAACATCATTAACAATCAATCCTGAAAAACAGAGCAAAGAGATCCACATGCTCCTTGACGTTTCATAATTCTTGCCATTCCATAATATGAGAAGATATAAATTCATCAAATAATTTTGATGTAGAAGTGTGATATTTGATATTCACTTTTATAATAATGTAAGTTTAAGACTTTGGAAAAAGATTAATAGAAATCTGATTGCGAAGGGAGCTAGCTACATGTGCTTCAATGCTTGTGACTGCTAAGAGTCCCACAATGGGCAGAGTAAGAGATAGAATGCACAGAGCAACTATAAAAGCCTAATGTTATGAATATTACAAGGATAGTGGATGTTCATCTTCATTACCCCTTCATCTTCATCTTCTCTCATGAAACTCTCACCATCATAAGAGTTGATTGCCTTCCTATGAAACTCCCACTATCATGAGAATTGATTGCCCTTTATTTTCTTTTATCATTTGTGTAACTTTTGATGCGTAAGACTATGCCTATAAATAGGATATGTAATTTGTATTAAAGGATATAATAATTCATAAGAAATTCTCTCATTCTCTTGTCTCTATTTCTTCTCTCAATATCTTCATTTTGTAATTGTTAATTTCATAACACGTTATCAGCATGAAAACTCTAGTAATTTACAGGTTTTGTAGCAAGGTTTCTCATTGCAAGGTAATTTTTATGTTCATATATGATTTGATCTATTGTCTAACCGTTTGATCCTTTTAATCTTATTTAATCTTGAATATCATCTAATTCTTATCATATTTTTATTATAGTATTTATATGTCAAATCTTTCGAAACTTGAGTTTGTAGCTCTTGACATTACTAGAAAAAATTATCTATCTTGGATACTAGATGTGGAAATCTATCTAGATGTCAATGGCCTTAGAGACACAATCAAAATGATAATCAAGCATCCAATCAAATTAAGGCCAAGACCATTATCTTTCTTCGTCACCATTTATATGAAGGGTTGAAAACTAAGTGTTTAATTATAAAAGACCCTCTTGTTCTTTGGAACAGTTTAAAAGAAAAGTATGACAATCAAAAAATTGTAATTCTTACAAAAGCTCATTATAATTGGATGCATTTACATTTGCAAGATTTTAAATCTGAGTGAATATAACTTTGTAATTTTTAAAATCAGTTTTCAATTAAAATTATGTGAAGAAGAAGTCACTGATGATGATATGTTGGAAAAAACATTCTCCACATTTCATGTATCCAATGTGCTCTTGCAGTAGCAATATAATGAAAAAGGTTTTAAAAAATATTTTGAATTGATTTCTTATCTTTTTGTGGCTGAATAAAATAACAAGATTTTAATGAAAAATCATGAATCTCATCTAACTGGTTCTACCCCATTCCTTGAAGTGAATGCAGTGCCAAATGAATCAGCTCAGGGTTTTGGTTGTGGTCATGGCCATAGCAATGGATGAGGTTATGGTGTGGCTGTAGCTATGGTCGTGGTCGTGGTAGTACATCTTTCCACCAGAAGTGGACAAATAATAAAGAGAAACACAATA
Organism: Prosopis cineraria; assembly: GCF_029017545.1. Classification (NCBI taxonomy): domain Eukaryota; kingdom Viridiplantae; phylum Streptophyta; class Magnoliopsida; order Fabales; family Fabaceae; genus Prosopis; species Prosopis cineraria. The sequence continues at coordinate 38,570,708 of NW_026555332.1, forward strand.
AAGGAATAAGTGGGGATAATAATAATAATAATAATAATAATACTAAAAATTTATGCTACCATCGTGGTGGTAAAGTTCATTGGTCACATACCTTTCGTACTCTAAAATATTCGATTGATCTTTACCAAGAATCACTTGAAAGTAAAAGTAAAAACAAAGGCAAAGATAAAAGCACATTTTGCTTCTGAAGAAGGTGATTCTGATTATGGTGACATGGATGTTACTTATTTAGATGTTTCTAATTTTTTTGCCGATCCTAATGGAAGAATTGATCACCTGATTGGAGATGGAAATGTTCAGAAATAAATTTCTTAGATATTGATGTTGTTAAATTTTATAGTTAAGTGTCATTTTAATTTTCTTGCATTGGAATAAAGAATTTACTAATTTTTTTTAGAGAATTTACTTATGATGTTGTTGTTTTTCAATGAATAAAGTTTTTGTATTCCATGTTTTAATTATATATTTTTATGTTTTTTTAATGAAGAATGAGTATTCATCTGATTGATACCAACGACAATAATGGAGATATATGTCTCGTTGATAGTGCAACAACTCATACAATACTTAAAAATAAAAAATATTTTTCTTCTTTGGTAATGCAAGAAGCCAATGTTCAAACTATATCCGAAAGTATAAACATGATTGATGGCTCTGGAAGAGCTAATATATTATTGCTTGGAAGAACTAAATTACACATTGATGGTGCATTTGATTATACTAAGTCTAGTAGAAATTTATTGAGTTTTAAGGATATCCACAAAAATGGATACCATATTGAGACAGCAAATAAAGAAAATAAAGAATATTTTATTATTACGAATTTAATTTCTGGTAAAAAGTTCACACTAGAAAAATTATCGATATTTTCCTTTGGCTTGTATTACACATTTATTAATACAATTGAAATACATGCTATTGCAAACCAAAAGTTTACAAATGGTAATAAATCCAATGTTTGGCATGATCGTTAGGCCATCTCGGGTCAATTATGATGCGAAGGATAATCGAAAAATCATGGGGACATTCATTGAAAGGTCAATAGATTCCACAATCCTATGATTTTTCTTGCGCTACATGTTTTAAAGGAAAGTTAATTATTCGACCATCACCAACAAAAATAAAAAGTGAGTCTCTCACATTTTTAGAACGCATACAAGGTGATATTTGTGAGCCTATATTCCCATCATGCGGACTATTCAAGTACTTTATGATTTTAATTGATGCATCAACAAAATGGTTGCATGTTTGGTTGTTATCTTCTTGTAACTTGGCATTTGTGGGATTGTTTGTTCAACTTATTAGATTAAAAGCACACTTTTCTAATTATCCTATTAAGAAAATATGTTTAGATAATGCTAGTGAATTTACTTCACAAGCTTTTTAATGAATATTGCATGTCTCTTGGAATTGATGTTGAACATCCTGTAGCACATGTTCATACACAAAATGGACTTGCAGAATCACTGATTAAATGCTTACAATTGATTGCATGACCATTACTTATGCGGTCGAATCTCCCAATTTCTACTTGGGGGCATGCAATTTTACATGCAGCATCATTAATTCATATAAGGCCAACAAATTATCTTAAGAGCTCTCCTTTAAAATTGGTTTTTAGTTAGGAACCTACTATTTCCCATCTAAGAATTTTTAGATGTGCAGTATATGTTCCAATTGTTCCACCATAACGTACTAAGATGGGTCCTCAAAGAAGGATAGGAATATATGTTGGATATGAATCTCCATCTATAATTAAATATTTAAAACCATCAACAGGAGATTTATTTACTGTTCGATTTACTGATTATCATTTTGATGAATCAGTTTTCCCAACATTAAGGGGAGAAAATAAGTAGTTAGAAAAGGAAATTAGTTAGAATGAATTATTATTATCTCATCTTGATCCTCGTACAAAGCAATATGAACTAGAAGTTTAAAAGATAATTCATTTACAAAATTTAGCGAATCAATTGCCAGATGCATTTATTGACCCAAAAAAAGTAACTAAATCACATATTCCAGCTGCTAATGCTCCAATTAGAATTAATGTCATGGTTGGACAACTTGTTATTACAAATGATTCTAAACCACGCATAAAATGTGGAAGGCCCATTAGTTCTAAAGATTAAAATGTGTGAAAATAATGAGATCTCAATAAATTATATTATGAATGGAATACAATGGGATCAGAATGAAGTCAACATTGATGATATTTTTGCATATAATGTAATGCTTGATGTAATAAATGATAATGAAGATCATGAATCAAAGTGCATAAAGGAATGCAAACAAAGAGAGGATTGGCCAAAATGAAAAGATTCAATTGAGGCGGAATTAAAATCACTTAAAAAGAAAAATATTTTTGGACCTGTAGTCCACACGCCCAAAGGTGTCAAGCCGGTGGGATATAAATAGGTTTTTATGTGAAAAAGAAATAAAAATGGTGAAATTGTAAGATATAAGACACAGCTTGTGGCTCAATGATTTACACAAAGGCCTAGAATTGACTTTATTGAAACATACTCACCAGTGGTGGATGCAACTACTTTTTGATATTTAATTAGCCTGGCAATAAGTAAAGGACTCGATTTGCGTCTAATGGATATTGTTACAGCTTATTTGTATGGTTCACTTGATAGTGATATTTACATGAAACTCCCTGAAGGATTCAAATTGCCAGAAGCATACAATTCAAGTTCTCAAGAAAATTATTTGATCAAGTTAAATAAATCCTTATATGGATTAAAACAATTAAGATGTATGTGGTATAATTGACTTAGTGAATATCTGTTGAAAGAAGGTTATAAAAATGATTCCAATTTGTCCTTCTATTTTATGAAAAGATCTGGAAAAGAGTTTGCTATACTTGCTGTTTATGTTGATGACATAAATATTATTGGAATACCTAAAGAGCTTTTAAAAACTATAAATTACTTAAAGAAAGAATTTGAAATGAAAGATTTGAGAAGAACAAAATTTTACCTTGGATTGCAAATGAAATATATGAATAATGAAATTTTTTTATGTCAAGAAACTTATACAAGAAAGGTCTTAAAATGATTTTATATGGATAGATCACATCCATTATGTGCCCCAATGGTTGTAAGATCATTGAAGGTAGAGAAAGATCCTTTTAGACCTCAAAAAGGTGATGAAAAACTACTTAGTCTAGAAGTACCATATCTTAGTGCAATTGAAGCACTAATGTATCTTGCTAGTCACACGCAACCTGATATCTCATTTGCTGTTAACTTATTAGCAAGATACAGTTCTTCACCAATACGAAGGCCTTGGAATGGTGTTAAACACATTTTTGTTATCTTAGGGGTGCTATGGATATAGGATTATGTTATTCCAAAGTACCTAAAGCTAACCTTATTAGTTATGCGGATGCTGAATTTTTGTCTGATCCTCATGTTGATATATCATAGACAGGTTATTTGTTCATATATGGTAGTACAACCATTTCATGGCGATCTATGAAACAGACAATATCAGCCACATCATCTAATAATGTAGAAATTCTAGTTGTACATGAAACAAGTCGAGAATGTGTGTGGTTAAAATCATTAATCCATCACATAAGAGCTACTTGTAGTCTGTCTTCTAATAAAATGATCCCAACGATTATATATGAAGATAATACTGCTTGTATTGCCCAATTGAAAGAATGATATATTAAAGGAGATAGAACAAAATATATTTCACTAATTTTTTTTTCACTCACGATCTTCAAAAGAATGGTAAAATTAATATCCAATAAATTCGTTCTAAAGAAAATCTAGCTGATATGTTCACCAAGTCACTTCCTGGTAAAATATTTGAAAAACTTGTTCATGATATTTGACTTCGCAAACTTAAAGATATCAATTGATGCTGTCAAGAGGGGGAGTTAATATGCACTGTACTCTTTTTTCCTTGTTTATGGTTTTTTCTCATTGAGTTTTCCTAGCAAGGTTTTTAATGAGGCGGCATTGAATAACGTATTAATGAATGATGTACTCTTTTCTTCTACTAGGTTTTTTCTCACAAAGTTTTTCCTAGTTGAAGTTTTTAATAAGGCACATTCTTATATAATAGACATCCATAGGGGAGTGTTATGAATATTACAAGGATGGTGGATGTCATTTTCATCACGTCTTTATCTTCATTTTCTTCCGTAAAACTCCCACCATCATGAGAGTTAATTGCCTTTCCATGAAACTCTCTCCATTATAACAGTTGATTACCCTTTATTTGCTTTCATAATTAGTGTAACATTTTATATGTAAGACTATGCTTATAAATAAGACATGTAATTTATATTGAAGGATACAATAATTCATAAGAAATTCTCTCATTCTCTTATCTCTATTTCTTTTCTCAATATCTTTATTTTTTAGTTGTTAATTTCATGACACCTAAGACATTTTCAAAACAATTCATATCTTTCTCAGCCTTTTGGCTAAGATTAAGTGTAGTATCTATTCTTATCAGTTTAATATCTGATACGTGGGCCAATAGTCCACACGATATTAAATTCAATTTTTTAGGGGGAGGGTCCATCGCGGTAGCTATTGGGATCCTTGAGCGTCGTCCATGTGTTGCACTACTGCTTGGTCCTGGCGCACCCATCCAAGCCCAGTTATAGTGTTGTGGCCCAAATCTTAGTGTTTTATTATTGTCCTCCATCCGAGTCTTCATTATTCCAGTCTTCCTTGAAGTTAGGCTGAGTTCGTACCTATCTGAACCCAAAACATTTGGGTCCACAAATCGAATTTTCTAGTTACGGGCTTTCGAGTGCCCAAGGAAGCTTCAGCCTCCATGTGCTGCGTATTCTCAAGAGTTTTGGATAATTGTAGGATGTTTGAAAATGTTAAAATAATATTGCCTTTTTGGGCCAACAAAAAATAGCGCCCTTGATCCATTATACTGACGCATATGAATAACCTGTATATATATATATATGTATAGCAAATTCAAACTCGTGACCACTATTAGAGAATCAGCGTTCCAAAATTATGTTTCTATTAATCCTTTCGCGTAATGAAGCCAAATCCGCATGCTTCGAACTCATTTATATGCTGTAAAATGTAGTTTCTCTTTTTTCTTTGATTTCCTGTTCCAGCCTTGCTGGCTGCAACTGCTTAATGATGATATTAGTTGTTAATCAAGTGAAAACAAATTGAGAGAAGATGAAAGAAGCCCATGAATATACCATTTACCCTTCAGATTCAACCTATCATAATTTCTGAGAATTTCTTGGTGGAGATATAGCTTAGCTGCTACAGCATGATTTTACTTGTTGAGACTGAGAATATATACTTTTCTGCTACTTCCTTTGTTCCATCTTTTATTTTTATTTTTATTTCTCAACAAATATTACCCTTTTTTCCCTGATAATAATTTTGAATGCTATTGTTATCTAGATGATTTTTGTTATTCGCTTCCGATAGTTCATAAGGTCATAATATTTTTGCCCAAAAAATATTATCATGGCTTGTTTGATAATTTTTAGAGGGTGCTGAGGACCGAAATCAGGTATAAGTAAAGAATAAATGTAACATATGAACTTATAAAGTATCAATTGAAAATCGATATCTCTTGTAATCAGATAATAACAAATTTTAAATTATTATTTATCAATAAATAGTAAATACTCCATCCGGTCATATTTATAAGATACATTCTAGAAGTAATTTTTGATTCAAAATATAAGATATATTGTAATAATTAAATCACTTTTTTAATACCCCTTATTAATTAGCGTAAAAATATTTAATGTATTTTGTTATTTAGAATATTTTCAAATATTTTCTATCATTATTGTGTATATATCTCAATTATTATTAGGAGATATTATTTGATATTATTATATAATTATTAGTTATTATTATATTATCTATTTTTTTGATGTATATAATGTACCCTTCAAATCAATAATATACATGATATTTTTCAATTCTTCTTTGGTTCTCGTCTCTAATAGCTTTTATAATTATATTATTATTTAAAATTAAAGATAAAAATAAAGTATATATTATATTATGAAAAAAAATTAATTTTTTTAATATGTATAAAATAGTTAAAAGTGTTCGATAATAAAGGTTGGAGGAGTATATGAGCAGGTGTTTTATATATGTTTACTTTCCTATTTCAATAAATCTCCAAAGGCTGTGCAAATGGAAATTCCGTATTAGCACTTAAAAGTTGAAAACAAAAAAGAACGAGAAAAAGAAAAAGAAAAAGAAGTTAAGTTTCTGGTAAGTGCTGACAGTCTTGAGATGAAATAGGAAATCAAAGGAAGCACGCTCAAGCCTGCCGCTTCTATCAAGTCCCACATCGGTCAGTTAGCAACGTGTCTAAGCAACGAGCCGATATAAAAACCTAACGAATACACCTTACAACTCATACCTTTCTCGGCCTTTTGGCTAAGATCAAGTGTAGTATCTGTTCTTATCAGTTTAATATCTGATACGTGGGCCATCGGCCCACATGATATTAAATTTATTTTTTTAGGGGGAGGGTCCATCACAGTAGCTTGCTACTGGGGTCCTCGAGCGTCGCCCGTGCTTTGCACTACTGCAAGGGCTTGGCGCACCCTTCCGAAACAGTATGTAAAATTCTGTGGATTCTGTGGCCAAATCTAGTGTTCTATTCTTCGCTGGGTTTTTTTCTAGTCTAATAAGGTTTATTTTGTTCATGTTTTGTATCCGCAAAGCGTAATCCACGCATGTTTTCCTCATGAAATTTGAATTAGAAGAATCTAGAATTAATTTTATTACACAACCCCATACATGTCTTGTTTTGTTATAAAGGATTAGAATTTGAGAGTAGTAATTAAATGTTAGTTATCAACCTTCAGTAGTGTTTTATATTGCTAAACTTATATTGCTAAACTTAGTGGGGAAAGGCAAAATCATGGAACATGGAATTACAATTGCAATCATTGACTAAGGGAGTGCAAGAGTGCAAGAGACTAAGAGTCATTACTATTAAATCCAATGCTCAAACGCAAATGAGATCACCTTTCCATTCAACAACCCAATTAATAATTCTCTTCAATTGAAATGCAACACGTCCTTTAAAAAATATATATATATAATATATATATACAAAAAATCAAATACCAAATGCCGAATTTAAAAATAGGAAAAATGCATCATGGGCAGCAGAACATAATTAATCATGTATTGCTTTTCCTGCTGAGTAAAAGTGTACTTAATTAGGTATTGGTGGCTGTTTTCCATCACATTAATTTATCCCTTAATAAAATAACAGACATTGGAGGTTTTTTTTGCTCATTCCTTTTTGCAAAAATAATATTATGTCTAAATTACATTTTTAATTAAAAAATTAAACTGAATTGATTGATTCAATTGATAAATATTGTAGTTTTAATCCAACTGAGTTTTTTTTTTTTTATTGCCACATGAACGCTCTTTCATTAAATCATACCCTTTGGCCTTCGTCATAGAAGTGATCATGTATATTATTCTTAGAAACATCATGTTCTAAATTATAACACAATATTATTAACTATAGAATTTATTTGTATTTATTTAACAGATTTGTTATGATAATTACAATTCATAGTTTTACAAAAATAAGCTAGTTTTAAATATTTTAAAAATTATTAAATAATGAAATAGTGTATCATTATTCAATAAAATATTATGTGTTAACTTTAATAATTAGTGCACCGTGAATAAGAAACATGATGTCAATAGAACATGTATAGCCATGATCTCATAGATTTACATACAAATTAAGGAAAATTTACGGAAAGTAATTAATTGTGTTAGTGTGTAGATGCATAGCTTTTACTCGTTGTTTTGTTTTGTTTTGTTTTTTTTTTTGGGGCTAAAGTTTAGCTCTTAATTGTTGAAGACATAACTTTGTTGTTGTTGTTGAATCAGATACTTGAATTTTGAAGTTTGGACAAATAATTAACGGCTAATGAGAAAGACCAGTGCTACTAACTAGTTTGAAATAAATAGAGATATTAACGTGTTAGGAGATTTGTTAACATCACAAGAGATTATTACTTCTATAAATTACAAGCTGTTGACCACTATGGTTTATGATATATATTTAATACTATTAGTTATTAAGTCTAAAAAAAAAACTAATATCTTATAACATAGTGAATCAATGCTCAAATCATTAATGAGAGAGGTGCTTAAATTGACTGTGTTTTAAATATAATTGCCTTCAATAAAAAAAAAAAACTTGTATGCAATTCACATACACGCATATATAACTAAACCCCAACAATTTTTTCCCCGATATACCTAATTCTGACATTTTCTACAATGCGAGATTTATCAAATATCATCTTTAGTGACGAAAAATTAATATTTTTCTTAGAAAGATTCATATATATATATATATATATATATATAAAAGCTGCAATGTCCATAAAGAAGAATTTGAAATAATGTTTCCACAGATAACTTAATTGTGGAATATGAATTTTGTTATTGCACCAATAAAATTATGAAACCCCTTGATATCAAGTAATTTTTATTGACCGAAAATGAGTAATTTCTGCATATAAATTATAATGGCAAGTTTCTGTAGGCAAAGATGCTTAAGGAAAGCAACATAAGTAGTATTTTAATTTTTTTTATATTTTCCTTTATTTATTTCTTTTATTGTGAGAAGAAAATAAAATATATCACATGTTTGTTATTGGTCGAATAATGCCTACCTGCTCAGACGGTCAGCGATAATCATCATTAGAAGTGTAAAACTCGTTTGCAAATAAAATTAAAAGTATTTAGACTTTTCTTTCGGTAGTTGAGCCCTTCAATTATATTTTACAGACATATATAAACACATTATATCTCCGCAGCCACGCCATATTTCTAGAATCACCCCCCTTTTTTTTAAGTACACTTAAAAAAAAAAAGCTGAAAATTAATTAGACACTCAATTTCTTTATACAATAATTGATGTAATTAGAGTGAGGTTCATGTATTTAATTTGTAGAGTTTATAATATGTGATATTATTATGACACACTGCCCATATTTACAAGTGCGACTTTCTACAATTTTTATAGGTATATTAATTAATAATTAATTAATTAATTATATTTGAAAATTTATTTTATTTTAGTGAGTAAAACGTCACTCTTACAAATCAAAACAAAAAATTATATAAAACTATTAAATATAAATTAGTATTTTTTTTAATTTCATCATGTAATATTTTGGGAAATTTGGGATTATCCACATGGATATTGTGAGACATTTTTGAAATATTTATGTAACTTGAGTAAATATCACAAGACTCAAGTTAAAGACGCCAACAGAAACTGATTCAATTTGCTCAATTAATTGAACCAAACGTGACAAATAGAATTAAATATGAATTAGCATGAAAAATACATTTGAGCTGCCATGCGTTTTTTATTAAAACAAAGACATATTACCAGGAAAACGCGAGAATTTATTCTCGCAGAAACATTTGTTTTTTTTTCTAAAGAATTTTCAAATAGAGTCCGAGATTACACCATACCTAAAACAATTAAATATATATATTTGGTATAGCACATATTTAATTATTAGTCCAAGAAAAAGGAAAAGTGCATGAAAAGTAAGATAATTTTTTATTTAATATGGTTTGTATTTTTATTTATGATTTCCATATTATCATTTTTAATAAAAATAAGAAAATAATTTTATTCTTATTTTTATATTTAACAATATAGGTTATATAATAGAAAAAATATTGCAAGTGGAATAAAAATGTGCGTTCAATCATTGAAGAAATAAATTATTGGAGGTAAAGATAAAATGGAATATAGATAAAGGCGCACGGTTTAAATTATTCTATATGAAAGAAATGGCGAATACTTTCATTAATTTCACTTCTTTTTTATTGATTGCAACATAATAATAATGTGAACCACAAATGCATGTCTTTCTATAATTAGTTTATTTAAGGTCGTGATTACTGATTAATATGCTTCTGTTTTTTTTTAATAATCACTTATTAACACGCTTCATCCATTGGCAAATGGAGGATAATATGTCACTTTTCCAAGTCAAGGTCATTCACCAAAAAGAAGGACCGATGATCTGTTCCTTTTCATTTAATTCTATTTTATTATGAAGTAGCTTAGGGAAATATAATGTCACACGCGTCCAAATTTTGACTTTGAATAAACTTTGAAAATGTGAATTCTATTTTTTTTATGAGATATTCAAATTACATCGTTCTGTTTTTACTTTTTATTTTTTTAAAAAATTTACACTTTTTTAACATAAAAAATTTATCATAATCGAATTTATTTTGATTAAGTTTGTGAGTTTTGAACTAATTAAATACTTCATTAAAAATATACTTTTCACAAGAAATGAATGTTATTAAGAATACAATTGGCTACATTTTGGACCATTATATTGAAATGAACAATGTCTAACACATAATTTATTATTATTGTTGTCGGTGTGGTTACACATTTTGGAGCAAAACAGAATTTTTTTTAATTTTATTATTTTGCATATTGTATATCTCAAAATGAACTAAATATTAATTTACATTATGTAAAATAAAAAATACGTTATTTACCTTATAATTAATTATGATGTTCAACGTTGACTTTATATTATTAGTAATGAAAACTTTTGGAAAGAGTAAAAGTATACATACATTTTACAATGACAAAACAATGAAATAATGGCCCTTGAGAAACTTTCTTGCCAAATGCAGAGTCAATAATCACTAGTATGACTCTATGAATGTCTGTATTACTTCACTAATATCATCATTAACTGACATGTTTTCTCTCAAAGTTCAACAATGATAACCTTTACAATCATGCTACTCTAATTAATCCCATAAAATTAATTAATTTTTTATTTGAAATAGATTATTCTCTCTTAAGTCTTATTCTTATTATAAGATATTTTTAATTGTTTGCACATTAAGAGATATAATTAAAGCTAGGTAACCACATTAAATTTGTCAATAATTTGAATGAGTCTAAAAAATTACCATCGTTTCTGTTATCATCAATGAGGATATTTAGCCAAAAATAATAATTAATGCCTTAATTTGTAAACAACCTTATAAGAAGGACAACAAAAAATCCTATGATAAAGATAAGAGGAAATACTAATACTTAACGAAGACACATAAACTCAATTAATCTGGTAGAAAAGTAAGACAATTAATTGTACGTATCAAGTGCACAGATATGGCTACTCAGACGTGCAGCCCACAATTCATGGGGCTTGACATCTCTACATTTAACCTCTATACTTGCTCTCGATTATCCATGTCAGTAGTTAGATTAAAATTTGAATGGTTTAAACTTAATATTTATGAAATACTTTTTCAAATTTTTATTCACTACAACTTTAAATTGTTAGATGTTGCTTTAGTAGCTTGATTTTATTTATTTATAAATTTATTTTAATAATAATTTTGTAAAATATTAAATTTAGACTATTTAAAATTTGATCTAATGACTGAGATGTGTAGTAGAGAGGAAGTGAAGAGAAAGCTACATGGAGAGCAACCAAGTTCCATTTCATAATGCAAGTTTAATCACTGGGAGAAACAATTTCAGTCCCCTGATTTGCTACCTAACATTGACTTAATATTAAGATTTGATATTTCAAAGCTCAAAATTGGCAGGCATGTACATTAGCATAAGGTCAATGATTTTGTTGGTTAGGTTCTTGAATAATCATTTCTCAAATCTTGATACCAAATCTTTTTAAACTAGGCGACTTCATGCATGCGTGTGAAGTAATTAGAGGACCAAGGCAGAATTAGCTATATTGTTTTTATTTTATTCTTAATAAATAATAATAAATAAACAATTTATTATTATTAACAATTAACAGCATGTCAAAATATTTTGTCCTGGCCAAAGGGGTGGTTGCATAATTATTAACTTGGTGACGTCATCAAATATATCAATTAAAAAATAGTACTTTCATTTTTTTTTTTTATAACTATATTAGGTTCACACGTATTCCTTGAGAAGAAAAGACCATATATAAAATACAAAGCCACCCTACTAATCCTGCCTCTTCATGCACCCCACCTAAACTATAAAAGAAATAAAAAAAATAATCTTCTTGTTAAAATGTCTTCCTCTTATCTACCAAACTAATCGTTTTAATATGTTCTTATATTTCATTTTTTGAGTCCTTAAGGATTTAGAATCACATTCTCTGCCGACATACTCCATTACTCTTAATTCCATACTTCCTTCCTATGTGTTTCCCAGAAGTTTACACCAAAGTTGGCCAAAACTGAATCTACTTTTTTTTTTTAAATGAACCAACATAATTGTCAATGCCACTAAATTATGATAACCATAATGCTGTTGATATCAGATATTATGGTTGACACTAGTGATTCTGTTGATATATCTCTAGCATTCTTGTTCTTCAAGTTAATTCTTATTTCATGCAGAAGTTGATTAGTCTGCAAGTAAAATTTCACTTGAACCATGTGCCACTAAATATGGGAATGTAATGATTGATCTAAAGCTGTTTTCAAAAAAGCTTTTAGTTGGTTAATAGCTTTCAAAGGTGGAACCTGGGGCCGGCACAGAGTGAAAAATTAACCAAATATTAATCATTGAAATGGATGCTTCTGTCTATAACAGTGTCAACCCAAATCTCCTTTTCATTTCTTTATTTTATCAATTCTAGGATAAAACAACACAAAGAATAAGAGAGGAAAAAAAAAAAGAATAAGTTATTGACTATAGTGCTAACAACTACGTGGGGAGAAACATTTTATAGATATGGCATTTCAGAGGCCTCCAATTGTCAAGTACAAGTATCTCAAAGCATTGCTTTATCCTCTCTACTCAAAACCTCAAGGGTCTAGTATATGCCAAAGCTTCATATCTAAAGAATGGCATTTTCTTTGTGAGAATATATATAGTATTGGGTGGTTTCTGTTTTTGAGGTGGTAGAAAATGATGTACGATTCAATATTTTCCAGAAGCTTTAACAAGCATGAGCAGAGAAGACTGAAATATGGAGCATTTGTGAGCTGTTTTCTGCTTTTTTTGAGTCTCTGCACAGTGTTCAAGCCTTACTTGGGCCCTATTCATGATTGTGAGTTCTCAACTCTCTCTCTCTCTCTCTATGGAGACGCTACTAACTTGCATGGAGGGATTTTGCTTTCATTGTGCTATGAAATTCTAAAATGTCTTTTGTTTTTGCAGTGAATCTGAGGCTGTCAATGGGTGACGGGGTCAAAATGAGAATGGTCAATGACATCACTAGCTCCCCAAAAATAGCTAAAGGTAATATTTTCTGAATCCTAATAAGGTCAATACTAGTAAAAGCTAGCTCAAGTTTCTCACATGAGCATTGAAGGTTGATGATTCTGACAGAACTTTTGTGTGACTATTCTTTATGTAGCAGTGAAGACATGGTAGCAAAGATTATAGTAAATGACACCAGAAGCTCTCCACAAATGGAAGAAGGTTCGATTTTCTCAATCTTAAAATGGTTATAAGGATAAGGTCTAAATTATTAACTCTAAAGTATTTCTTTTTGGTTGCCGTTGAAGCCATTGCAACTGAGAACCTTGTCAATGACACTAGCAGCTCTTCACCAGTGAATGAAGGTAAATTTTTCTAAATCTCAATGAGGCTAAAAGTATGAGAACTAGCCAATTATAACTCACAATATTCCTTGTTTTTTAGACAAAGAAATTATGATAAAAGTTGTAGTCAATGACACCAGCAATTCTCCACAAATAGCTGAAGGATCTGAAGGTAAGATATGCTCAAGCTTGACATCATTAAAACCATTTGAACTAGTCTTCTTTTGGATGGTAAGTCATGAATTTGACAGAAACTTCTTGGCTTTGTAGCTGAAGAAGACATCTCCACTAAGATTCTTGTCAATGACACCAACAGCTCTCATGTACAAACAGTTCCAGGTAACATATGCTTAAATTTCAATAGAGCTAGCTGAGATCAGCTTCATGTTGAATGGTAACAGATAACATGGTGTTTTGAGACCAATGGTTCACGAAGATACCTTTTTTTTTTAACACAGTAACAAAGAAAGAGGAGCCACTAGTATGCACTTCAGAAGTAAGAACAGATTTCTGTGAGGCCTGGGGTGATATTAGAGTTCAGGGAAGTTCTTCTACTGTCTATGTCGTGTCACCAGAAACAAGTACCTTGTCAGAAAGCATGTCAAAGATCATAAAACCTTATGCAAGGAAGGAGGATGCATTTGCATTGAGCATGGTGAGAGAATGGTCAGTGAAGTCATTAAAGGGTAACAAGCAAGGTCTTCAGTGCTCTCAAAATCACACCATTCCAGCAGTCCTGTTTTCCACTGGAGGTTATGCAGGAAATCACTTTCATGACTTCACAGACATTCTCATTCCTATATTTCTGACTTCAAGGAATTCAATGGAGAAGTACAGTTTCTTGTAACTAATCACAAAGCTTGGTGGCTTTCAAAGTACCAAATACCTCTGAAGAAGTTGTCAAGCTATGAGTTCATTGACATTAACAAAGATGACCAAGTTCATTGCTTCCCAAGTGTGATTGTTGGTCTCAAACGGTACGAAAAGGAATTGCGCTTTGACCCATTAAAGCATTCTTATTCCATGAAAGATTTCAGGGATTTCTTGAGGAGTTCCTATTCATTGAAGAGAGACAAAGCTATCAGATTAAGAGATGGTCAACACAGAAAGCCAAGGCTTATGATTATAACAAGAAAAAGGACAAGATCTTTCACTAACCTTGATCAGATAGCCAAAATGGCAAAGAGGTTGGGTTTTGAGGTTATCGCCATGGAAGGAGGTGGCAACTTATCAAAATTTGCAGAGATTGTGAATTCCTGCGATGTTCTAATGGGAGTTCATGGGGCAGGCCTAACCAACATAGTTTTTCTTCCAGAAAATGCTGTTTTTATCCAAGTAGTGCCATATGGTGGGGTAGATTGGCTTGCCAAAAATGACTTTGGAGTGCCCTCAAAGGAAATGAACCTAAATTACTTGGAATACAACATCAAGGTTGAAGAAAGCACCCTGATTCAACAATACCCACCAGACCATTCTGTTATAAAAGATCCTTCATCAATTCAAGGATGGGATGCATTTAGATCTGTGTACTTGGATAAGCAAAACGTGAAGCTTGACGTTGATAGGTTTAGGCCTACTTTGCAGAAAGCCCTTGAGCTTTTGCATCAGTAAGTTGGGTCATTCGTCATGATTATTTTTCCCTTTGTTTTTTAACATTTCAGTGTACATAATAAGGAACAGAGAAACATAATATACTTAATTATATATACAAGAAAGGAGAAACGAAGCTCATCCTCATGCAGGCATTTTGTCGTAAGCTTGAGCAATGAAGTTGGTTGTTGCTGTAATTTTCTAATTCCCCTTCATCAAGTTGCCCTTTCGAGGAAAAATGATTTTTGTTGTTGATATTGTTCTGTGATTGTATTGCAATTTTATTTAATGCAGAAAAGGCTCAAGTTGCTAAGCACATTACTGACGGCTCTGGCTTGTGTTACAGTTTATTTGATGTTGATTTTATTGTGATTGGAGAACAATTATTCACATTGTCAGTAGATGGAAATGAGTCATGGATTTTCTGCTTTAAAATTGACAAAATTTGTAGATGACATACTCTTAATTTCAGGATCTAACAACTAATAAATTTTTCAAATTACATATATCTTGCATGATTGAGAAGATTCGGAAATTGTCATGTAATTGTTAAATAAGATGGCAAAAGCGAAGTTAAATTTAACGAAGTAAATTAGCAAAAAAATTTAAGAAAAAATTCAAAATTTCAAAGTTAAAAAATTGAAATCTTCAGGTGTGGAAACAGGGTTGGAAATTCACAATTAACAGGGGACTTTGCCGAAAATGGTGTTAACCCATAATAGAATTGTGTACAGTTACCACAAAGATTGTATATAGGAAGAATCTCATTAGGGCCTTTAGACACAAAAATTTATATTTAAAGCTCAATAGAATATAAACACACACTATAGGCCTGAGACTCTTCTTGTAAATTTTGTTATGGATAAAGACACATTTGCCCTTGTTTCAACAAAATATCCTTGTATGTACAATATGACATTTATAAATTCTCAACACAATATTTATAAATGCATAACTCATCAATAAATATGATTTAACTTAAAGTGAAATGTACAAACAAGCAAAGAATGAATAATATAATGTCCAGAAATGCATAATATGATATCTATCAATTATCAACACAGTAAACATATATAAACCTGCAATATTTGTATAATATAAAATTCATAATGAACAATATACTTTTATTAAAACAACATACTTTAAGTTAATATTCATCAGATGTGATGTTCATTCATAAACATCATATTAAGAATTCATGAATATGATATCATGCATACATGAATATTCTATTAAAATAAAGGCAAATACATCTTTTTGCTCGCAACAAAATTTATAATAAAGGCTATCGAGCTTGTAATATGTTTTTAAATTTTATTGAGCCTTAAACATAAATTTTTGTATTTTGAAAGTCCTAAAAAGATTCTCCATTGCACACAAGGTCTAAAACATAAATTTTTGTATTTTGAAAGTCCTAAATAAGATTCTCCATTGAACACAAGGTCCACTCATCAACGCGCAAACATGATCATTGAAATAACGTAATTTCCGTCACATTTTCAAATAAAGACGCACTTTATATGAAAAAGAAAAAAACAACAACAACAATAATAATATGATGCTAAACTATTATAAAAAGTCAATTGCTTATATTTTTCTTGAAAAGCTTCATAAAACGAGCTCAAACCTCTTTTTATTTATTTATTTTTTTGCATTGGTCCCAAAAAATAGCCCCCTGCTTTGCATGAACCCAAGACAATTATAACATATTTTTATTATTTAATATCATGAATATATGATTAATTTTTTTCAATAAAAGAGAATATTTAGATGTTATATACTTATTTAATGAAGTGATAACAGACAATTCCTAAAACAAAAACACTAAATAAGTCTTCTGGATATTGGATTCCACATGTAATTACACCCAATCAGGTCATCGCAATTCAGATCCACTGAGCCACATTCAGTTTATTGGCTTCAAAGATTACCTTTCTCTATCATTCCATCATATCATCGCCTTCCACAGTCGGCTTACAATCTCAGCTTCGTGCAAGAGCATCACCCCTTCTAAGTCCTAATACTAATATACATTATATTAATTTAATCAATAATTAGCAGGCCTGATACCCAAGGCTTACATGACATGTTTCCCAAACATCCCATGGACTGTAGCCTGAAAAGCATATCTGCCCACAACACAGTAGCATATAAATAATGTGAAACGGGATCCTTTATATTAATATAAATAAATGTATATGATCCATTCAAAAAGAGATTGTAAAATATAAAGCCATGAACTCCACACAGTCACTATTTTTGCGTCATTTTTTTTTCTTCTGTTTCTTCCCCAAAATATGAATGTAAAGGATCTGACCTAAACAATGCATCGTTGTTACCTTGGTATAATTGCCGCTTACTCCCCTTTCTGGCAAGAAATTATGCACAAAAGTACAGAAGACACCTCACGCAGCAGTTGCTCAACCAGCGAACCCCTCAGCCTAAATCAGGCCAAAATAATTCTATAAATATTGATAAGTGCCTAAAATCCAGGAAGATTCTGGATGCAATCACCCTTTACAAAAATAAGGGCTAAAGATGTAGCTGTCGAAGTATTGTTCCTCAATAGCTCTGTACACTCTTTTTGGACATCCACTGGAAACAAACTACATTGCATCCAGTGCATCATAGATAGCCTTCACCATAGACAAGTTCTTCCTCTGTAAATTACAACGCTATACTTGTTATCTAATCAAGACCTTGATCTCATCAAGTGAAGGTCCATCATCTTCTTCTAGAACCATTCAGAAAAATTTGCTTCTTTTATTTCCCTTTTTGAAAGGCAAAGCCATACGATCATCATCATTATGATTAGAATGCGGATCACCCTTTAACCATAAAAGAGCCTCAGCAGCAGCATCCTTTTCTGCTTGTTTCCTGCTGTTGCAAGGGTGACCAACAAAATTCAAGCCATTGAATATGACAGTAGAGCGGAACTGATTTCCCAGTTGTTTTGTTTTGTAAGTTGGTGGTTCATGTCCAGCCCTGACAAGCAATGTTTGCAGCTGGTCTTTACAATCACCGCTCTCAATAGAACTGCTTTTGGAGCATTTTGCCTTATTTGATGGTTTATGCCGATCCCTGCCAAGCAATGATTGAAGCTGGTCAATATCATCGCTAGATGAATGTGTATTCCCTTTTAACCACAGAAGAGCCTCCGAAGCAGCGTCCTGCTCTGCTTGCTTCTTGCTGCTGCAAGGCTGGCCAACAAAATTCAAGCCATTGAATATGACAGTAGAGCAGAACCGGTTGTTTTCAAGTTGTTTTGTTTTGTAAGTTGGTGGTTCATGTCTAGCCCTGGCAAGCAACGTTTGCAGCTGGTTTTTATAGTTACTGCACTCGATAGAAACACTTTTCGAATCTTTTGCCTTATTTGATGGTGATAGCACCCGACTACCAAAGACGAATTTTCCACTACACTGGTCCTCCGATACCAGCAATCTGACAGCTGAAAGAAGCCCATCACATGATTGTATATCCAACTTGGGATCCAGAAGCTGCGAAATCATACAGTGTATGACAAGGTAACTACGTCAGGGAGTTGCAGAGATGATAATTCAAAAAGAATTCTACAACAAAATAATAACTGTTAAAAGTTAAAATTTAGGGATGTGGCATTTGCATATACTTACTTTTCTATGTATTAATTCCTCCAGCTCCTTCTTCAGGCTCAAGTAAGTCTCAGCTAATGCAGGATTCATGAAAAATTCCAAATACCCCCCCAGCATTTTCAGGTGACCATCCTATCATAGGTTCCATATTACATCACGATATGTAAAAAGAGAAACACTAGCAACTCCACAATCATGAACATGAAAACAACTGATCCAAGGAAAATTGAACATGAATTGAGAAACTCACCAGTCCACCTCTGGAAACATTCCCACCAAATAAGAGCAGCATTGAATCAGATATACCGGTTGAATCCCGGATGAATACTGAATTCACCTTCACCTTTTCATTGAATACCAGCCACGGGAAAGGAATTTTGGGTACAGCGCCATTTACAGAGTTCTGTGTGATGCAGCACCAAGAGTCAAAACTACGCTTCAGAATTTGAATAGCTTACACTTTTCTCCAATAAAAACTGGATCGTGAGAATCCAAGGACTGATAAATAAGAGTCAGTAATTTGAGTAGGGGTGGGCTTGTTCAGGCTGGCTCGGACTTATAAAAAGGCCTAAACAGCCAACCCTAGCCATAACCTCTTTGAGCTTTAGGCCAACCTGAATGCCCAAATCATTAAATTTTTTTCATTTAAAAAAAAAACTAATTTTTACTTTGAAATTAATTATTTTTATTTCATCAAAAATATAAAGTATAATTTTTGGGATACTTAAAAATGTAGAAGACCAATTTTTTTTTAATGTGGGTCTTAAAGTTTAAAAATCAAGATTAAAATACATTTTAAACATTATTTTGAGATATTTTATAGATTAAAAATAATAAAAATATAACAATGTAAATGTTTATTTTTTTAAAAGAAAAAATTTATGATAATGTACTAAAAAATATGGTATCTTAATATAAAATAGCCTAAAATTTAAAAGGATTAATTAACATTTTTTAAAAAACGGAATTTTTTCATTCGACCATTCAGACAAATCCCAACTCGATTGGGCTTGCTCTAAATTTTTTTGAGCCCATTTGGGTTGACTCAGATAAGCCCGAACATTAAAAAATCATTTTGCTAAGTCCCACTTTAAATTTTTTCAACCTTATTCAGGTTAATCCATCAGACTTGGCCTGAATTACCAGCTCTTATAACTTCATATCAAAGAGAAACTTACTGCATACAGAAGAACTTGACCGTCCTCCATTGTTTTCAATGCTATTGACTTCTCTTTGTTCTGTAAAATACAATTTACAGAGACTTAGTCCACGACAATCACTTAATTGCAATGAAATTACAAATAAACATTACAGAGACAACAAACTAGTTATCACACATACTCTGACACGTAATTCTTCATCAACCATAACAAAAAATGAACATAGTGTCCCACTTAATAATTTTTCCAACATTGACAAGTCGGAAGTAAGATTTAAATCTTAACAATGACATAAATAATAATTGTATCAACTTTTACATGCCAAATATTCTTTCCATGGTGAAGGAGACAAATATGTATAATATTAACTTGTTGCTTCCAATATTGAGAAATATGATCACAAGCAGCATGAGAAAGATGACAAAGCACAGCATGCACATAACAAAAGCTTCAGAAACTGGAAGAGAAGTAAAATGAATTACCACAACAGAGCATACTCCAGGAAACAAACCAGCTGAAATTACCGCTCGGACCAGATGCTCATCATGACTCCATGCATTGCAATAGTCAGTATTATGATCAACCAAACCTATATCTTTGAGCAAGTAAAAAAATTGCTTTCGAAGAGAGTCAATAGCTCTAAGTGTTTGTGAAGAAAGGAAATTTCTCCAACAGTACTCATAACCTTCTTTCTGTGCTTCTGCATTGCTCCAACCCTCATAAGCCCGAACAAGTGCAAGATGATCACTATAGGCACCAGCAGCAAACTGGGCCTTGGCAGACTCTGCAAGCTAAATGAGAGGTAAATGGTAAACATTTAAACATAAAATAACATTCTTCTCGACCTAACAGCCCAAAAGATGAATACTATCTCATTAAGATATGATTCAAGTCCCCTCGGCTCATTCACCAATATAGTCCTAGTTTCGAATATCAAAAGTTACCAACAGATTGAACTAAAAAGAAGCTATAAAGTTGGATTTGGTTGTCATGTTTACGAAACCAAATAATGACAATAATAAGGATCATGATGCGATATCACACTACTTATTTCTAAATTCAGCAATAAAAAATATTTCCAAAAAAAAAAAAAAACTCTTGGTACAGGTGTGCAGATATAACTTCAACAATTTGTGACTTCAAACTACTTACATTCATTACATATAATTTTTTTTTATAAAAGAATATTTCGATTTCTTATCCACAAAGGACATATTTTGTTAAAAAAAGTGACATCTAATTTTTTTTAAATCAAAAAGTTCACATGAAACTGGTCTTAGACAGTAAGCTCGATGATCCCATACCACTTCCCTTCATCCCCAATTTCCATGTCCTGAGGACCCCATTTGTAGGAATATAGAAAAATGTGTTGTGTCAGTGAGGATTAACGCAGTTTAAATATTACTATAACCGAGTAATTCAACCTGAATAGCCACTCTTAATGTCATTCCATTACAAATGCAATATATTAGGGCTCCATACTCGTTTTGAAATAAAAAATGTCCACTGTCATCTCAGGCAAGTTGAAAAAGCAATTACCAGAGACAAGGGGGTGAAAGGAAAATGTTTGAGATAATCATAAAAGTAACTTACGTCCTTCTTGTCAAATGGCGTCATAAATGGATCCCTTACACTAAGACCAGCAGCAACAGTCATTATGGGATCTAAACAGTTGAAGATAGCTCCTAAGATAAGCATCTTGCCAAGTTTAGGCTCTACAGGGAGCATTGACAAGTTACGACCTGCAAAGGAATAACCCAATAATAACTTCTCTCTGATAGAAAAAAGGAACGCACATTCGAAAAGTTAGGATAAACCAAAGAAAAGAGAAAATGAAATAAACTTGGCTTGAAGTACATCATATTTTACCTAAAACTGTCAGATTTTCATCTTCGTCCAAGGCCCCAATAGTCTTCAAATATTCAACAGCGTTTTGAACCTGGAAAATTACAAGCCATTCAAAAAGTAATGGGTTGAATCAAATTCATTGAGGATAGAGGTTGGGTACATCTTAAGTTGTACCGCAAAGAATTCATTATTGATTAAGTCAAATCACAAACATCTTATTTCAGTGAAACTTCCAGAATTAAGTGAAATGATCTTTACCGACAGAGGTTCTGGTGGTTGCAGAGCTCTGGATAGGAATTCTGAAATGCTTCCAAGGTTTAGACTTTTGATTTGAAGACATAGGGACTGTAAAGGTGTTCTTAAAAGCTCTGGCAATTGATAATCAGCAAAAGTATCATAAACGCATCTCGGATAAAGATGGTAACATTCGCCTGGTTGAACACGACCTGCCCTTCCTCTTCTCTGCAAAAGGCAGTAAAATCTGTAAATACGATCATATAAACCAAAAACTGAATAAGAAATAACATGCTGCAATACGTAAGACTATTGAAGGCAAATCTGGAAAGAAAAATTGTATGCTTTCAGTAATTTATTTTGTGACTTTCTCTTGTTCCTCTATTAGGCTCTCTGTTATCCGAGGTTGTTTCTTTTATTATTCTTTACTTTAAGTTAGTGTTTGGGGCTTCAAATAAAAAGCCCTAGGTTATTCCCTGTTGTTAGACTTTGATGAATTGCTATTGAGACTACTAGTTCGCTATCAACAATCTCTTTTACTCTTCCTTTCTCCCACTCTCCTTCCCCATCCCCTTTTTCTTCCTGGTCCTACATCAACTACATTAAGAAACTGAGTAATATATGTCAACAAATTACAGAAATGTTTTGCCTCATCTTTCATAGTTAGTTGTGAACTAATAATCATAGTCTAGTCTCAAATCAGGGTCAAAAGCTCTAGGCATGAGCATCTGTTTCCGAATTCTATGTCCAATTTAAGATGTGACCATATCTTCAAAAATCAGAACAGGGTTACATTTAAGATACATCATTGATCACATTAATTATCTTACACTGCCGTTAAAACGCATGGTGAAGGAAACATGACTAGAGTATTGACAATTTTAGTTTTGTGTCAAAAGAAGGAGTCATTTAGAGAATTTTTTTTTCCTTCGTTGTTTAATGCACATACAGGACAATTCAACATCACAAACTCAGATCCCAGATGCGGCCAAAAATCACCATTAAATATGTATTCAATTGAAAGGAAAGAGGGAAAAAATATATATTTACATGATAATACTCAACAATTTTAAACTAACCCAGATACCTGCCGAGCAGCAGCCTTTGAGATCCAAGATGGAAGTAAACAAGGAGTATTGTTTAGTGCATCATAAGATGTCTCTTTTGCTTTCCCACAATCAATCACAAAGACAACATCATTTATGGTAATACTAGTCTCAGCCATATTGGTGGCAAGAACTATTTTCCTCACTCCTCCTTCAGGATTTTCAAATATCAACCTCTGTAGATGAAGCAGATCAAACATAATTTTGAGATGGAAGATCAAACAGAAACACAGCTTCAGTAAGAATGAAAGACTATCAAAATGACAAAGCTTCTTCAATAAGAAAAGTGATTGCTATCCCCACCAAATCTGCATTTGAATTTCAATACTAAATGACTTCAAAGTGCATTTCACATATGTTAAACAAAGGAATGGGTTTAGTTATCTATGATGAGAATTCGTTAATTCTTCTTTCTGAATTTGGTTTTTAAAAAATGTATCCTTTTTTTTCTCGAGCAACAGAGAATAAAAAAGAATTTCTTTATCAATTCTTTTTTTTCTAAATTGAATTTGACTTCTAAAAATGTATCCCTTCTTTCTCAAGGCAACCTCAAATATAAAAGATACGACAAGCTTATTTTTAATATCAGAAGACACACTCTTTCCAATATTTTTCAAGTTGACCTACACACTCTATATAAAATAAAACTATTGTATTTTATTGCAAACTAGATTGTGACAATTATAAGTTGTGCTCCCATTCCTATTTATAACAAGCGAGCTCACCTGCTCAGAGCTGGCCATGGAGCCGTGGCATGCAAGAAGCAATACTTTGCTTGGGTCACCCAAAAGAGGATGAGCTTGGAGCTGATCCTTCAAACAATTTATGTCATCCCAACCAGTCATAAAAACCAAAATAGCACCTGGCTTTTCATTCTTGACAATGTGGCAAAGAACATGTTCAATAAGGTTAAAACCAATTGAATCAGGACTCCAATAGGATAGTGACTCCTGGGTGCGTAAGCTGTATTCCTTGAAATCAGCAGCTTCAAGTGCATCCTAAATGAAATCTCAAGGATTAAGGTATATTCATAGACCCAAACAATAAAAAGTCCAGCATGGTTTGTATACCTCAACGACAGAAGCAATCTGTGTCTTCCTTTTTTTCAAAGCTTGAACCTGTTTCTGCATTTTCCATGTCTTCTCTTGACCATAATCATCAATTTGATTATAAGGTGTCAACCGATATTGAGTCATCTCCAGAATATCCTCAAGAAAATGTGCTTGAACTGGATACGTAAAACCCTAGAAGTTTGAGCAAGACACCCCACCCCACATTAACAAAATCCATAAAAGAAAAGGAAAATAAAAACCAAAACAAACCAAAAGGAAAGTAGAAGTAAATCTAGCATACTATCCGCATCATACATGGTTTGTCAATATCAGGCATAAAAACACACAAAAACTGAGAGGAAAATGAAGTTGAACTGCCAAATTGTTGATATTTTCACTTTTTATGCGCTTATGCAATTACTAACTAGAAAGAAAACCAGCAAGTACTGGAAAAACGTAAATCACCACTTTTGAGAAGTTCATGATAAGATCATGTGGCATGTGGGAAAGAAGACATTTACTGCTGAAATAAACTAGTTTTACCAGACTTATTAGCATGACATTGAACAGTGACTAATTTTAACACAAGTTAGAGACATGAATATCTGAGCTTACAGGTATATGTAAAGTTGGAGCCCCACCAAAGTAGGAAGAAAAAAGCTCGGCGTTTAAGGTTGCACTCATCAAAATTAACCTAAGGTCTGGACGGCGTGGGAGAAGATCCTTCAGCACAACAAGGAGAAAATCTGAAAAAAGTCAAAAAAATTGGTAAATATAATATTTTACAGAAAAATTAACAACAGAGAAACAAAAACGTTTAGCTACCTTCATTCATTCCACGCTCATGAATCTCATCAACAACAACATGAGTCACACCTTTTAGATTTCGGTCCACAAGCAGTCTCCTCAACAATACACCTGTAGTGCAAAAAAGAAGACGAGTATCCCTTCCTTTCATACCCTCCAGCCGAACCTTGTAACCAACCTTTTCGAGGATACAGAGTGCAGAAACTGAAGTTACTTATTAAATAACAAAATTTAAATTCAAGTATTGCAATCCTAAGCCAGCTAAATGGATTCAGAAACTAACAGATTCTCCCAATTTTTCCCCACGCTCTGCTGCAACTCTTTCAGAAACAGACATTGCAGATATTCTTCTAGGCTGAGTACAAATTATGCTACAGGCAGCACCACGTGCAGCTTCAATCTCAGACTCTAATATATATTGTGGAAGTTGTGTGGTCTTACCACAACCAGTTTCACCTGAGACCACAACAACCTGCATGTTTCCATTTATGCTATCAAGTATTATAAAATATAGTCCAGCAAAAGCACAATAGGATTCTAATATGGCATTCTCAATTATAACTGGACCTACAAAAGAACATTATTACTTATGCTACCCATTACAAAGTTATTTGTTCAAAGGCCTATAAGTTGTGTTATTGTGAATGTTATCTTCTAATAGCTGCAAGGCATTAAAAAAAATAGTTAATAAAATTCATCATACTAGTGAAATTTCCTATAAGCACACCATGTTTTCAGAGAAAAGTACTTTATTTTTTTCTAATTTATTAAAATGGCGCCAAAATAAAACTATGAAGAGAACATTTCTTGCATTTCTTCAATAACTGACCAAGTTTCCCCATGTGTGCTAGCATCTATTTGTTCTATGTCCATTTTAGTCAACCTTTGTCCTAATAAAATCTGATCGAAAGGGAGCCTTTATCCCCCCACCCTTTTTGGTGAAAAATATTTAGGTGAGTTAGGTCCCAAGAGTTCACTAGAATGATGGATCATGGTAGACCTCAATGCTCAAAAATACTTATAGAGATGGTTACGAATCATTCACTAGCAAAATCCTCATATCAGCAATGGGATTCAAAACCACACTCTAGTGGGGTATAAATCACATCCTTATCAATTGGATCAAGCTTTGGCTTCCTCGTTGAACCACGTAAAAAGAGGTAAGAACATAAAGGTTGGGCCACTACATAACAAAGACCAGAAAGGTGGTAATATGAGCTTAAAGGACCTAGTAGCAACATAAGGGGCAAATGAGGGAAACTAACAACCTTGTACTGACTTGGCTGTCAGAGGAGAGAAAAGAAGGGAGGTATAGGCAAGAATATAGGCAAGTTGCAGTCGAGGATGAAAGCAATACAAAGGTTCTCAATCTAGAAGAGCCTACAGTCTTCAATAGCTAGGAGTTGAGAATCTTTTCTGCCTTTTCTGTTATTTTACATTCCATTTCCAGAAATGTTGCCTTCTACCAAGACTGACACTATGGCAGAACCGTTGTTTATATCAAAGACAGGAAATTTATCAGTTTCAAAATAAAAGGCAAAAAAGAACATAAAAACGCATCAAAATTGATTGATGTGTATGCTAAATTTAAATCATAGACGTTGCGTGTTGTAATTGATATCGAAAGCAGTAGATCATTATCCACTTGCTCCAAAGTGCAACACAGTTCATGCCCACTGAAAATCTCCAAATTTTTCAACAGTGAAGGTCATTCTAAAAAATATAGATTAAAAATTTGCATGCATCATAAACCGTTGTTTCATATGTCCCAATTTATCAATGATCAACAGCATTTTAACAGTAAGAAAAGTATTCTGATTCACAAGCACAAATCTGAGATTATGAACACAATACTGTCTATATTGCTATGTTCTATCCTTTTTCACTGCCTCTTGTAGTAGAATAACACTGCAAAAAAAATTAAAAAGTTACAAATTACAGAAACAGACAGCATATTTTTTTCCTTTTGTTCACCTGGTTCTCTGAAATGGCTTTCAATAATTCATCCTTTGCTTTGAATGCAGGAAGAGTTCTACGAAATCCAAGCATCTTTTGTCCTTCAGGAGACTCCTATAGAGAAGCCAGCATATGATATAATATTTTCGCAATTAATAAAAGAAGAAAGGACATTCACGTGCTGGAAATAAAATTAAATCTGAACTTGCAGTAGAAAAACCCAACTATCATCAGTAAAGACTGCCAAGGACTACTTCAAAAGCTTAAGCTGTTAAGTGAAATATAAGTAATACATACACGTATATACATATCTAACATGCCCCTTCAACCAAAAGCTCTTCAGAACTTGAAGTATCAGCAAAGCGCCTACCAATCGTTGCACTAAAACTTAACTTTATTTGATATAATGGGAGACAGTAAGAATCAAACTCCACACCACTTGAGGAAAGCTCTAACGTCATATTTAAAACCACCTTAAAAAAAGAGCTTACATTGTTATGTTGAAAGATCATAAAAAGTTTATTGAGATCTCATTAGACATTAAGATGAGCACAATCAAGGACATGCGGTTCACATTTCAGAGAGAAGACACAATTGATAATTGCCATGACCTTGATTAAACATTTTCTGTCCATACCACGTGAAATATTTGCAATGCCAACAAACGCACATTAATCTACAAGAGTACTTATAAAATTAAAAAC
Organism: Prosopis cineraria; assembly: GCF_029017545.1. Lineage (NCBI taxonomy): Eukaryota > Viridiplantae > Streptophyta > Magnoliopsida > Fabales > Fabaceae > Prosopis > Prosopis cineraria. The sequence continues at coordinate 38,598,350 of NW_026555332.1, forward strand.
ACAACACAGAATGAAGTGCAAACTCAAACGACTATGAAAAATGTGTTATGCAACAGTAAATAAACCTGCCAATCTTCTTGTTGATTACGCAGTTGCAAACTTTTTCGTAGAAAGATTTTCTCCCTGACAACACTATTCTGTGCCAAGGGCTCTGGCTCCTTGAGAATTCCTTCATCTGCAGGAATGCCAGCACTGCTTGATCTATGCAAGGATGCATCAAAAAAGCCTCCAAAGCTTGTAGACTTTTTAGAAACATAAGCATTGAGAAGAGAATCTGCTTCTTTATGGACACGAAAAGGTATGACAACCTGTAAGTGCATAGAAAAAGAGGTTGATCATGCTATGTGCCAGAGAGGACAGAAAATTAACTTAACATCACAGATGTCATAGTATTACTGTAACCACCATTAAAAAGTTACACTTTCAGATAAATAAAACTCCAAAAAGAGGTTTTCTGTACCAAATAATTGTTAAGTCAACCAACCTCACTTATTCAGTCCATGTATACAGAATACAAATCGGGTACTTCATAAGCCCTTAAAAAGGAGGAAGTGACTTCTTTTTCCTTGCACATCAACCCATGAAAAAGAACATAAGAAACGTACAAACTATGATGTAAGACAATACCTCCCTCTGTGGACGCTTATCATCCAGATCAGGTCTGTAATTTGGCAGAGGTTCCTTGCTAAAGACAACTACTTTTGCATATTGTTGGCTGCCAAAGTACATCAGAAATTGGATGGTATAAACTAAAGGAAAGAACAAATTTTACAGAGCTGAGTTAAAGTACCTATATAAACCCATCCTAGTTGCTAAAGCTGAGAGATGCTCAAAATCACGTCTATCCTTTTTCTCCCTTGAAATCACTTCTCGCTCATCCTTGTTGCGAAGAAGCATGGTCAGCTTCCATCTCCACTCATCAATGTTATCAAGGGATGAGCCGCCCTAATAATCAACAGCAAGCAAAGACAATAGTGAGAACATGATCGATTAACACAATTTTGCCCTAATCAAGAAAAAAATGGAAACAACTTGAAAAAAGAAAAAGGAAAAAAATGGTCACCAGTAAGGCCAACAAGGTTTTTTTTTTTTTAATTAAGGGGAGGGGGAAGGGGCCAAAAAGAAACAACTAATAGCTCAAACTTAATACAACATCATCGATCATTTATTCATTATTTAGTTAATAAAGAAAAGCATTTTCCATCAAACTAATAAAGAAATTCTAACTACAAGGACAGATGCAAAGCAAAGCCTTCTAAGTGACATGCAATTGTAAATATGCATATGAAAGTTACAGAAAATAAAATTGCATAGATGTGTCTCTATCAACTTCATGCAAGTGCTTTTTAATTCCATAAGACAGTATTGTCAAACGAAGTTAGACAATATAATGAACAAGGATAAATCATTATGCACATCTCCATATAAGCACAAGTATAATTATAAGCCCAAATGAGAAAGGTTAGCTGATAAGCCAATGACAAAAGATGAGACAATGTTGTCCCCAGTTTAAGATCAGTTTTTTTGGTTTGCATGAAGTGACATGTATTTCAGAAAAGAACATAGTAGTTTTGTCAGCAACGTAATTGTCGATTATTCATCATCCAACACATATTTGGATACAGTTAGCCCATTCTAATTTGTGAAAAAAATTGTCCTATCAAAATATAACAAAATATTATTATGTATCCACTATCCACAAGTTCATCTCCAAATGTGAGACACTAGTTGCCATTTTATCATGAAAATAAGCCATTTCATAGCCTTCATCTATGTAAGTATCAACAGCCTTTTCATCAGAGATGTTTATGCTTTGCCATCAAAAACAAAAATAAGCCTTGTCCTACTAAGTGAGATTGGCTATAAAGATTCCATGACACCATTGTGCTCCATCAAAAATTTTTATCCCATGCCATATTCAAACTTTTGGCACGAGAATTTACCAGAACAATTTCCTTATATCTATATTTTGGTTATTTAAAAAAGCATCCCAGGATGTTGTTAGCAATGGGGAAAATATGATATAAGTAAACAGAACAATATTATTTGAAAGCATCAAGATTAAGCAAAAACAGTGAAGCATATTAAGATATTTAGTGAACCGTAGTGACTTCCAGGTTAGATTCATTTAAGCACAGGATGAAGGACAATAAGAACTTATGAAGTCCCAACGCTGAAACCTAAGTCTTCTATATAACCCTCTGTCAATGTGACTTGTACATCAAATTTCAGGTCAATTTAACAAGGAAAAATTCCACAAACCAACTGTAAGAACAGACTATAACATCATACTAGTTACCGAGCTATGAAGCAACCAAAAATTCTTATAGCAGCTGCTGATTACCTTGCTTTCACTCTAAACGTCAAGGAAAAAAGACACATGACACTAACCATTTGTTGCTGAGGAGACCCCAACTCCATATCAGGATCATCACTAGACACATCCTGGTAAGCAAAACGACCATAGCTGGAGCTCTGCTGATGCCAAAACGGCAAAGCAATGCTCCTCCGCCTAAAGCCCACACCTTGACTCTCCTTCCAATCCACCTCAGTCGTCCTGGAAGGCGCAACGGAGCCTAAAGCCCCTATTGGAGACCTTATCTTTTGGGCCACATGAAAATGTCTCAAGCTAAGTGCAGGAATTCTCAAGGAAAAGGAGAGAAGGGAGAGCCTTCGAGCTCTGTGGGGTAAGAGGAAAAGGGGACCCCTGAGGGCCATGGCCGTTGAAGCAGAAGCGGTGGTTCTGATAAAGCCCTGAAAAGTGGCGGAGTAAAGCATGGCGTTTTGTGGGAGTGACTAGGAAATAGCTTCAGGAACGGAGTTCAGTGGACATTTCCTTCACGACGTCCCCGGAGTCTCGGAGGCAGTGGCTGGCGGGCACGGCGCTGGGGTTTCCCATCTCTAACCATACGGTGTTTTAATTTATTTATTTTTAATTTCTTTTACCCCCTCAGATTGTCCCTTTCTGACGAAAGACACGGAAAATAATTGGAAATTTTGTTGCTCACTCACAAGCTTCGCAACAAGTGATGCGGAGTTACAATTTACAAATACAAATACTTGGAGTATATTTAATTAACCAACAAAGTTAATTGAATTAATAAAAATTTTTAGCTCGCCGCTCATAAAATCATGAGACTCTTTTTTTTTTTTTGGCAAAAGAGATCATGAGGCTTTTTAAGCTTAAAGATATATCATAATCTTAATCAATCTTAAAACTTAATTTATTTTTATTAATTTTATATTACATTGCATTTTGTTATTTTATTTTTAAATTTTTTAAGTATTTTTACCTAAATAATTATATTTGTTATTAACTATCATGTGTGTTATTTCTCATCTCCTATTTAAATAATAAAAAACTAATTTAAAAAAAAAATAAAAATTAAATTAATGATTGAAGTAAATTTAAAAGATTAAAAGTTTTATTATCTTTTTATATATATAGTAAATGTTATTTATATATTTTATTTATATTTTTCACGATAATAAAAATATAAAATCATTATTTTTTATTGAAAATATAAGATTATTAACTATATGTATAGTTTATTTCTTACTTTTTTTTATAGAAACATCCCTTTTTAATTGGGAGAATAATATTTAAATCTTAAAACACTGAATTAATTATAGGAAAAATTATGTATAAATTTCATGAAACAAATATATTTATAAATAGATCTAGTAAAATTTAAAATTCACAGCTAAACTCCTTGAAACTTGAGTGTCATTTAAAATCAGGTTACAAAAATAATAATACCCATATTAAACATGTTTATGACAATCAAATAACTAATTTACAACTATTTCATCAACAATTTATAATTATAATTTCACATATTTAATAATTAAACAATCATGTTTTACAAGCAAAGTTTGATATTAATTGTTTATAACTATTTCATCAGTAATTTATAACTATAATTATATATTCAATAATTTACAACTATTAATGAAGTAATTGTAAATTATTTGACTAATTTAACATATATATGTTCAATAGAGATATTATCATCCTTTTATAGTAGTTTTAAATTATACTCAAATCCTAAGAGACCTAGTTATGACTTTTGAATTTCACAAAATTTATTTATAAATAAATTTATTTCACAAGACATATATATAATTTTTCCTCAATTATAGTTAAATCCTAACAAATTTTTTATAATATTAATTTAAATACTTATAAATAAAAATTTATATTGCATTTTAAAAATTATATTTATATTTAAATACTTGTTTATAATTAAAACCCATAAAGTTATAAATATCTGAACAGTATTTTTAATTAATTTTTTAAAAAATTTATCAAAAACTTAATTATTAGTATTAATTTAGAATTAGAATTAGACCCATTTCTAGCAATTCGACCATGATGCTATAAAAAAAATTATTTACCAATATATTATATTTTTAAAAATATTTTTTCAAATACTACAAATTTTAAAACTTGGCTTCAATGACACTGAGTTTTAAATTTTTTCTTTACAATAATATCAAGCCAAGTTTTGTATGAATTTTTTTGTTCAGAAAAGTATAGAACTTGACTTTTATCAATATAAGTTTTGTACTTATATTTAAAAAATAAAAAAAATTGATGTGACATGTGTGACAAATTATGTCTAACTCTACCTTAATCTTGATTATACTTCATAATTTCTCTTCTCTCCCTTGTTGCTAAAATTGATAATTCAAGCCAAACCCAATAAATCAACCTTAATCAAACCCAAAAAAATTTAAGGTCAAGTTTAGAAAAAAAGATTTTTTTTTATGTTCGTGCCTATTAGCTCAAATACTTAAATAAAAAAAGTATTTTTTAAAATATATAAAATATAATTAAATATTAATTAAATCTTTAAGTTTTAAGTTATTTTATACTAAAATATTATATATTTGAATCCTATACATCATTTAAGTATCAAAAAATATATTTTATATTTTTTATAAAATAAAAAAATTATTAATTACACTCATAATCGAGAGTGTTATTCTATTTTTATTTATAAATTACTCCTAACATTTTCATCAAAATTAAAAAAAATTTACAAATCTCATTAATTTTAAGACAATTAATTAATATTTAATTATATTTTATTGTTCGAGTATTTGGGCAAAATATCTTAATTGTCTTAAATTTTATTTTTTGGGTATTTAATTAATTTTTTTAGGAAGTCTCAACTCTCTTTCAACCTGTGCAAGTAATGTTGAATATGAAGGGAAGCCTCTAATAAGTGCAACACCCGTGTAAACATCAAAAGAAGACAACACAAGACTGAATCACAAGTTTTCAAAAACATAGGAAGCAAATATCTTAATTGTCTTAAAATTAATGAGATTTGTAATTTTTTTTATTTTGATAAAAATATTAGGAGTGATTTATAAATAAAAATTGAGTGTAATTAATAATGTTTTTTATTTTATAAAAAATATAAATATATTTTTTGATATTTAAATGATATATATGACTCAAATATATAATATTTTAGTATAAAATAATCTAAACCTTAAAGAATTAATTAATATTTAATTATATTTTATATATTTTTAGAAAAATTTCTTCTAGCATTCAAGTTAATAAGCACGAACATAAAAAAATTATTTTTTTTTTTAAGCCTAACCCTAAATTTTTTCAATCGTGTTTAGGTTAATTTGTCAGGTTTAGTCTGAATTACCCACTTTAACGACAAAAAAAAATGTAAGAAAAATTATGAAATATAATCATATATTGAGGTGAAATTATAATAGATATAATCTTTCATGCATGTGACATCAATTTTTTATATTTTTTAAATATAAGTACAAAGTTTAGCCTAATAAAACTCAAATTCTATATTTTTCTTAAAAAATCGTAAAATACTGTTGTGTGGGAAAAAAATTAAAACTTGATATTATTGAAGTCAAGTTTTAAAATTTATAATATTTTAAAAAATACTTTTAAAAATATAACATATTGATAAATAATTTTTTTTTTTAGAGTATCATGGTCAAATTGCCCCCATTTCTTTTTTTTTTCCCCCCCTTATTTGCCAAGAGCACTGACTGAACCCTCTCGAACTCCCCGCGTACTACGAGAAGCCTCCACTTCCACTCACTGCTTCGGTTTCTAGGGTTTCGGTTTCGTCTTTGATTTTGTCCTACTTTCCCATCTCCCATTTCATCCCTCTCCATTCTGTCTTCTCGCAAGAGTTTCAGCACTAATCAATGGCTGCGATTGCAATTCCCCAACCTCGAGCTTCAAAAACTGAGTCTTACGTCGACAATAAGCGCAAGGAAGACGTACGCCATGCCAACATCGTCGCCGCTCGAGCCGTGGCTAATGCCGTTAGAACCAGTCTTGGCCCAAAGGGCATGGACAAGATGATCTCCACTGCTTCTGGCGAGGTCATCATCACCAATGACGGCGCCACCATTCTTAATAAGATGGAAGTCCTTCAGCCCGCTGCGAAAATGCTCGTTGAGCTCTCCAAGTCCCAGGATGCCGCTGCCGGTGATGGTACTACTACCGTGGTTGTTATTGCCGGTGCTCTGCTTGAAAAATGTCTTTTACTTCTGTCGCATGGGATTCATCCTACTGTCATTTCGGATTCGCTGCACAAGGCCTCGATTAAAGCCGTTGATGTGCTTACTGCTATGGCTGTACCTGTTGAGCTTTCAGACCGAGATTCTTTGATCAAATCTGCCAGCACTTCGCTTAATAGCAAAGTGGTTAGTCAGTACTCGACGCTGTTGGCACCTCTTGCTGTTGATGCTGTGTTATCTGGTGTCGATCCGGCCAAGCCTGACATGGTCGATCTTCGTGACATCAAGATTGTGAAGAAGCTTGGTGGAACGGTGGATGACACTGAACTGGTGAAGGGATTGGTGTTTGATAAGAAGGCTAGTCACGCTGCTGGAGGTCCTACGCGCATGGAAAATGCTAAGATTGCTGTGATTCAATTCCAGATTTCTCCCCCCAAGACTGATATTGAGCAGAGTATCGTGGTTAGTGATTACAGCCAGATGGATAGAATATTGAAAGAAGAACGGAATTATATTCTAGGCATGATTAAGAAGATAAAGGCAACGGGTTGCAATGTGTTGTTGATCCAGAAGAGTATCCTAAGAGATGCTGTGACGGACTTATCTTTGCATTACCTTGCAAAAGCAAAAATTTTGGTGGTTAAGGATGTGGAGCGAGATGAGATTGAATTTATTACAAAGACTCTGAATTGTATGCCGATAGCAAATATTGAGCATTTCCGTGCTGAAAAGCTGGGACATGCGGATCTTGTAGAGGAGGTTTCTCTTGGGGATGGGAAGGTTGTCAAAATTACTGGTATAAAGGATATGGGAAGGACCACAACTGTGCTTGTTCGTGGATCAAATCAGCTAGTGATAGATGAAGCAGAGCGGAGTTTGCACGATGCTTTGTGTGTTGTTCGATGTTTAGTCAGCAAGAAGTTTTTGATTGCTGGCGGTGGTGCCCCTGAGATTGAGCTGTCGAGGCAACTGGGTGCCTGGGCAAAGGTGTTACACGGGATGGAGGGTCATTGTATTCGAGCTTTTGCCGAGGCACTTGAAGTCATTCCGTATACGCTAGCTGAGAATGCAGGTTTGAATCCTATTGTAATTGTTACTGAGCTGAGGAATCGCCATGCTCAGGGTGAAATAAATGCTGGAATTAATGTGAGGAAGGGGCAGATCACGAACATCTTGGAGGAGAATGTGGTGCAGCCACTGCTTGTGAGTACAAGTGCCATCACCTTAGCAACGGAGTGCGTGCGGATGATTTTGAAGATTGACGATATTGTAACTGTGAGGTAGTGTGGGTTGAACAGTGACAAGTTTGGAGAAATATTTAATCATCATCTTGTATTACTTGCCGTATTTCGAGTTGATAGTTTATGCACCTTTAATGACTTTGCTTAGTGATTTTGACTTGATTTGGTTCCTGTTTTCTTAAAATTTTGTTGGCCTTGCGTTGCTTCTTGTAGTCATTACAAGTCTTTTAACTCATTGTGTTTTGGGAGATTATGAATTGGAGATCTTTTTCTTCGGGCCACTATCATGCTATTTCGTCTTTATCTTGCCCTTACGCTACTTTTATCTTTTTGTTTGACTTCAAGATGAATGGCTGCCTGATGGAATTGATCTATGGTAAGGAATAGTGCAAAATATTTTTTTTTTTCCTTGCATCGGGCCACTACCATGATATGTTTCATGTCTTTATCATGACAATATGATGATGATGTGGTTTAGCGAGCAATTCCTATCCACTCTAGCTGTTACAAGATTTCTTAGTTTCTATGTTAATGGAATGCCAACATCTAAGGATCTTCAAATACATGAACGCTGTGTTGGGATCTGGATTTCTACAGTCTTGTATTAGAATTTGACATTTTTAATGTGGTCTCATCACTTCGTTGAAATCCCAATCTTGCTAGTGTGATACTCAAGTTGGAATCTTTTGGCCATGAAATGCTGATCTGCATATGGGTTGTTCATATTTTTCTTCACCGACTGCTGAGGAAACAACTCATATGACCAATACATTGTACTAGTGATAGAATTACCACAGACTAGGATTCGAGTCTTCCATCAAGTGCTTTTCAACAATATCCAGGTAGCAAATATATTTCCATACAACTTCGGATTCAGATATAGCTGTCAGTGAAATTTACAGTAGCACATAGAGTCTTTCTTTTTCTATTACTCCAAGCGTCTCATTTGACGATACAGACGTACGCCCATAGCTAACAACATTTCTATCCTACTAATCAACTCCAACACTGAATTGACTTGTCTCCAAATGAATCAGCAAGCTTTCCCACTAAAGCATGCTTTTAGCTCGAGCCCTTAACTCTTACAACTGATTGGATAGACTAATTCTTTCAAGCAGAGATGCTGCTGATAGAGGCTCTAAACACGAGTGGTTATGCATATTACAGACACTTGACCGTCACTGAACGTTCTGTTTCTGTGGACAAATACATCTCAGGGTATGTCTTCTGCAGCTGCATCAGCTTTTCTATTCTCTTCAGAACTAAGCAATGGCTTGGTTAATGATGGCTCCTCTGGAATAGCCATCCGTTTTTCATTAGTTTTGCCCCACAGGACCGAGTAGAGGCCAAGTACAATAAGAATTGCACCTACAACACTGCAGTAAGACAAATTCATCAGTTGTAATTAAAAAACTAAAAAAATGTAACTTTTATGTTTAACAAGTTTTCTGCGTACCCTCCAGAGTATAACTGATCGCCAAGTATCAGGGCTGCCATGACAGCAACTAGAAACGTTTGCATTGGCTGAAAGACAGCAACAAACACTGGACCACCTTTCTGAATGCACCATGTTTGGAGAGAGATAACGATGCCAGATGCTACAACTCCCTGTAATGATCACACAACACTGAGTTGAATAGAGTTTTATACTTATAATTATCTCATTAAAGAAGTGAATAGTATTACAGCGTATAGGATAGTAAAAAGCTCCTCTGTGGATTGTATCTTCCAATGTTCCATATCAGTTTCTACGAAGGCTGCTATGATCAAGAACTGGATCAATCCAAAGAAGCATGTAAATGACGTGAGTGTTAGCTTTGCTGGATACTTCTTCACCACAGGAGCCTGCACAGAATATTGCTTATTAACAACTTAGGGTACATGAATGATTAATTGGATGAGACTAGTAAAACTTAGTGTTTTACTTCGATGTAGGACATTGCATGTCTACATATCAGCTTTTTTTTTTTTTTCCCCCTGTTGTGCTATTTGAAGATTTTATGATCATTATGGGTAGACCTGAAAAACCATCCAGCCAGCCCATGATAAACAATGTCCAAGCAAGTATATGCAACCCCATGACCAGTTTTGCATTTTCATGGAAGATTGATTTGCTTCTGATGTAGAGTCTGCTTGAGTATGGTGCATCTGGTGAAGAAGAGGAGGTCCTTTGTAGAGTGTGATCACAGAAGCACCTCCAACACTGGCAATGGTTCCTAGAACTTTTGCCAGACCATCTCTTCTTGCAATGTTGAGTTCCTCAAGCCTGGTAGAGAATCATAAAATCATCAGGAGATCAAAACAGAGAATGATGAAAAATGTAAAAATGTTTAAGGGGAAAAAATTTTTGATACCTTACAGCTGAGGCCATGACAAAAGTGATGGCAGGAACAGAGTTTTGCATTGCAGAAGCAAACGTTGGGGATGCATAATATAATCCCAACAAGTAAAACCCTTGGTTTGCAGTAATTCTACAGTAAAAAAAAATCAAGAAGAACAAGAAAAGATGAGAAACAATAGGAAGGAAAATAAGAGCGTGAAGAACTAAGCTTATTTACATGCTTACCCCAGTAATGCTAAAAGAAAGAACTGAACCAGCAAAGAAAAAGTAAGAGGTGGTCTTTGATTCCTGAGTACAGTGACACACAACATTTGTTCAGATTTAAACTCCACACATGACATGAAGATATGACAGAATATCAACGGGAAAGGTGAAGACAAGCGTCATATAGAAACTCACTTCTCTAAGAAATAAGCAAGAGGGCTCAGCAAAAGCAGAGCAATTATATTCCTATAGACAGGATAAACAACTTTGCTGACACCAATGTTTAGGGCAAGTCTAGACACAATGTGAAATCCTGCAAAGCAAAACTGGAGAGCCAGCAATGCCGCAAGAAGTTTCACTTTTTCTGTCACAACACTTCCCATTCTGGTTATTTCTTCAAGACTTGTTAGTAGTGAGGCACAACAACGAAGGGGAGGCACTTAAATAATGAATAGTCTTGAAGGGACTTTGAAATTATACATTTGTTTAAGAATTTCAGTGGTTAGTTACATAGAAAAAGTAATAACATTGATGCTGAGTTATATGCATTGACTCGAAAGAAAAAGTAATAACATTGATGATGAGTTATATGTATTGACTTGAAACTGAATATTTTGAAGGGAGACAAAGGGAAGGTGGATCATGTTAGCCAGGTAGTTATATAGCAGCCAAACTCTATCATTTGTAAGACCATGTTCCCACCATCCCCTTATCTCACTATTCTACTGAGACTGTTGCGCGGATCTATGATTTTAGTGGAATCCATATATATATATATATATATATAACATTAAATATAACCCAACCGATAGCTGATTATTTTTAAAAAAAATGCAAGGACATTTAATGATGCTTATTAATGATAAACTGAGGTAACCCTCTTTTGATTTCATTTCAATGAGTGGCTCTCTACAATACTTAAATAATTGTATATATACTGTCTTTTTTCTTTTCTTTACAACACATTCTTTTTTATTGTTCTAATAAAGTATGACATAGTGCAACCTACATAGTTGATCTTGCCTAATAGGATAAGGCTTCTTGTTATTGCTATTGTTTCTCTTTTATTATTGTCTGTAATATCATTACTGCAAAAGTGCATTTTCAACAAAAAAATTGGAAGAAGAACAGGAATAAAAATTGAAGAGGGCATGTGCACTGTTTATGATTTAGGCATTGTTTATGATTTATAAAGGCAAGAAGATGTCTTGGAAGGGGCAAATCACATGTGCTAAACTCTCTATTATGACCTGAAACTATTATCTTGCCCTGTCATAACCACCTAACTGCTGCTGAGGGATATCCCTTTCCCCTAACTGCATTTGCAGCCTGAAATCATTCCTTACTTTATTTTATGAGAAAAAATATAACAGTGGGTTCCAATACTTTTGATTGTGTTTTGTTTTTAAACTCTATAATTTTATTTTGTTATTCTCAATCCCTTTAATTTAATCAATTTATAATGTTAGTCTCTCAATGGCGTCTTGCAATCCATGTAGCCGACCCCACCTAGTGGGATAAAGGCTTGTTGTTGTTGTTGTTGTTGTTATAATGTTAGTCTCTATAATTTTAAAAATGCACATAAAAACAATGAGTTGGAACTAATGGAATTAATGTTCATTGCAAATCTGCTAATTCCTTTATTGACTTGGTAAAAATATGTTGACTGGGAAATAAATTAACTGGGTATGATTAAACATAAAAGATAAAGGAAAAAACACATTCTTTTATATTTGCCTTAAAAAATGTAAGAGACAGAGGAGATTAAGAATAAGTTAGCAAAGGGGTTAACAAAGTTAAGTACATGTTCTCAACAATAAACTCAACCGGTGTCGATTCATGATCAAAATACAATTGTCAACTGTTATATTTTTCCTTTTTTTTCTGTAAATTATAATTTAATTAAATCAGGGCTTAGTAAGATTGTGTAAAGGAGAGTTAAACTTCATTTATAAATATCAATTATGAAGGTATATTTCATATGAAACAAGACTTGACTTTAGTGTTTGGAGTGAGTTTGATGACTTGAGTGCAATCTTTCCACTTTGCCACTTCTTGCTTTCCTCTTCCACTCATACAAATTTCACATGCTTGATTAGAAGATTTGAATTTCGGGTGAAATGATTAGACGAAAGTTATGTCTCACAAAATGTCCTCCTCCTCGAATAAAACCCATTGTGTGTGTGTGTGTAAAATATTTCAGACAGAGAAGCTAAAATATAATTTATTCATGAGGGCCGATATATCTTAGTAGATCATGAGGGAGAATTATTAATGGGGTGTGCTTATTCATGAACCTTGTTTAGATTGGGAGATTTAACAACCACAATAAAAGATGCAATTTGACAATTTCGTAATCAATTGTGTGTGTGTGAGAGAGAGAGAGAGAGAGAGAGAGAGAGAGAGAGAGAGAGAACTTCTAATTGAGAAATGAAATTATGCTTTTATGCCTTGCGGATTCTTCCGCCACAAATAAGAAGTAACAAGATATGTTTACTTGAATTATAAAATTCACACTCATATGCAGTTTGTCGCAAGGCTCATTATTTGCTTTGACCAAACTCGCATCTTCATGGCTTCACAAAGTCATTTTGTCATATTTGCTTGCAAGAAACTCAGAATTTGTAATTACGCTTTCTGGGTGCATGAATCAGTCTATTTTTTTTAATAATTTTTTATAAACCAAAATGTAGGCTCCGTCAATAATAAAGATTATCTCACTTGAGATATTGAAAGCAAAAGATAGACTTCTCCTAATTAAGTTATAAGGATGCTTGAGACATAAATTTATTTCTTTTGAATTTGTAATTTGATTATACGTTATTGGGGAATGGATCTCATGAAAAAGGAAGAAACGAGAGACTGATTTAAACCTCCTGTAGTGTTTCGTCGGGAAATAGAGAGAGATTTTTGAAAAATGAATAAATTCCACCAATGTGGATTTATATGTGCAAAAGTAATGTCTGTAGTTTCGTATTCTACTTTCAAAAGATCAGAATTATATTAATATTTTTTTCAATTGCAGAAACAATCCCCATTTGATTGGGAAGTGCACATTTATGATTAGAGTCCCTACTCCAAGATTTCCGCAATCAATTATGAGAGCCATTGAGATCCGCTGAATAAATAGGTGAGTACTCTCAAGTTTCTAATTCATTATGGGAGTGATCGAGATCCATTACATGGTCTCTTGCATTTGAGTTTGAAACCAATCAAATCATCTTTTTTTTTTTTTGTATAAAAAAATGTACCATCTTTGTCTCTATAGACACAAAATATGTGAAAACCACTTAAATGTCCATTGGCTACAGGGAATAACAAATGCATTGATTGAATGCCTCGTCAAGCAAAAGCTTATAACATACTTTTTAACATTGCTTGATCTCTTTTTTCGTATAAAAAAATTTAAATGAATTGAAATCTTGAAAACTTCTCAAAGTCCAAAAATGTCTCCAGACTTCAAAAAATACTTATAAAAATATTTATAGATTGCTTATTCACAAACTCCTCACGTCAACAACAAAATTGGACCCTCAACCTTATACTTTATAAATTACATGCATATCAACTAAACCAACGTTTATTAATACCTCGATCTTTTAAATGCTACTTTTTATTTTCATTTTTTCTCCCATGCGGGTTCCCCGTAGCCCTTTATTGTAAAAAAAAAAAAACATCAACGGTTACAGACAGGACAAGATGTTGAGAGGATCCATACCAAATATAACACACACACTGAATCATAATCAGTCCTTAATTCTGGTGCCAACCACTTCCATTGGATATCTACTGAACTACTAATTTGCATCTAAGGTTGTCTTTTTCTTTTGGAACTGAGTCGCTTTCTTTTATTAATTTGCTGGCCAAACCCCTCAACTATGCAAGTCTACTGTATGATTTAAAGCTGGAATTTATATTAACCAAAAAACTTCCGCTTTCCACATATATTATCAAAATTTCAATAATCATAGAGTTTTGATAGGTTGCATGCCACTACAAGTAAACAAGCCTACTAGTAGATACCTTGAATTAGTACCTTGCCCGATACAATGATCAATATTGTTTTTTAAACCGTGCCTACAACAGATTTGGGAGACTAAGCAAACCAGGCATTGTACATTGGCCTTCAATGCAGTAGTCCATAACAGTCCCCATTTCTATCTGACAACCCAGCAGCAATAAATATCTCAGACTGATGGTCGCTTGGCAACTATTTACGCTTGAAAACAATTACAATTGCAGTGCAATTATCCTTACAGCGCCGTTCACGAACGGCTTCCCTAACAAGATGGCGGCTCACAGCTGTCACAGGCAACCCCTCCTGCAAAAATTCATTGGATTTTTTTAGTGTGCAACACAACTCTGTGAGCAGGAAAGAAAAATGGCAAATCTTAGTCATGGATAGTTGAGATAATATTCTTGACCAGATCGTGAAAAAAGAAAGAGACAGCTTCCAACTCCATTTTAATAGTATGGTAATAGTCAATTGACCAATCAAACTCATCATTACAAATTAAATAGCCGCAACAAGAAAGTAAGACCTTCACTTTCCTCCTTTTTTTTCCCTTATTTTTTAAATGGAAGCGGGGGGAAGCATAGGAGAACTTCAACAGATGATAAAATTGTCATTCCAATTCATTCAACCGTGAAAAAAAAAAAAAGAAAAGGAAAGGAAAAAAAGGAAAAAGAAGTATAAACTAAGTCTTACACTCAATAGTTTCTGAACAAAATCAACTGCATCACTGGGACCAAATACCTGAAACAAACCCAACAATGCCATTTTTGTCAGATCCATCAAGTCAAGCCCAAAAAAAATGAATGAAAAAACCAAAATTGTAGCACGCATGAATATAAAAAGACATACCCCCCACAGGCCATCACAGCCAAGGATGATAAAATGCTCTCTATCAGTAAAGTCAAAAGAATGGATATCTGGTGTTGCAATTACACCCACCTGAAAATAGTTCCGCTTATGATATCTACTGATATTATACTGAAACACTAGTAGTTTAGCCAATAAAAGTAAAATAGTCCAATTATGTAGAAAGCAAACGTGATGATATTGAAGAACGCAAAATAAACCTTTTTCCCAGGTTAAAGACAATATGGATTTAGATGACACAGAAAAGGTATCCAATTATGTAGCACGTCTTGAATGAAAATCTTTTCATGGTATCAACAAATCTTTATGTTACAAGACCAGATCAATAGTCCAAGAGACTAAAGGAGATTTTCTGTAAGAAGTCATCATTCAAAGAAATATGTGATATTCAGAACAGAATTAGCACAATAATTCTCCATAGAGTGCCAAATCCAGTCTTTTAATTTCAAATTGGAGCTTCAGAGATTTTTTTTTTTCCCTAGCAACAGGAAGATAAAGTAACCTTTCCAAAGAGATTGAAAATCAAACCTTCTTGAACTGGCGATCACCAAATGCCCTAGAAACTTCTAGACGCCCTTGCAATCGTCCATTGGAGCCCACAACACCGCCAGCCTGCAAGAACAGTACCACCAACTTTGTCTGACTATCATTATACACCATCAAAATAAGGAACAAGGACAAATTTTAACAAAATAATCAACTTCTGAAGAAATTTGGGCACGCTAAATTAAAGACAGCTTCAGGGAACGCACTCACAAATGCTGTAAAGGTGTTCCACACAAGGCCCCAAGCAAAAATTAGAAAAAGTGGCCCACTTGTTTTTATCATCAAGATAAATATTAGAGAAATGCAAAGTACATTATTCCGGAACTTTAGGAACCTGCATCAAGATAAATATTAGAGAAGTGCAAAGTACTTTATTCCGGAACTTTAGGAACCTTCCTTTTAGAATTCTCTTCAGCAAAATACAAAGCTCTACTCTGTGCACCAATTATTTCACAATCCTTTAAGCTTGGTTCATCAATTAGTCATCACTGCTTAGCTGATGCTTGGACCCTTAATTATTAGACAATCCAGATTGAGTTTCATGAGTCCTCAGTTATTGCAGCTTTTTACAACATCAAAATCATTCTCGGCTGTTAATCATTATATAGCCACTTAAATTAATCTCAGAGAAAGCATCACTTTGGTCAATTATCAAAGTGGATTGTTAGTTACTGGAAAATAGGGAATGAGTGGAGTGGCAACCTTAATGAATGCAAGGAATTATTTGTCTACGGTATGCCATGAGCACTAACAAGCAGCAGCTACTGCTATGCTATTATAGTAATATTAGCATTCAGCATTGATGCAATCCAAACCTTCTGAATGCGAGCCCGCTCCTGTGGGTAGATTGCCTTGTGTTCTCTTGTCAAAACAATGGCCTTCAATGCATGGATGCCATCTGAGTGATTTTCCGATCCATCAGTTGTAGCTGACCGAGCTAATACTGCCTTGGCATCTCCTATATTTGCAACAAAAACCTAACAAACATCCATAGAACAGGAAATTAATTCTCTTTCCTAATTTTGTTGCAAATTGTTTAACAGAAAATCTACACTTTTCTAATGGTATTAGCCATGACAATTATCTGCAACATCTATAGGCCCAACAGTGATGGCATTCAAGCAGCATCAGACAAAGCGTTAGAAACTACTAAGAGCATGTTCATGAGATTCTCTCTGTTATGTTGATTTTGTTCGCCTCTCTAAAAGGAAGACATTGAAGTAGGAAAGCTGCTTCTCAATTAACTACAATTGTGAATCTTTGACAGTCATCACGGTTAATGACTCACAAGTTTAATAATTGCAATTATGTATTATTTAGCCACTTCTTGCATGCTTCTCTTTGAATGGTTACACATTAGTAGTCATCCTCAGTCTCCTTTTCCACCTTCCATAATAGTAATAATAAAGACCCAGAAATTTGAAAACATATATAAAGATGGCATCCGCCAATATACTCTATCCTAAAAGCACAGGAATACAAAAGTGTTATGTTGTCAAGTTGGAATAACTGCGTGGCTCAAATAAGATTGGGAATCAAAAATAAATATTACTCTATAGAAGCTTAAGGTTATATTTTATAAATAAAAACCAGTAAACACAGATATGCAACTTAGATGATAAGCTTTGTTACAAAAATTAATTATATCACAATATGGTTAATATAAGAACCACTGTTAAAGAATGCACGATGCCTGAAACCCTGAGGATACGATTTTTCAATTTTAAAATTTGAGTTGTTTGAAAAAATAAAATAAAATAAGAAACTCAAGACTTACCTTTTGTCCCAATAACCAGACACATACAGCTGTAGCACCATCCTGCCATCCCCCTAGTAACAATTAACAGAATTCAGCAAGACAAATATAATCTGAAGTGAAGCTAATAAATTATTAGTCATTAAACACCTTGCCTGAATCTGAAATTCAAAGACTTGAGTAAGGAAATACACAAACGCTGCGCATCATTTTGCATGATAGTAGGAAGTTACAATTGATAACAAAGTCAAATACCAAGTTGAGTCAATGGTCCATTACATGAAGGGAGAAGGTTGCTAAACTTGGATGTCCGCTTCCACAAAACATAAAACATAAGCCAGTAATGACATGTTTTGTTTCTGGTGCCTTTAGAAGCATGTTTATTTTTTCTTCCATTTTGTGCAAAATTCTATCATTCATGACTCCTTATGATAAGAGCTTCTCAGAATCCCAAAAAAAAAAAAATTATGTTAAGAATTTCTAGAGATTGGCCAACATGTGAGACAAGGAGACAATCTCTCTTAGAAGGAGTTTCATTAGGATCTAAAGGTGATAGCGAACATGGTTACAATCCACAAAACCAAAAAAAAAAAGGGCATAAGGGTCAATTTCTCAGCGTATTACTTATTCTTTATCTAAAAACAAAGTCTTCAAAGTTCTTTTTCCTTAAATTAAATTTCGTAAAATAACATCTGTAAGCTGCTACTTTCAAGAGCTGCCACTACCTAATCAACATAACAGTAGAAGTTTAAAATACAACAATCCATCTAAATTAAACATACCTGCAGCACTTTCTTGAAGAAGGGACTCATCTGTTTTGCGAAAACCTAATTTAGAATAAAACAATAAAATGAAAGCATTTTACAACCAACAGGACAGAAGAAGAATAAAGTAGAAAAACGACAAAATGATTCCACTCGGCAAAACAACAAAGAGAGATTTAATTGGAAAATGTGAAATGAATCCTTACCTTCGAGTATTGCTCTTTTAGCTACCTTTACATCTAACTGCAACACAGCAACGCAGTGGTCAAACAAGAAACAAAGTGATTAGATACAATAAAACGATTTGAAGTAGAGTGCAATAAGAAGGTGAAATAGATCAATTTATTTTATCAAACAAAATAAGGTCCAAAGATCAAATATTAGCAAAAATAGATAGAAAAAAAATAAGTATTTTCTGATAGTATTTCAAAATATTCTACACTTTGCAACAAATGTCACCATTCTGTCCATATATCTTATTGCAATGCTGCTTCTAAACAGTTATCGGATGGCACCTTTGCTGCTCTTAGCTTGCCAATTCAACATAAACACCAGCAATATCAAACTGGCTGTCAACCAAAGCTCAATAAGATCCATAGCATATACAATAACTTAATGCTCAAGAATTTCTTTTCACAGAATTAACTCAAACAATAAAAAGAAATCTCATGTCCATGCTTCATAGCAACTGAGTAAAACCTTCTAAAGGAAAATAAAAGGCTATACTGTCTGGTCTACCCTCATCTGAATAACAAAAGCAAGGATTGTTCTTATGTCTTGCTGCTTCAATCAACGAAAAGATAAACGCATTTAGCTTTCATAAACTCTTGGATCTATCAAATATGCTGCATAGCTATCCTTATATGCTCTCACATATGGCCTTACTGAGGACGTAAAATAGAAAACACCTAAACAGATTAACAAAGCATGAATCAACCAATATATCATTGTGTATCCGTAATTGCTATAATCTTAGTGCCTGAACGGTTTTGTATGCATGAAATTAGACCTAGCAAACACACCAACTCACGTGGTAATCCTGTCGAAAGAACATTTTCATGCAAATGCTTTTGAGCATATTCAGCAGCCAACCGGCCTCCATGTCCATCATAGATTGCGAAGTGTGCACACCTGTAAACCAAGCACTGGGAATTACCAAGAGAAGCTAGATAAATTCAGAAACATTAAGCATGCACTCAAAGTAGTTGAAATTATGAACCAAATTCTGAACCATGCAGGCCACGGAGAAACATGTTGATATATTATTACACATTTACACTTGAAAAAATTGCCCAGGGACAGAAGAATACCGAAAATCTGATCCCCACAAAGAAATAAAAAACTTAATGCATAAAACGGGTCCATCAGTCACCTAATAACTTCAACCATACACTGACTAGCAGTGAATAGATGTTGATAATCATATCGCTGGTAAGTACTTTACTGTTCAGTACGAGAAATTTTGATGTTTCATTTCTTACCCTCGTTGTACTGAAACCAGTAAACAACTAATGATAGGCCTTTTATCACCAAAACACACGCGCGCGGTGTAACTCGAAATATTTTAGTAATGAAAAGAAAAATGAGAAGAAAAACCTCAGTTTTCCAGGATGATCTAAACTGGCGTCCAAAATCACTACCCAGGCATCTTCCATCGTATGCCTAGACCCCTTATCCTCAGCTGCATCCGCCTCAATCTCAAAAGTTAGTTCCTTTGCGTTCTGTTGACCTGAAACAGCTCCTGAGTTCCCTTCTTCACTGCCGGCAGCTTCAGTTCTCGATTTTTTCGCAGTCGGATCATGAGTTTCTGAATAAGCCTCCCGCTTGTGATTAGGGTTTGATTTTGGGTCCTGAGGCTCCACATTTACACTCCCAATTGCACTGGCAGACTGAGACTGCGAGCTTAAGCTCATCTTCAGGGTAGAATATTCTTTGCAAGTTACAGAAAGAAGCGGCAAAAGCCCCAATTATAAAACGACGAAAATACTGGAACCTGTCACGGGCAGGGATTCGGGAATGAAGAAGCCTATAGTATACGAATACATACATATGGATGACGCCGAGGTTTTCTGTTTTATTTAATTTTTGGCTCGCAGAATGCGAATTTCTTTAAAATAGAATTTATTAAATTTATTATTAGAATGAAAAATAAAGGCTTATTTTAAAATATTTTCATTTCATTGTCACGGGGAACTGATATTTTATTAAATATCTTCTTCCACCTTCTTTGACAAAAGAGAGGAAGTCAGAATTACCTAAGTAAGGTCCCTTCTTGCTATGCAAGGCCATTCCTGCTCCAGGACTAGGATAAGTCCCATTTGTAAAACATTTTTTTTTAAAAAAAAAAGTAAAAATAAGTATTTTTTACATTTTTTATCGTCTTCAAAACAATAATCTCAAGGTACCTAAATTTTTTTATTTTTTATTCTTCATAATAATATTTAATTTTTAAATTTTTTAAAACATTTTTTGAAGACATGTTATTAAATATTTTTTTATTTTTTGTTTTTGAGAACAAAAATTATTTCTAAAACAAGTCGCAAAACAAGCCAAAAATTAAGACACAATCAGTGTACAGTAAAAGACTTGAAAAAAAAAATTAAATAGCTAAAACTAGTTTATATCTTTGCTTTTAAAAAATAACTAGACACAGCCACGCGGGTTTTACAATGTAATTTGCTGGATACAAATATACAATAATCAAATTGTTAAATATTAAAATATTTCAAAAGGAATTATTATAAATTGACAATATTAATTATTATTTAAGTCTATTTATTATTTTGTAACATATAATTTAAATAATATTATTATTTAAAACTGTTTTTAATTGTGATTAAGGTGATTTTATTACCTAGCATTATAAGATCTGTCTATAAAAGTAATGCTTACTACAAGTTCAATGAAAGCCTTGGTACTCTTAGCTTTTCTCCCCTCTTCTATCATATTAATTTATTATGCAGTTACTTGAGTATATTCTATAAATTTTTGTTGTTCTATGTCTCTACTTTTAGTATAAAGAGTCTATTTAATTGTGAAGGCTGTCACACAATTAACCTGATATGATGGAATAGTTCTTAAAGTTTAGCATGACTAAGACTATAATTTTACCTGCTATTGCCAATAATCTTAAGACTATTTTCTAGCCACTTTCCTGATTAATGGCTACAAAAATGACATTCTTCGCAACATTTTGGGTTATTACTACTTGTGTCGGCAAAACTTATTGAAAAGATTGTTGAGAAGGTCTTAAGAAAGCCCATTCGTCCATACTTTACCATAACTTGCATAAATGAACAACTTAACTTGAAAGGAGCTCACTTTCTTCCAAGTTAAAAGGCTATTCCTATGGTCACTCATATTGGGAATGGAATGATCGATAGGCACGAAAGCTCTCACAAATCGACTTTGAGAAGTCAAATGGAAATACTTTTAATACCAAACCCTCATGTCATGAGGCTAATGAATTTAGTTGTGTTAACTAAGGGATTGTTTTGGTGGTTGGATATGTTTCTAATCTCAAAATGAGTGCAATATCATTGGCCCACCTAATGGTGATTTTGGACCCAATAGAAGGGTATACAAGGTAAGGCATGATGTTTATGAATAAAGTTGAGTGTTGAGGCACATGTGAGCACAATTACAAATACTCAAATAGGTAATGGTGTATATAATTACCAACAATGCAAAATTGGCCTTAAAATTTGAACTTACTTAAGACCTGATGTGGCAGTGCATTTAAGTGGAACACTAAAGGATGAATACCATACAAATGATAGTGGTATGTACGTTGAGAACTTCCTTATGTAAATTTTTGAATTCTACTATCATGGTATATACTTTGACATATGGTAAATAAATTGAGGAACAACTTATTATTCAATCACATTAAGATATCTTCAATGCACAATTACAATTGAAGGTCTTTATTGTGCATATTTTAGGATTTAAAAGTTACAGGTTTGATTTTAATCTTATATTATTACTTTCAAATGTAATAATAATAATGTGCGGATTTTTGGTGGTGGCTTGTTAGTTCATGGTAATCAGTTTTTAAAACAGAATGGTGTTATAGTGGTGTGTGCTTATTATTGAATTTTGACTACTACACCATTATCGTCTGTTGCAATGAACGAATTTACAGTTGGTTCTACAACGAAAGGTTTTGCCTTCGGTTTAGTTAGAGAGAAACTACTATTCAATTGAATGTATATATGTGAAATTTTTTGAGTTTGAGAAATTAGTTTGGCCTTCTTTTGCCCGTTTAAATATTTATATATGTGAGTGCCTGAATAATGCAACAATTATCCGTTTGAACAATTTTTATTTGAAAACTAGTTTCTAATCCCGTGCATTGCACGGGCATGACCTATATAAATTATTTATATAAATAGATGTTAGAAAATATAAACTTTTAAAATTTCAATTCAATCATGATTTTTACATAGGTTTTAATATAAATTTAATTTTTAATGTGAAAGATGTTGTTAAGGCAATGAAACATCAAGTCAAAGTAGGAGATTCTAATTAATGAGGATTGCAACTCCTATTGAAGCAATAGATTATAATGACAATAAACAAACCATGGTAGACTAAAGAATTTTGTAATCATTGAAATGTATATTACCACTGAATAGGCAATGACAGTCTCAGCATGAATACAATCTCATTTGATTCTTTCAAAAAAAAATGAATTCACTGGAGATTTTGGAAAACTTCCTTAAAAACAACATTTGTTGTGACAGTCTTTGGTTTGAAATCTTCATCATGTATAAGTATTTTAAGTCCATCCATTGATTTGACCCTTAAAAAAGCAACATAAAGCTAGCCATGAGAGAAAACAGGCTTAGGTAAATAAACACCAACATTTGACAAAGATTGTCCTTGACTCTTATTTATTGTCATTGCAAATGATAGAACGCATGGAAACTGTCTCCTCTTCATTTGAAATGGTAGATTGCATTCATAAGGATTCAAATCCATTTGATGAATGTAGACTTCTTCCCCAGGCTTTGATCCATTAAGTATGATTCCCTTTATAAAGTGGTCTCTCAACAAAGTAACACGAAGTCTTGTTCCATTGCATAGTCCATTAGCTTGATCAATATTTCGCATTAGCATGATAGGAACTCCTACTTTAAGAGTCAATTTATGAGTAGCCAATCTTGAACCTTCAATTGTATTGAGGAATTCAGTATCATAGATGTCGTCAAATGAATCTGAGCTGTAGTCAGTCTTACATATTGAATCTGAACTGAAGTATGTAATAGCCTCACTAGGAACTATGAGTAAATGAAATTATTTAACTATCTACTATTTCTAGAGTTGGAGCAAGAATTTCTCTTTCTGTGAAGAATTGTGGCTCATTGTATTTTTCACATAGCTTTGGATAAATGAAGTCAACAATAGCTTGCAATGGATTAAAGAAGTCAATAATTAACAACTCTTTTAGAAAAGTGATATCATATTTACCATTAGATGAACTGCTGTGATCTCTATCCCTAACACTGAGAAGCCATTTTGAAAACTTAGTTATTTTATCCATTTCACAACTTGATGTTATAGTATATAACCTCATATTTTTTGTGAGCTTAAATATCTTGCATTAATACCAAAGATATGATGAGTTTAAAGATGCATTAACAACATTTGCTCTATCACCCCTAAGCAGTATAGGGAGTATTTGGTAAAAATCACCTCCAAAGACCACAACCTTTCCTCCAAAAATTCTGTCATCATGCATTATATCTTTTATAGTTCTATTAATGCTTCAACACAATGCTTCTTAACCATAGGAGCTTCATCCCACACAATTAAATTAGTATTTTGTATAAGTGTTGCAATAGATGATCCATGCACAATATTGCAAGTGGAGTCTTCAGTTACATTTATGGGAATACAAAACTGAGAGTGGGCTGTTCTTCCAGAAGGTAGTAATGTTGTTGCAATCCCACTGGAAGCAACATTCAAGACAATCCTTTTTTGGGACCTTATGAATGCAGTGAGAGCATTCCATAAAAAAGTCTTCCCAGTCCCTCCAAAACCATAAACAAAAAAGAATGAACCTTCTTTTGAGTTCATTGTAGACAGGATTTTTTCATAAATCTCTCTTTGTTCTACTGTTAATTGTTGCTCAAATCTGTATCTCTTAGAAATGTACAACTCAATATCAAAACTTAATCCTTCCATCATCAAGTTGTTGACGTTATCATAGTTAATACTACATTCAGGCTTTGGCATCATTAGGAAATCATCAAGTGACCTTCCATTTTGCATTAACATTTTATTAATCTCTGTAAGAGAAGCATTTTCCCTATCTTTGTCTAAAAAAATATTACCTGCAATAGAGATAAGGTCAACTGTGAAAAATAGAAACTAATTTGCATGTGGTTATAAGAAAACAAACAACAATATCAATATGCATGGAAATATAAGTTATTTCATTAAAAAGACACATACCAGAAGTATGCTGGTCTGCATGTGGACTATAAAAAATATCTTCACAAATTAGACTTGATACTTCACTCTAAACATGTTTAGCTGGCTAAGACAGTTATTCATTAACATGATTGAAAAGAATCTTCTAAGGTATAAGCCAGATGCCCAAACGGAAGCCTCTTTAATGGCATCTATATACTCTTGATCATCATTTAAAAGTCCTAGAGCATAGCATGCTGATCTAAAAGTTAAAAAGACAACATTATTAATAGTCCTCAACTCTTCATATGACTTCAGAGACCCTTTCCTTAGTTAATAGACATTTCAGATAGTAACTTTCTCCCTGAGAAGGGAATGCATGTGCAATTCTTCCAATTGAGAACCCTTTCTTACGTGATTTCTAGATCTTAGTTTTCTTGTCAAAAACATAATGAGTAGGAAATTCTGCATATGTGAGAGTTCTTGCAACATCATCTTTTTCATCAACATTCTTTTCCATCCAAGCTGTAAACATGGATTCTTTTACAGTAGCTCTATCCATCAAGCTTGACACATTATCTTTTGCTTTGTATATTATTGATTGTCTATTAGGAAGATGGTAGCTTAATCTTTCAACTAATGGAAACCTATGATGGATATCAAATCCAAAAATCCTCCAAGAACCTTCACATATAGATATATATCTGCAATTTAAATAATTTGCAATCTCATTAAAAACCATCTCAGAATTGCTATCGTTATTATTATTGTACAATCCTGCTATAACCTTGTCATCCCCCTTGCTAACATACTTGAAAAATACTTTATTGATGTAGACTGATTGGTCTTCTCAACATTTATATAGGCTTAAAACAGAAGCAATAACCTAGGATTGTAAGGTACAATAAAATGATTGTCTAAAACTACCCCTTTCTTAATGATCCTCCTTCCATCATTCCTCCTACGATAAGTTGGATAACCTTTCTCATCAATAACAGTTTCATCAACAAATTTTTTAGGAAAGTATTTTATACATTTACCATCTTTCATACATGTAGATGTTGGATTTGATAGACCACATGGTCCATGAGTCATGTAGTTGCATACTAATTCATATAACATTAGATCTTGATCCTTATCTAGAATTTTATTGAGATTAGTTTGTCTACCTCTTCAGGATTCTTTAATTTGTCCTTATCTTCCAAAAATAGAATGATGTGAGCATATGGTAGTCCACACTTTTGAAACTCAATTGTATAAACCTTTGTATCATTTAAAAATAAATGGGGATGAAATTAAAATCAAATGATTACCATAGTAAAAAAAATAATGAGACAAAACATTAAGTTTCCTAATAAGTTAAGATAGTTCAACTACCTGTTTTGACAGAACTAAAAATCTTTTCGTCCTTGATAACCTTCATTAGTTTGTTCAATTTGAATTGGAAGATTCTGCTCAACAAATCTGGACGATCACTTGGCGATAAATTCTCCTTCTCACAATATCTTTTAATTTCTGGCCATGCTAGATTACAAGTAAATGTGATGAAAATATCTAGATATCCAGCCTACCTACATATTGCCATTGTATCATGATAGTTGTTTATCATGTATCTAGCTCCTCCTGTAAAAGAGGAGGGAAGAATAATTCTTTTACCAGTTACAGCGGCTGCAGTTTCCCCTCTAATTAGTGCATCTGAAAGACCTTGATACAAGTTAACCCTTAATTCATGTTGATGCATACGAATAAAATCTAAACGTTAACTCTCCATCATAGCATATCCATCAACTATAAACTATTGTAAGAGCTTCCCACCATGAAGTAGCAGTGAATTTCATTGTCTCTATCCAGTCTATAGCACAAATACTCTCTTATTGAGAGAGTCTTTTTCTTTGAAGTGTTTGCTAGGCTTTCTTCACT
This sequence comes from Prosopis cineraria, assembly GCF_029017545.1. Lineage (NCBI taxonomy): Eukaryota > Viridiplantae > Streptophyta > Magnoliopsida > Fabales > Fabaceae > Prosopis > Prosopis cineraria. The sequence goes on from NW_026555332.1 coordinate 38,624,940, forward strand.
ATGTTGAACGTGAGGATTATAGCCATTATCTCTAAAAGGAAACAGTAAAGGGTATTGTAAAGGGAGATAGGACTTATGAATCTCATCTATTCTTTTCAATTGCCCATGTTTTTCAACTATTATATCATATTTCTTGTAGTTCTCATTAAAGTCTCAACTACAAGAGCTGCAACTTCTGAAGAAACTGGCAATGAGTAATTCCTTGCTTGTATATTATCTTGTCTTATCAATGCTATTTTAACTTCAACTTCAGGAAAATCTTTCAATACATCTCTTGCCATTTTGTACTTCTTAACCAAAGCATTTTTTGAATCCAAAATCTGTTTGATGTAAGAAACTATGAATGGATCGAGTTTATCCTGTCTTCAATTTTTACTACAGGAAACAATGCATTTGATTAAGAAGAGTTTGTAAGTTAAAGAGATTAATGAGTAAGAAATAATTGTATAACATAATACCTCACAGCATTGATTCTATTTGTAATTTCATTATCTATATCATAGATATACAGCTGTGAATAAGCTAGAGGAGCACCAAGTAAAGGTACAAGACTTCCTAGACGGTGGTAATTTTGGCCAGTAAGAACAAAAGTGTAAGGTCCTCTACCATTATTTAAACCATGATTAATCTGACCCCCTATTGAAGTGAAACAAAACATATTGTTATATAATCTGATATTCTTATGAAAGGATTTGAAATATGGAAAATCTTTGTCAAACTAAAGCTTCTGTAGCTCCATTGGTAGGTCTTTAAAGTTTTGAACTTGAACTTTACCATGACAGTAGCACATTGAAAAGATAGAATTGGATTTAGTTTATGCATACTTTAGTCGCTTAGGAAACCACATTTTTGCTTTACAATGTTCACATTAATATAGTAGCATCTCCATCATCCAAGTACACTAACACAAGTGGAAATTGGATTAGTGAGACAGAAATCATCTTTAAAATAACCTACGTAATTATGACAATCTATAATGGGTAAAAATTGAATATATAATACCTGAAATTTGATTTGTGTGAGGGTCAGGATTTTGTTCATACAATTCTTCAATAATAGTAATGTCTTTGGTAACTGCAAAAGAATTCACTATCAAAATGGAATTGATAAGAATACTAAAAATATTATAGCATTGTTTAACATCCTTTATTATATTTATCAAGGATAAATATCATTTGCTTGGATATTAAAGTATGCAAAAGAAAAGAAATAAACGAAATTCAAACCTGGTAAGTAGGCAGAATTGAAACTTTCATTAAGATTAGTTGAAATAGCTCTAACCGGGTATGGAATATGTGCTTTGGAGTTATACGTGGATTGCAAATTTTGAGTAATGATAGTATTTTTACAGATGACATGGTTCTGAACAATAGGATTTGAATTCTCTTTATGTGGATATGAAGTAATTGGATAATGGAAAGTATTAGGATTAATGTGTTTTAATTTGAAGGAAGAACCTGCTGAATGTTGGAAATTTGATTTGCTCTTACTTGTATTGCAATCAGATTCTGTATGGACAAAGAAAAATACAAGATATATGATTAATATTGATATTGATATTAATTTCATGATTTGTAAAAATATCATTCCATATAAAATAGATATATGGACAGAATATTAACCATTATGTATCACTTTCAATGATGTTCTACTCATTGTTGGTGACAGAAAGTGGAAAGGGACAGTAGGATTATGGAATGATATTGTTGAGCCGATCGAACTTGCAAGTTGATTAACAAATGGATTTGATCTTATGACATTTGGAGCTTTCGCATATTGGTTCTTAGTAGACTGAGAATCTAAAAGACAAAGAAAACTTGTTAAGAACTTAGAATTAAAAAATATTTAGGCCATGGAATTAAGGACAATATAATATTAGTTGAGGATGTTTTACCTTCATTAGCATCATTAAGTTGCTCATAAAATAATTCTATGATCTAAAGATTTCATCAACCTAGCTGCTTTCCTCATTTGAATGACTGAGTTTCTACCTTTAACTTTCATTGGTTGTGCAGTAGCTAAATACAAAAATATTTAATTTTATGTAATTAAAATTTAAACTTAACATCTAGTGGATTTAATCTTTATGCTATTGAGAAGTTATCAAGTAATTTATAAGAAAAATATTATCATCGTTTGGTATCTCTTTAAATGGAGTTCTAATCAAATCTTTTGTCATTTCTTGAGTAGAAGCTGTATAAGTGTCTAGAATGTCAGTGTTGAGGCAAATGGACTTGTAAATTGATTTTCTGCATAACCCTTCCTTATAGTGAGAGGCCCTGAAGAAGGCATAAACCATGACATGAATAAAAAATAATACAGTCATAAGGCTTGAAAAATAAGTATAACATCTTTTTTCAAATAGATATGTTACCATTGTCAGTAGCAATATTTTGATGACTAACATTTGCTTTAACAGTTTTTGAAATAACCCCTGCTTTCCTCTTTTGAAGGATTGACTCCATATTTGATTCACTCTCATCACTTTTATCTACTGAAGGCAAAAATTGAAGAATATTGGATGTAATAATACATCTTATAGTTTAAAGATATCATATATTACTATCTGATGAACTATAGTTGAAAACTTAAATTTTACTGTGAGAAAGTTTGTACACATCATTCATATAAACACATGCTGATGACAACCTAACTGCTTCTTGGAAGGATTTACAGACTTTCCATAAACTTTTATATCAGATCAAAATAATGAAATTCATTCAGTCAAGGAAGAGAGATAAAAAATAATCATCATGATATTATGATAGTAGACTAAATATAATACTAAATTATAAGTTTCAAAGTGAAGCATAAATCTGAATGAAAGTATATAAGGAAACAGAGGAGACAAAAGAGAAGGGATAAAAACCACTTAAATTGTTCCATTCTTGTTTGCTACTATTGTGAGAAGAAGGAAGAATATGAGATTTGATCAAGAGAAGATTGTTTGAATGATAGAACAAATGAATGCCACGATCAAAGAGAGTGTTTTTATGGCTTTTGTTCATCATCCAAATGTATGGAATGTAATAAACAAACTATTCACTTAACAAAAAGCTGGTTCGTGCAAGGATTTGTTCTATTTTCCCTTTAATTCCATATATTTAATCATTAAATTTTCTAAATAATTGGTTGACTTTAAATCAGATTACCAATGAGCACGCTTTTTTTCTAATATCATTAATGTAAGACATTAAAAACATATACCTAATACATGTGAGATATTAAGAGATAATATAATTTCAGTACACTAAATGGACTTGCCTGCATTAGATAAATGATCTGGGGAATGCGAGAGGTATTGAAAATAATATATAATATAAATCACAACATTTTATTGAAAAAGAACGTAGCATTGGTTTTCGAATTATCTGACTTTTTTTCTAATTATATCTTAAAACATCTTAACAACTATTATGATTAACTGTGATAGTATTAATTAACCACTACAACAAATAGCACAGGAAATTGGTTATCGTTTAAAAACTAATGTAAAAAAATTAAATTACAAATTACAAATATAAATAATCAAAGGAATTAAAAAAATTAAAAAATGAATGTAAAGAAATCCTTTAAAATGAATATAAATTATGAATCCGGATATTAGCAAGGAATTAAAGTTAAAGGAATTTAAAAAATGAATGTAAAGAAATCCTTTATACAAAATTGGATATATGAATGATTTTTTTAAATTACAAATTACAATTTTAAATAACCAAGGAATTAAAAATGAATTTAAAGAAATCCTTTAAAATGAATTAAATTATGAATCCTAGATATTAGCAAGGAATTAAAGTTAAAGGAATTAAAAAAAATGAATGTAAAGAAATCCTTTATATCAAAATCTGATATATGAATGTTTTTGTTTAAATTACAAATTAACAAATTACAAATATAAATAATCAAGGAATTAAAAAATGAATGTAAAGAAATCCTTTAAAATGAATTAAATTATGAATCCTAGATATTAGCAAGGAATTAAAGTTTAAGGAATTAAAAAAATAAATGTAAAGAAATCCTTTATACAAAATCTGATATATGAATGAATTTTTTTCATTGCTGTACCAGTAGTTCTAATCCATGCTCTATGACTTACTTTTATTAATTAATTTTATTAATAAGAAACGTAATAATTTAAAAAGTATGGATTTAAAAGTCTTGTCCTTAAAATGAATAATTTTTATATTAACGTGTGATTATCTTGCATGTTTAATCTATGTAAGCAAATTAATGTTTAAAATAATGCAAATTGTTAAATGGAATGATTTGTTTCTTATTTGGTGTTGGGTAATCTGTCAAACATCCCATCTCATAGAACATTCCAATTGCATGATTTTTGTAATGAGTGATATGTTATGGAATTTAAAACTTCAACTGAAAGAGCATTTAAGTAATAACGGCAACATATAACATTCAAAATATAGCAAAGGAGGTTGTGAAAGATGGACATGGTGTATCTATTGAACCACACCTATGGTTCTGTTAAAGGAACAAAGACTAAACTGAAAGCACATATTGAAAAGACAAAGCAAATTGATGGTTCTAACAAAGGAAACAAAGTCTTAAGTGAGAACAACATAATTGAAATGACAAACTAAATGAATCAAGGACAGTAAAATAAAACAAAATGATAACAAGAAACATGTAACATCCTAAAAATTTTAAGACTCAAATTTATTTTAAAAATAAAATAAAATATCTATAATTAAATTAAAATTTAGAATAATTTAATAGAGGCTCAGAGTTTGAATTTTACTAAGCAAACGTTTAGTTTTATTTGATTTTTAATTATGGGAAAAATTACCAAAGTTGACCCGGGCTTTTGTGCAATAATAAAAAATGTTAGGTCCTTTCTTGTAATTTTTTCCAAACTTTTTGATAGCAATTTAAAGGCTAAAACTGATGCAGAAACGTAGAAACTGAATTGGAAAGGAAAGGAAAGGAAACGTACGAGAGGGAGACAGGAAGAAGAAGAGAGGAAGAAGAGAAGAGAAGGGAGGGAGTTAGGCTTGGATCTAAGAATCTTTGCGACCGTTGCGAGCTCAGCTACACGATAGGGTGTAACATCCTAAAAATTTAAGACTCAAATTTATTTAAAAAAAATAAATAAAAATAAAAATAAAATATCTATAATTAAATTAAAATTTAGAATAATTTGATAGCGCCCAGAGTTTAAATTTTACTAAGCAAAAGTTTAGTTTTATTTGATTTTTAACTATGGAAAAATTACCAAGTTGACCCGTGCTTTGTGCAATAATAAAAAATGTTGGGTCATTTCTTGTAATTTTTCCCAAAATTTTTGACCAGCATTTTAAAGAGCAAACAGATGCAGAAAATGCAGAAAATGAACAATGAACAAGGAAAGGAAACGCACAAAGGGAGTGTGAGGAGAGAGAGAGAGAGGAGAAGAAGAAAGGAGAAAGAGAGGGAGTTAGGCTCGGATCTAGGAGTCTTTGCGACCGTTGCGAGCTCGGCTACACGATAGGTAAACTCCCTACTTCAATCCTCTTCTCTTTCTCTTGATTTTCTTCAATTTTTGAAAGAGGAGATTTTTGGATTTTGATCCCAAAGGCTTTATTCTTGTAAGCTTTTGTTTCTTTGGATCCTAGGGAGCATGTTTTGAGTTTCTATATAGTGATTAATGTTTTGAGTGAATAATTGGATGAAAAGAGGCATTTTGGGCACAAAATAAACCTTGAGAAATTGGGTTTTGCTCCTCAATGGTTTAAGCCTATTGATTTAGTTATAATTTTGCTATTTGAGCCCATAAGATTTAAATTAAGATTTAGTTTTCATTATAAGGGCTAATGGTGAAAGTTGGTTGCACTAAGTAAAGGTTTTTAATTGATTAAAAAATTATATAAATTGAAAATTAGCTAGTGATGGCTAATAAATGGTTTTGGTGGTTAAGTGATACTATGTGAAGGTTGGTTAAATATATGGACCCTTAGGGTGGATTATGACTCATTGACCCAGTTGTGTGGTATAGTTATTGATGCTTCATTGATGCTATTTATCATGATACGTGATGTTGATCACTTATATGTTGTAGAAACATTAAATTATTGGGTGGACTTTTAAGTAAGTCTACAAACAAGGAACAACCCGAGCCCTATTTTGTACAAGGGGAACCTTTTGGTACTCAAGGTTGAGGTAACAGGGGAATTTATATTTTATTACTTTGTTTTAGCTATTTTTGAATAAATATTACTAGTTATCATGCATTACATGTTTTAAAAGATTAAATGTGCTTTATAAGGGGTTATGGGTACTGCTTTGATTATCGTGCAAATATATTTTCTAATTGTTTAATAACAATGTTTTTATGGAAATGAGATTTATAAATATTATACTACTTTAGAGTGTTGAATGGTCAATACTCAGGAAAGGTAGACAAGAGTAAAAGGCATGATCTCGGTGGGAGTTCACCAATGAGAAGGTGTGGATTTTTGATATTCTATGGCACACTGTCAGTACTCAGTGTTGTCTTACGTATTGTGGGCTCAGTGCACTAAAGTGGTTAGTGTATTGAGTGTTCGACACCTCTCAGTGGGGGAGAGAATCCGACATATGAAGTGTGAGGTTGAGTGTGCCTAGGCCAAGGTAGCCCTCACATGGAGAGTAAGTCGGGCTGGCTCTGGGAGGGAGTTAGCTTGACTGCTCAGGATTCACGTCGAAGGGGCATAGGAGGTTCGGTGGATTAGATCATGCCTTAGATTATATTTTGTGCCTGTGGAGGTACAAGTAGGTATAAGGTTTACCTGTAAGATAAAGAGTGCCAAGGGGTATTCTGTTGGTCATAAAAGGCCATACCGGCCTAGGTCATGCATTCATGCATTTTTAAATGGCTAAATTATATACTATGTTGAATTTATTATTCGTTTATTTGATTATGGCTTACTTTGTAATAATCAATGTAGATTTTTGTTACTGAGACTGTGGTTGTCTCACCCCTTTCTTTTCAATATTTTAGGTCCAGGCGAAGGATCCAGTGGTGAACGGGGAAAGGAGCAAAGCTAGGGGTTTGCTTGTGATTTGTAAAGAACTACAACCCCTTTCTTTTGAGCAAATATATTGTAATGTATTTAAGATTAGGGTGCCAGTAGAGTAGGATGTTGATTATGTGTGTGTGTGTGTGAATATGTGCGGATTGTGTGCTTGTGTATGAATTTTTGTCTGTTTGCAGACTTGTGGCTAGAAAACTTGGTTATGGTGTGTGGTTTTGATGGATTTACTTAGTAGACCAAGTTTCTATTACAAGCAGATCTTTATTTTGATATATATGTGATTTTATAAGCAAATGCAAAGTGGTTGCATTGCAAATGGTGTGCTATGGCAAACATACAGCTTGAATAGAGAGAGTGGGTGCGTAGGCCCCACAAGGAGCTCTGAGCCAAGTGAAAATGTTTAGCATATGTATTTATATAAATACATGATATTTAGATTGATTTGTGACCACCCTTGTATGATTTGTGCATTTTAGGGGTTTATGGTCCATTTTAAGAAATGGCACCCGAGTGGTCAAATTTTGATGTATGGGAGTTTTCCATCATTTAAATGTTCTTTCAGTGTTTTTTAGTCTTATTTGACGTGTCCAAAGTGTTCCCACAGGTTTGTGACCATTAGGATGAGATTTGGACAATTTGAAAATGGTTTTTACCAAAATGCTGCACTTTTTGCATCCGGGTGTTCAAATTTTAATCCGACCGTTAGATTTCTCTAAAATTTAGGTCACAAGTAAAACCTTTTATAAGCTTCGTGTGGGCTTTGGAATCACGTCGATCGGATATCAGACGGAGAAAACGACGCACTTCAGAATTTGGTCTGGAGGTGCTGTCATGACAGCATTAAATTGCTGTCATGACAGCTACAGTATTGATGTTGTAACTTGTATAAATTCAATCCGTCCGTTGGAGCTTTTCAAAATTTAGTATGCTAATATTATTCTTTAAAAGTGACATGTGGGCTTAGAATCACTCCGATCGGAGATCAGATGATGAAATGGTGCACTCCGGAAGTGCTGTCATGGCAGCTTTTTAGCTGTCATGACAGCGAAAATAACCCATTTTATAACATGTCCAATTTTAATCTGACCGTTGGATTTTTTTGAAATTTGGTATACTTATAGTACCCTTTGAATGTGACGTGTGAGCTTTAAAATCACTTCGATTGGAGGTCGGATGGCGGAATGGCGCCTCCCAGAAGTTGACCCGAGAGGGCTGTCATGACAGCAATTTAAATGCTGTCATGACATATCTTTTTATTTCTCTTTCGTCTAGCTTACTTCCATGCGCTATAGTTAGAACCTATAATTTTTTTTAAGGTTTTAAATGTTTACTTTGCAATCGTGTATTTGCTTAGTGATTTAAATGGTTTGTTTCCTAAGTTGGTTTTAGGATTAACTCCTTAACCACACTTAGTTTATTTGACTTGTGTGATTTTTGGATAACACTCGGGATAAGTGTTACAAGACAAATCCTATCAAACTATAGAATAAGTCACTTTTCTTTCTTGATAAATCGAGGATTTTTAGTGGAGCTAAAATTGGGTGTGGACATGGCACCAATCCCTACACTAACTTCTTCTGAGGACATATGCATGATGTTCAACCTTTTTTTGTGTTTGGTGTCAAAAGGATTGGCTATCTCAGGAGTTGAAAACTCTTCTTCATCATCTAGCTAAGAATGTTGAAGAACTTTCTTCGATCCAGATGACTCAGAAGGAGTATAGATGATGCCATTAGATACAGGATGTGGAGAAGGAGTAAGCTATAATTTAATGAAAAGAAATCATAAGATCCCTGAGAGATTACAATTGAACTCAGAAAAATTTAGAATGAGAACAGATGTAACAAATTGACCAACCTGAATTTGGTCATCTTTACTTAGATTAACCAACTTTTTAATACATGGATATCACATAATAGAGTAATCAATAATTAATTCGATGAAGTAATATTCATAAAACATAATCTTAAAACTGATAGAAATGTACCTGAGTTTGTGTGTATGTAAAACTATTAACAATTTCTTCATCTACAGACTGTTGGGAGACACTAATACCAGTAGAACGGTTTCAAATATTGTAATCAGTGACCTTAAGCATCAATACCATTTCCTTGCCAATTAACTTGTTGAGGATTCTTGGAAATGAAGATGGTCTTCCCTATAATATTAAAATTCATTTTTCATTATTGCATAAAGATTAAGATGGTCTACACATAAGATAAAACTATGATTCCTTCAACATTTCCAATTTTAAGACATAATATCATATCTCTAGCATCACCTACAACTAACAAATTTGTTGGAAATGAAGGTGGTCTAATAATTCTACTCCATTATAATGTTTGGGATAAAATGTTTATCAATTACAAGTAAACACATATACTTCTATGTTCTAACCTTTTTTTACATAGTAAAGAGGTCAGAAGCAATTTTTTCAAAATGCTCCACAGCAAGATGATTGAAAAATACTACTAAGCAACGTCCAGAGAAGTCGCTTACAGTGTAATGAACTCTAAACCTAACAAATGTGAAGAAGCACCAGTGATCTAATTAGTTTGTACACAAATGAACTTCAAAATGAAGGAATAATGGTATGTGTTAGTTTGTCCACTTCTTCTTACTTTAGTTCTAAAGCTGGGTTCTTTAATTTACAGGTGCAACAGAAAGATTGGTCATTCTTATCTTTTCTTGGTTTTACATCACAAGGACGACAACCATCATAATACCATCCATCTACAGTCTCCAGCTTCAAAATTTTACACTTTATAACAACTTCGCTTTGCTTTTTTTTCCCATTATAGCAGAGAAATAAAGAATCAGATGATATTGAATTAAGTTTCAAAGTTGAATATAAAAAATACATGACAGTGTAAAAGATATTACAATAAAACAACAACCTTTTCAAGTAAGACCAAGTTGCATATAGGAATCCTTATTGGAAAGGTAAGGAGATAATTAGGACTGAAATAATCAACTTTCTCAGCAGAAACATTGGAGAAGGCTTGTGAAAGTTCCTTGGAATTACTAACACTAATAAAAATTAAAGAGAATATCATAATTACATGAAGTGAAAAAAGATGTTCAATAGAATTAAAGCAGTTGAGGGACTACATTTTCAAGAGATTATCAACCTCCACAATAAAGGGATTGAAAAGGACACAAGTAGCATGACCACTATTACTGAGTTGAAGTTGAGCTGAATAAATGAAAAAAACAATAAATCTAGTTACTTTGCAATGTATAGATAAATTTGATGGCAAATTTTGAAAAGCCATAATTAAGTTCACCTCTATAGAAACTAACAGCACAAAGTTGAATAACAACAACTATTGGAGGTTCAATAGCAGATGTTCTTGCTTCACAAGCTTTATATGCGCAATCACCAAATAATGAAACATTGATAGACCTCTCCTTGGGGAATTAGTAGTTAAAAAAAAAGAACCTTTGATGTGATACAGATGATAATATGATTATTAAAATTATTAATATAATTGTGAATGAAATTCTAAAATTATATAATAAAAGTACTGAAAAATTAATGTTTATCAGCAATTGTGAATGAAATCCTAGAGTTCTGTTCTAGTCCAGACTTATGTTCTTGAATGTGTCCAAATCCTTGTAAAAAAACCAATGACATCTGAAACAGTAATAAAAAATATGATTGGAAATTATGAAAGTCAATAATAGTACCATATCAACATTCCTCAAATACAGAACATGATTAAAGTGGGAAATACCAACTAAATGATCAATATTTGTTTTGAATTTTTTAGTGTCAGCTTTACTGATAATCTTATGAATAGGGACAAAGTTGAAGCCATAGGTAGGAATGTCAGCTTGATGCTTTTGGACAAATAGGTTTGCATGAAAGTTAATCTTCTAAGGATGAGTGACAGCCTTGTTTTTTATATTTGAAACAACCCTAAAATTCTCAATGAAGTAAACACTTCCTTCAGCAGGTTCACTTTCAAATTGTTTGAGGAGATATTTGGATTGTAATAAAGCTTGAATCTGTCTTCCCTATATAGATCGGGAAAATAATACATTAAACGTCACTATGGAACATGACTGTCTGTATTATTGATTACTCAAGTAACTATGCACCAACAAAAGGAAAAGTAATATAGAATACCTTCTCATCAATCAATATGAAGGACATATTCCAAGTGCTGTGTGGAGGTTTTCTCTGGAATAAATGTCACTTCCTAAGTACCCTCACTACAATACACCAAGTTTCTTGAGAGTCGTTGATATTTTCTACTAAGTCATATTCATCAAATGTCAGATCAGATGCCATTGAGACAGATATAGCCAAGAAAGGTAGAATACATATCAGAAAATATTTTCTATTAAAACACATACTTCCAACATGTGAATAGGTTACTTTTATATTAGGATAAAATTATAGAAATTATAGGAAGTTAGGAGTCAGATAATTCATGAACTTTCTTATTTCTTTTTTCTTAATATTTTAAGAAAAAATTGGTATTGGAAATGAAAATGCATTGGAAGGAAGTAATTGAAATTGATGTAATCTGGTAAAGTACCATGAAAATTATGAGATATGCTGTAATGGAAAATGGAAAATTGTCATGGGAAATTGCATACAGAAAAAATTAGATGGGAAGAATTACAAAGATTAATTGATACACAAAGACATAAATGAAAGGGAATTTCTGTTGATGTAAATATAAATGTTGAAAATCTCATAAGGGGCCAAAAAAATTATGAGATATACTGTAATGGGAAAATGGGAAAATGTCATAGGAAAATGTCATGGGAAATTGCATATTTTAAAAATCACATCAGAAGAATCATGAAGATTAATTGATACAGAGAGACATAAATGAAAGGGGATTTCTAATGCACATAAGCAGTTAAATTAAAAACGAACCTTTCCAGCTGATTAGGAGTTGAAAACAAACCAAATAACAATGGAACTTGTGAAACAGTTGCGACAGAGTTATAATGAAGGCGACAAAGGAAGTCAATGTTGATTGGGAATTCGGGTAGTTTTCATTCCAATTTAAAAACAGCTGCTATGTTTTAAAGAAGAATAATTTTTTTTAATTCTGCAGAAGAAATGAAACCGTTTTATCAGCCAATGGAAATTCAAAATACGCCAACCTAAACCTGTATTGCCCAATTGCTAATTAGAATTAATTTTAAGGCTAAGTTGAGTTAACTAATGAGAGACCAACATCTACACCAATTAGAATTAAAATCCACGAGGTTTGTATATGTAGAGTTGATTGTTTTCCTAGTTTAAATCATCAGTGGCTTACAATTCACCATTTCTAATGTGAAATATTATTAGTTTTTATGTTGGTATGTAAGGAATTCAATTTGGCATGAAGAGGGTTGTTTCATATAACAATTTCACTTGACCATTAATTCATGGACTTTGTTTTAATTAATAATTAATAATAAGTGTGATTGAGTTTGTATCTATTACTGTATTATAAATTGGAGATTTGTTGAATACAATGATCATTAGTGTTGAAACATGTATCTTTAAGTGTTTTTATTTGATTGTGGTATGCGCATTGATTGGTTTCTTTTCCATTAATACATGTAACGTGGGGGTGTGTGCACGAGTTAATAAATTTATGGTGAATTTAAAATTATAAGAAATTCTAATTAATTAGAGTGAGAGGCAAGTAAATGGTGAGATTATAATTAAATTAGAATTATTGTTGATAAACCATCCATAGAAATGGCTCTCATGTGACAAAAATATATTTAAATTTTTAAAGTGAGGGTGAGTGTTTAGCAAAAATTATTTTGCTTTATTAAAAAATATATACATATTTTGTACTAAATTGTTAGCATTATTTTATAAATAACAAGATATTATTCTGTTGTAATTTACAAGAAAATTAATTAAGAGGAGGCTGTTATTTGCATAATGATAAATTGTTAATTATGAAATTTTGGTGGCTTAGCTTGAAATAAGCATTGTAATGATGGTACAAAATTTAATTAATTATCTAATATAGAAAAATTTATTTTAAATAGGTGCATGATCTATTTATTTTGGCATAAATATTCATTATTGTGGATAATGATTTATTTATATGTGTTATGGTCCATATGAGAAAAATAAAATATTTTTTAAATTATGGAATTGTGAATAGTAGATCCTTATTGTATAAAATACACGGATGTTGATTGAATTATTTATTTATGTGAGAAAATCTATTAGTAATTATTCACTTTTAACAGTGATGAAAACACATATAATAACAGGATCATGAAGTTGATTACTCTAAAATTAGAAGTTAAGTTGTGAAAATTTTTCTTAGTATTCATTTTGATGTAAATCCAACACTCATTGTCGATGAGCATTCCTACGATACAAAGATGTTATTAAAGGAAAAAATTGAAAGCAAGATGGTTGTATTACTTAATATATGTATGTATGTATGAACAAATTTTACAGAGTTTGCTGCATTAATTAATGTTAATTCTATGATATAGTTATATTACGTAAAGATTGAGCATATCAAATAGTCTCATAAAAGGATGAGATAAATGAACGTTTAAGAGATACCATAAATATTGATATCACGTATAATGGATTTCCCTTTTATTAAAATAATACAATGATGTAGATTCAATTTTATATTCATGAGAAAAAATTTATTTATAGCCAAATAAAATATTATGTGAGCCAGAGATATTACTTTAAAGTTGGCTAGTAATGAGGCTAAGTAGTTGAGAAACTTCTTAGTAAATAATACTGCATTGAGAGTAAAATTGACACACATTATGTCGATAATATGTAATTGCCAAATGGTGATAGTCATTGCAAAGAGAACAATAGTATAAATAGATATTGTTTGAGGTACAATTAAGCATGTTAAAAGAGAGAGTTATCCCAATTGATTGTGTGAGAACAGATGTAAATATGATGGATCTGTTAACTAGCCCTTGGGAAAAAATTTTAATTATTTAAATGTCAGGGGAAATAGGACTTAAGCTAATTTGAAATTAACGATGATGGCAACCCAACCTTTGTGATTGGAGATCCCATAAAGAAAGTTCAATGAGTAAGAACAAGTCATTTGTTTGTTCTGCTAGCACTAAATTTTTTGCCCCTTCCTATGACTTGAGAAAGGGCTATAATGCATTAATCGGAGGCTTAACTAAAGCTCTTAATGTTTTCATAGTCCTATATGGATGGTGTATTCATTACAGATACACTTAATAAAAACACCTATACAAATACGGAGTGAGGTCGCTCCTATGAGATCCTGGCAAAATCTCTAAAATATTTGTTAAAATTAGGAAAACTCATGGTTGATAATGTGCAAAACCATCGTTAACGACAAAAATTGTGAGGGTATAATCTAACTAATAAGACCCCTAGTACATGACCAAATATGTTGGTTCAATAACAAAGTTGCATTGACTTTTTTGTGTACTAAGTTTTATTGGTATAGGTTTGGTTTAAGTCAAAAGACACCAAATTTGAAGTAATTGTCTTCCGTGTGAATAACTTAGATGATAGTGGTATTTTTGATGTATGAGGGATGTTGTTGCAATCATGTCAAAAAGGCAAGTCTCATGTTACTTAAATGAATGAAGGCCTTAGTTTATGGACACTACAATGTGAACTTGAGATAATAAATGAGCTTAGAGGAGAAATAAGCTCTTACATACAATTGCACACAAGTTAGACATGATTCTGGGTAATTTTTTAAAATTTTAGAAACTATTTTGTGGAGATACAAAATTATTTGTATAAAATAGTTTTTTAAAAAATCTCCTTCATTTTGAAATATATGGGGGATTGTTAAATATTATAAAATATTTTTAAAGTATTTCAAAAAGAATTATTATAAAGTAATCATATTAATTATTATTTAAGTCTATTTATTATTTTAAAACATATAATTTAAATAGCATTGTTATGTGAAACTGTTTTTTATTGTGATTAAGATGATTTTATTGCCTAACATTATGAGATCTATTTATAAAAAGCAATACTTGCCATAAGTTAAGTGAGAGTGTTGGTACTCTCAGCTTTTCTCTCCTCTTCTATTGTATTGATTCATTTTGCAGTTACTTGAGTATATTCTATAAATTTTTATGGTTTTATATCCCTACTTTTAGTAGGAAGAGTCTGTTTAATCCTTGGGGCTGTCGGGCAATCACCCTGGTGTGATAGAATAGCTCTTAAAGACAGTGTCCTTAAACACAATTTAGACTATGATTTTACCTACTATTGCCAATACAAATAACAAGAACTACTAAGTAATGTTTGATTTAAACAAACAATTTACGTGTCTTTATCAAATTATTGAACATTGGCTATAATTTAAAGTTAAAAGGCTTAATATTCTAAAATATTTCTTTTTGTTTATGCACAACATTATGCCTTATTTGGTACGTTGGAAATGATTTTGATAGAAATGAAAATGGATATAGAAGTGGAAATGAATATGAAAACGGGGATGAATATGAGTTTTAAAAATATATTTGTTATGTATATGGAATTGAGAAATTGCTTTTATTTAATGTCAATATTTAAAATATAAAAAGATTAAAATGCCCTCATCTCAGAAAATGGCTCCAACCATGAAATTGAAGATGAACAAAGACAAACGAGTAACCATTAGAGGAAAATTGATAACCACAAAAAAACAATCAAACACTACTATGGTGGAAAGCGTGAGCCTCATGGAATTTGATTACTAGAATGGATAGGAGATTTGTGGAGGTCTGTGACTTGGTTGCTCAAAGCCTTAAACCTAAAAATCAGATCTAGATTGAGAAGGTTACGGAGCGGTCTGGGAAGGGTCAGAGTGGTGGTCGAGGTTAGAGCTTCGAGCTTCAAAATTGGAGCAGGCACAAGAAGAGTCACCTTCAAGCATCAAAAATGGAGAAAAGGTAGAGGTCATCTATTTTGGAAAGAGGCAATTAAGCTTGACAACTCTCTGACATTATCATCGTCTTCCTTGTATATGAAGGCTGATGAAATTGAGTCTCTGAGCTTCAGTTTTTTAGTAGTGTCTAGGGTTTGATAAGATTAGCCATGGTGTCAACCAAATCAAGCATCGACCAAATCATCGCCTTCAAGCACTAGATCGAAAATCGAGAGGGAAGGAGGGGGAGTTGAAGGCGATGCAAGACAAGTGCTGGTGAAGAGCAGCATTGATGGTGTCATTGCTGTTGGGTGTGAGACAAGCACTGATGAAAATGGTGATGGGGTGGCCGAGGATGTTGAAAATTTAGGTAGGGTTGTTAAAGGTAAGAGGGCAAATTTGTCTTAAAATTTCATTAATGATACAATTCCATAGAACCAATATCATTTCCATGAGTCTTCTTATGAAATCCAATTCAACCAATTTTGGTGGAATTGAATTTTACATGGAAGCTAAATTCATGCATACCAAACTAACATTTTTTTTAATTCCATGTCTATTTTCAATTCCATGCTCTAAAATCCACTGTACCAAACAGGACCTTAGTAGTGCTTGTACTTGGTTTTCTTACATTACCATGTATTAAATTCCTATACTTTGGACTTTTAAAACGACCATATAGAGCTAGTTAACCATGTATATTGGTCCAGAGAAATAAAGACCGACTTCTTGCAATGATTGATCTTGAAATTTTTTATTGATTGTTATCACAATGAAAGTGTAATAGGAAATTATTGTCTTCACATGTGAAAAAGGCCCTTTACTCTCTAATATGTAGAATCATTAGCTATTAATTTTCTTACTTTACTTATTAATTTGCCAATATGAGTCGTAAATTACGTCCATTTGTCAGACAAGTAGTAACATCAATTGTTAAATTACTAACTTTACTTATTAATTTGCTAACATCAGTTGTAAAAGTTAGCAATTTAAAAATTGATTTACTTTTTTGTGATTGAACAACTTATGTCAAGTTTTATATAATTATTGACATGTAAATTCATGTAATTTACAACTTATATTAGTAAATTAATAAGTAAAATAAAAAAATTTACAACTAATAATTATACATGACAAGTGAAGGGTAGTTTGATTTTTTCATCGTTGAAATTATTTTCACTTTAATTCTTTTGAACTGAATTGAAGTTTGAAATTTTTTGGAATCCACTAGTAATTAAGTCCCATCCATGGTTCTTAATTAAAATTCTCCTAAATTAAATCAACCAAATAAAATTAATAACATAAGATTTGTAAATAACAAGAAAAATCTAATTCTTTATATAATATGTCTATTTATTTGTAAGAGTTCATATAAATTTACACTTGTATTTAAAAAAAATTCACAAGTTAATTAAAGAAAATAAATCAAACAATTTTAAAATAGCTTACTCCTTCCGTCCAAAAATGTAAGACATTTTTAATAGAATTTCATTCTCAATAAAATAGTTACTTACTATCAAACTAACCCTATTTTTTGATATTTATACCTATTAAACATCCTACAATAAATATAAAATCACTGTCAATTGGGATGCTTTTAAAAAAAGACAATGATTACACTTTGAAAGACTAAAAATGCCTTATATTTTTAAACATCCAACTTCTCAAAAAATGTATTACATTTTTAAACGGAGGGAGTATATCTTTGCTTTTAAAAAAAATAACAATGATTGAAAAAAAGGAATATTATGCAAAAATATCTTTTCTTCCTTTTTTTTCTCTGCGAACATACCTTTAGACATCAACTAATATATTTTAATCAAGGTATCAAAAACCTAATCATCTATTAAATTGACCAAGGTTAAGGATTAGAAGTTCAATTGGGGTTAATCTGAAGTCAAACTAATTATAATAAAATAAAATAATTTAAATAAAAATATATTATTCAAGACTTATAATCTCATATAGTACCACATAGAAGTATAATACAATGGTCAAAAACACAATGATATTTACCATATTTACAATCATCCTTCCATCATCAAAAAGTCTAAAACTAATAATAATTAACACTAAAATCTTCATAAATTTCCTTCAAATTTCTAGGAGAAAGAATTAAAACATTAGGAGTTGATTGAGAAAAACTAGAACCACTACTAACATAATCATTCAAGGATGGAGGCTTTAAAATATTCATTTCTTCTTCAATTATATATGACAAGAATTAACACTAATTATTATGTATAAAAATAATTATATATTCATATAATATTAGACTTTTTAGTAAATATGAACCTTCGTTGACCTCTCAAAAATTGATGGAGCTATAATATTTTCATCATGCATAATAGATAACACTTTCAAAATTTGTGACATTATTAGCATTAAACTCTAGAATTGTCTCTTCTTCTTCTTTAGCAGCCCAAAAGTTCAATTGATCAATGGATTCATAATCAATAAAATAGAACTTGTTTTTTTCTTCAATTAACTCCTTTATTAAAATCAAAGAAAATAAATATCACTAATAGAAAATAATAATAAAATTTATATTCATTACAAATATTTATAATTTTTATTTTTATCGATGCTTTAATTGTATATTATAGTATGTAAAATGTTTGATGTTACAACTTTTTTTTTTATTTTGGCATGGACACATTCAAACAAATTCTAATTCATCGAACCACCACAGGAAGTTTGAGCTGAAAGTAATTATTCGTATTGAATGGGACATGTATAAAACTCTCTCTCTCTATTATGTGACATGTCGCCCGGGCTCTCGGTGCCGCTGCTGCGCTGCATATCAGCCGTTTGCGCGTAACCATCACGCTCACTGAAAGCACGTCGATTGCAAATTCATGTTTCTACGTTCATTCAAATAAAATTTGTGTAACACTGAGCTACGCCGATGCTAACAGAACTACCAGCTTCAGCAAAACCCTAAGCTACAATATAACCGAAAGCAAATTCGCCCGCGCAGGAGAAAAACAGTCCAATTTTCTCTCAAATTGTCCACCTTTGTCGGTGATATGAAGAGCAGTTAATTCACAACTTCGGGGCCCTAAAATGTCGCTCCACGGCGGACCTACCGACCGCCGGGAAGCTGGCTCGCCGGCAGCCGGGAATGCTGTCTCTGGTGGTGGAAATGGAGTCCTCACAAGCGACTCTAGCAGGCCAGCGACGGTAGTTTCGAGCCAGAGGCTGCGGTTGAATCCGAACAAGGACCACAAGCCAGATATTTACGAAGGTTTGCAGTTGGAATTCAGTCCTTCGATTTTTAGCTCGCTGGAGAGGTATATGCCTCCTAGCATGCTCGGTGTGCCTCGGGAAGATAAAGTAAACTTCATGCGGGAGATTTTGCTCAGGTATCTGCCCCCGGGAGAGCAGAACAGGGTGCGTTTCACGAGCAAAAATTTTCTTCCACTATGAATTAGCATCTAAAGTCCAAAAATCGTTCATGCTTTTTTAGCTTGCTTGGAACCGCGCATGAAACTCAAGAATGGGAAATGAATAATTTTTTTTTTTTTTTTGTGGGGGTAAATTTCATGCCTTGCATCTCAACTCACAGGGTAGTAAAACTGCATAAACGGGTGGGTGTTACTAGTTTGTGCGACAATTCTGAATTTACTGGTCCAAAAATATTGATTCTCTCAAGTAGGTAAACGGTTAAAGTGAATTGCTTATTTAGTAGAGACAGATTAAGAGAAAAGAATGAAAGTGTGTCTCATAGACACTTTTATTCCTTGCGTCACTTTTTTTCCCCCTTTTCTTTATTTAGGTGGCGCTTTGCAATTTACCAAAGTAAGTTTCTTGAAGTTAATCTCAACTTGTGAGCGGAATTTGCTCTAAGATGGCACATTAACTCTTTTTCTAAGTGCAATATATTGTTTGTGCTAGAGCTGATGTCTGGTTTGGAACTATGTACTCATGACGTGGTAATAATTCTAGTCAAGCATTGTTTGTCATCCGTCTGTAGCAAGTAAAAAAAAAAAAAGGACTTTTTGGCATCAGAGTATCCGTTAATTTAGTTGTGGTGTCCTTTGCAATTTTTAAATGTTAGGAGTAGATGAAGGTATGGAAGGAAGTTTAAATAATTAAATGAGTAATTATTTGTGTCTGTGTCATTGTTTTGAGGAATTTGTGAATGATATATGTCTTTTAAGAAGTAGAAGTAAAAATCTCAAATTTCCTTGAGGTTCTTTTTTTCTTCTGGAACTTGAAGAATACGCGCTCATTTTGATGGTGTGGACATGGTAAAAGTTTCATATGCAGAGCATGATTTTAATTTTTTGGCCATTCCTGGATGCATAAAGAAGATGAAAGAAAAGTAATAAAAGTTTTGAGGGTGGAGTGATAGGAAGAAAGAGCAAGCAGATTATACTTAACATGAAATTCAAAGTAACATTTTTCCCATATGTGATGCTATAGTAGGTTTTCTTTATGCTTGGGGGCTGGAAGGTGGGAATACTTCTTGAGAATGTGTTTTATGTAATAAGATGTAGTTTATTTTATTTCATGTTTTTTGGTTATTATATCTCACTTATGGCTCATTTTTTTGATGGTTTCATGTAAATCCAGGCTCAGAAGCATAGAGATTACAGACAAAAGATAATATCAAATTATCAGGTATGTCATGTGATCACAATACTATCTTAAGCTTAATTATTTTTTATTTGCTCGGCTGCATGTGTTTGCCCTAATTTAGCATAGAAACTGAACGAATAATCACGGGAGAGAATGGGATGAAAATATGGAGAACATCATGTAATTGAAGTTTGAAAGCAAATGTGCATAAGGAACCTTGTTGTCTAAATCTAAATATCTAATAATGAATCCTTATACTAAAATTTAACTAAACTCTAATCAGGTCTGATCCAAAATAGATCAGTTAGGAAAAAACCTGAAATCAAAACAGATTTGCACAACTTGTATGTTGGCTTAACATGAGGTTGATCTCTCTCTTTCCGTCACTCAAAGTGTCAGGTGGTGGTTAAATTGATAAATACTTATTACAATATAATGATTAGAGTCTGTTTTTAAATCTCCCTAAATCTTTCTTAGCCACCTCATCCTCCCCCTCCCCTGATGAATAAGAGTTAGGAGCCTACGTTTACTTTGAAACTGCACTCTTCTTGGACGTTTTTCATTTGGTACACATTATTATATCGAACTAATTTTTAACTTTATATGAGACTTGCAAAGAGCAAATGCATTTTCTGTTTATAATTAAGATGTGTCTTGAAATAAATAACTACTTATATAGATCGTGTAAATATATTCTTGTCATTTTCTTAAAATTTGATATAGCTAATTTTTAACTTTATATGAAACTTATGGTGTTTTAACTAGTGAAACTATTTAGTACATAAAATTTTATGTGAGCATGCATTGTTCTTTATTCATAACTATATTTTCACAACTAAAATTGGCCCCGTATATTATATGAAATCTAACAAATGATGCTTACTATTCATGACTTATTAATAGTACAATTTGTTAGAGTCCTTATATTATATACATAAATGAAAATTTATTTGATATGCTGCATTCAGTTGATTCCTGATAGATTTGATAAATGAGGTAAAAACAGAAGTATTATTCGTATCCATCTGAAGTGTAGGAAGTTTATTTCCTCAAAGTAAAGATTAACGTTTATTTTGGCAACTGGAGTTTCAATGATTTATTGCTCATTGCAAATTCTCATGAAATATTCTTCTCGTGCCTTGCTGTGGAAATCATCATGTAAAGTTTGAATTATGCAATTTACCTGGGAGGAGAGCTTGATATCTCCTTGGATGCGGTTTATCTCTAAACATGTATGATGATGCTGTAGCAAAACTATAACTATATTTGAAGCAGAAGACTTTTTGAACAAATGGTTTATGTTTAGATTTCAGATATGCTGATGTATGATGATTATCTTACCTATATCTCCTGTATTCTGTTATTTCTAAGCAAGAGTTACTGGTTTTCTATGACACTTGTGCAGCCTTTACACTGTGAGTTGTATGCTTTGAACCCTACAATGTTCTTCGTCCCAGCATTTCTGAAAGCAATCAATGATAATACAGAGCAAAGCTTTAGAAGTATAATGTCTGAGCCCATTCCAGGCATTTTCACATTTGAAATGCTACAGCCTCCCTTCTGTGAGTTATTGTTATCTGAGGTACTTAATCATTTTGACTATCATTTGGAAGTGGTATAAGCATTAAGCAGTATTATTCCTCTTTTAATTTTAAATTTGCACATGCATATCCTTGTAAATGTTAGTTGGATATGTATAATTCTTTTTGTCTTTCTAGATTGAAAATTTTGAGAAGTGGGTGAATGAAACAAAATTTCGAATCATGCGTCCTAACACGATGAATAAATATGGTGCTGTACTTGATGATTTTGGCCTTGAAACGATGCTTGACAAGCTCATGGAAGGTTTTATTCGTCCTATATCTAAAGGTAAAAGATATTTTTTTAATTTACACTCATTAATTCACGGTGATTTCCCTAATTTTGTATGTATATGCCAGAAGAAGCTTATCATCCTCTATTAAAATTTTCATTCTTGGTGCATGTTCAATTAATTAGTTTGGTTATTCTGCAGTCTTCTTTGGAGAAGTTGGTGGAGCAACCCTAGATTCTCATCATGGATTTGTTGTTGAATATGGTAAAGAAAGAGATGTTGACTCAGGTATTTTTTTTCTGCCTGATGCATTTCATTTTACTTGTATACTTGAAAAGAAAACTGTTGATGCTGAGCGTTGTGGCTGTATTCGTAATATTAGCTACAATTGACAAATGATAGTACAGCTTCACTATGGCCTGTGTTAGTATTGTTAGCTATAATGGGCACGTTTTTTTTTTTAAACAAATTCTTATTCCATTATGTCTTAGAATGTGTCATAAAATGCTCCCTCTTAAACTGCTTCCGTTTATTACAAGCATCCTGGCTTTATCATCTTTATGTTCCTCATATTCACTAAGGCTATATTACCTAAGAAGAAAGCAAAAATTTGTTTGATCATTTCACTGGCTAAATACAATTATACTGTGCATGTATACTGAAGAAGGCTAGGATCTTCATATGTCAACCCTGCAATAACCTTATCTTATTATGGCTAAGGGGCTTGTTGACAATCACAGTTCCTACATCCTTCTTTTGTTTAGGTGTTGGAATTTCTATATATGTTCCAAAGCTCATGCATAATTTATTTTGGGTGAACATATCTTTCAATGATATAGGATTCCGTTACTCCTGATCTCCTGAATTAGAACTTGTCCATTCGGTTTACGATGTATGAAGTAATGAAGTCTATATATATACAATCTTACATTTGTAGGTTTTCATGTGGATGACTCAGAAGTAACCTTGAATGTTTGCTTGGGTAAGGAATTTTCTGGAGGGGAGTTATTTTTTCGAGGAACGCGATGTGATAGGCATGTAAATACAGGGAGCCAGTCAGAGGTACGTCAATTCTTTTTTTCTTTTTTTGCCAAAGAGGTATGTCAATTCATAAAGATGGAATAACATAATTACATAAACGAAGATTGGCATTGAGAGGATCAAATACTTAATATATTGATTCATCATTTTTGGGATACGCATACATAGTTCTACTCATACTTGTAGAACAGGTGATCTTCAAGTATTGATTAGGAGAAGAATCTATCTCTATGATCTTGATATTTTGTGATATGCAGCAGCCTGAGTTGTCATAACTGATTTACTGTTTTTCGTTGTCTTGAGTAATCATTGAGTTGACTCCAAGAGAAATGAACATGTAATTCTTTAGAGAACCATACAAATAATTTTTGTTTTGGGAAGTCTCTGCAAGTTGCATAACATTTGCAACTAATGTTATAATGAATTGAAATGGTAAAATATTTCTCATTTTACGTGTTTTAACTGTATTTGATTTTTTT
Organism: Prosopis cineraria; assembly: GCF_029017545.1. NCBI lineage: Eukaryota > Viridiplantae > Streptophyta > Magnoliopsida > Fabales > Fabaceae > Prosopis > Prosopis cineraria. The sequence continues at coordinate 38,648,734 of NW_026555332.1, forward strand.
CCTATAGTGGCATATCTTTGTTGATAGTGAAAATATATTATGCGGTTATTTGTGTTTGGGCTTATATTTTGCTCAGATGGAATCACTAAGGATAGTAGTTTATAAGTGCTATGGATATTTTTGGACCATCTCTTGTTATACTTCGTATATGGTTGCACACTTTTTTGATGAAGTCATTTAAGCAGGAGATATTTGACTACTCTCATGTCCCTGGACGAGCTGTGCTTCATCGTGGTCGGCATCGCCATGGTGCTAGAGCTACTACGTCTGGTCATCGGATCAACCTACTTCTATGGTGCAGAAGGTGCTTTTGACTTTGCTTGCCCCAATTACTAGTTTTGTAATCCCTTCGATCTAAATGTAGGAGTTAGATGACTAATTTACAATGATTAAGGAGACAAGTTAATTACTTGTAAAAATGTGTATTGGTTTCCTTAGAATACCCCTTTTTAGTAATTACGTTAGTATCTATCCCTATTGATGGAAACCCCCTTTTAGTAAGTGCAATTAATAGGGATAGTTTGGGAAAAAATATAAATTTCGGAGACAGTAGATTGAGGTCTTACATTCAGGATTGGAACAAGTCCGCCTACTAACTCCTACATTTAGGGCAGGAGGGGAGCATCTCCTACATTGAGAGTTTGTCCTTCGTTTTTTAAACTCTGATTTGAATTCTTGTTCTTCAAATTTTAATTATTTTGTGTCTGAAAAGTGGCTTCCTTCGAGAACTAATGGGGGAATGGTCCACTTGTTATATCCTCTTCTAATGAGTTTATGTAGATTGTTCCCAATTCCAATCAAAAGGATATAAATAAAGCAAAACTCAATTGTGTTGTTTATTTTTAAGTTTCCTTCTGCGTTCTTAACCTGTTAAAAAAACCCCCTAAGGCTGCAGCTTTTATGGGTGGAAAGGGCAAAGGTCTTGCATTTCTGTTGTGCAATTGCTGCAGCATCCATCTGCGATGTCATTTCCCCACTCTGAGTCTAATCTCTTTCTTGAGAGGATCAATTACTTTAAACCCATATTGTTTTTTGATTTTTCTTATGAAAGAGAATCAAATTTATGAAATACATTGCATTATTTCTTTGCAGTTCTGTCTTCAGAGAGATGAAAAGGTATCAAAAAGATTTCTCCAGCTGGTGTGGTGAGTGCAATCGTGAGAAGAAGGCAAGGCAGCATTCATCAATTGCCGCTACAAAATTGGTAAATCTTCATCTAATTTTCATTCTTCTAGCTCATGCATCATGAGGCAGATTGTTTGAGTGAGTTATAACTTGTACGTGCACTGATAATGAAGTCTCCAAGTATCGTACTCTGTTATCAGTGTTTCCGTATGAGCACTGAGTCAGAGTTAGTCGACTGCTGATTCAGGGAGGCTTTGTGCTGAACGATATGAAATATTCTTTCTAGATATTCTAAGACATGCACTGTACCAAAGAACAAAAGAGGATGTACTGGAAAAGTAATTAAGCATTTTTTTTCTTTTTGATAGTAGACTTCACTGACAGTAGAGATTATTTTTCCCGAAGTATGGAAGGCAAAGGGTAGACTTATCTCAACTAAGTTGTTACAAACACAAGGGTTGGGATTCGAACCCTTAACTACTTGCTAAAGTAACAAGAGCTTTGACCACTCACACTAACTTTAGTTGGTAGTAATTAAGCATATTTATTCACCCAAGATATTGAAATTGATTTTTTTTCTCTTGGAAAATGGGTTAAATGATATTGAGCTTTAGTAAATTAGCATTCATATTTCTAAAGAGTCAAAATTGAGTTCTTTTTATAAAATGTATTACATGGATATTAAGGTCTGGTTTTCTGAAGAGGGCAAAATGTTGAATAGATGTGTGTTTGAAGTAGATGGATAGAAACCTTATGCTAGAGTCTGCTGTGTCATTTTGCAAGTCCTGATTAATTTGCCTGGCTTTCACAAAGTTGTTCATTACATATGTATTTTAAATTATATTAAGCAATGTTGTTTGATTGGCATTTTTATTATATATCTTTTGAAGCCACATAATGAGTGACTTGCTGCTGAGAAGTACTCAAGAATCTGTCATCTATCTTGCCTTTTGATGGAAGTGCTTTCTGACTGAAGTTTATTTCTTTTTTCGAGTGAACAAAGTTTATTTCTTTAATCTTTATTGTACCGCTTGAAAATGCATGGCTGATGTTGCGGAATTTAACTGCAGGAACTGTTCAAGAGAGAAGAGACCACCACATAATCCATGTTCAATGGACAGTCATGGTGCTGTATTCTTAATGCAGACAGCAAATCGATGCTGTTGATGATGTTCAAAAGTTTTCTTCAAGCTTCGTCGTCCAGGGGACTGTAATAGTTTCCATTGGAATGGTAGAGCTTCTTGGAAATAAGCTTCCAATTTTCTCACTCCTAAAAATTTGCTATCCGAAACTCTTGAGGTTGTATTTTAGGTCTATGTGCCGTAATATAATGCTCTTTTTTTTTTTTGGCCCCTTGTGCACAGACTTACTATTCAATGGCAAGTAGTTTAAGCCTTGGATTGTCATAATTATGTGTCACGTTACAGCCTGCATAGTTCTATCAGAATATATGTAGTTACACAGCATAGCTGTTAGCATATTCAACTTTTGAAGTTGCTATTTTCAATAAATGAGTTGAGACTCGAAGGGATTGAGACCTTGTCAAGCCAGAAAATTTAAACGACCAGGGTGTGTTTATTTTTTTATTTTTTTTTGGATGAATTAAACGACTGAAGTTTTAATCGGTTTTGGGGGTTTATCATAAAAAAAGATTAAGGATTGGCGCAAGTACGAATTAGTCTATTGAGATGAGTGTCAAATAAAATGATTTTTTCACGCATTACTGTTTTATATTGTTCACAGCGGTGTGAAATGTTATAAATTTTATATTCAGTCAAATTACTTTACTATTATTTAAAAATACCCTACATGACGAAATTTAAATGATGATAGAAGTGAACATTTGGAGAAGTCAAATGATATTAATGCCATCAAAAAGGACCAATTACAATGTAAGTCACCGATGAAAAAGAGTTTGAAAATATGAAAAAAAGTCAACAAGCCATTAATAGAGCAGAACAGCCTGAGCATTTGGTATGTGCATATCTCGGTCAAATAAGTCCGCCTTCTCCCGATGTCCTTCCTAGTTGAAGGATGAGGAATTATCAGAGCAACCTCTAATTAGATTTATTTAAAAAAAATTTATTTTAATAAATATAAAAAAATAAAATTAAAAAATAAATCTGGACCGTCGACGGTCGACTAGATTTTTCATTTTTCCCAAATGCAGCGATTCAGTGAAGGTGCGGAGCAGGAGAGGCGCAGAGGAGGCAATCCAAAGTCCGATCATTATCTGCATTCTGTGAACCAAAAAGCAAACCCTCAGTTTCTCTATCTATGTCTGCAATCATTTTGACAGTTTTTCTCTCCCTTATAACTCAAACTCTCTCATCACTTCTTCCAGGTTCTTATTTCTACTATCTTGGAGATTTGAGGTTCTTCCGTGGCTGACGTGCTGCACCCACAAGAATTGTTGAAGGCAAAGATTTTTCAAGATTTAATCGCGTGCCTTAACTTTTTATGGGATCCATGATTGCTTGGTGTTTATATAGTTTTCTTGGGTTACGGTTTTATCCGAATTGAAATCCCCTATAGTGGCTTTGTACTTTTTTTTTTTTGGGGTCCTTTGGTGATATTTGGAAGGAAATGATTCCCGATTCCTCTGTAATTGTTTCTTATAGTTTTCTATGGTCAAGACTCCGCATGTTTTATTTATTTCAAATAATATCACACAGCTTTGAACGTTCCCCCGATACTGTATAATAAAAATCATCTCATTGTTAGTAACCCCCCCCCCCCCAAAAAAAAAAAATCTTGTCCATCTAATTTATTTTTCTGGGAAAAAAGACTGACAAACAATCTATAACTTATAATTCCCTATCATTGACGCACAAGATATATTATAATAAAAATTATTTGCATTTATTCATGGGGAGTCCCGTATTGAGTAATCGCAGCAACGGGCAACCGCTATTAGGTATCACTGAACCCATTTCATTGGGTGGGCCAACTGATTACGATGTGATCAAGACCCGTGAACTTGAGAAGGTTCTGTTCACACTTTCTGTTCTTAATTTTTTGACATTTTGTAAGCGTTTCATACTCATTTTGGATTCTGGATGTTCAGTATTTGCAAGACGCAGGACTGTATGAGAGTCAGGAGGAGGCTGTGAGCAGGGAAGAAGTGCTTGGCAGGCTAGACCAGGTTGAATTAAATTTTCTCGATATCATTTTTAATTCTGTGAAGAAGTTAGAAAAATATATGGCATTTCGGGAGGTGAAGTTTACCTGAGTGGCTGAATACTTTTTTCTTTGAATTTTTTTGCATTTCTCTTCCGACCATTTTGGAGATGTGGAGGAACTTCCCATGCATTTTGTCTATTCCATTCGTGCTTTTGTATTATGAACTAGATTGTGAAGATTTGGGTTAAAGCCATTAGCCGTGCAAAGGGAATCAATGAGCAACTGGTGCAAGAAGCAAATGCCAAAATCTTTACTTTTGGCTCCTATCGGTTAGGGGTACAAAGCTGTTTCATAATTTTTCCCTCTGGCACTCTTATATAAATATATGTATATCTATTTTTGTCTGTTCTTTTATTTCCTCGCATGCTTGTTGGGATTGTCTGACCAAAGTAAGGCAGAGGGATCATGGGTACTTCATAGTCAAATGGCAAGCCACTTGTATTTATATCTTAAAGAACATCACATGATTTTCAAAGTTTGGAACAGGAAACGAAGTTATGCAGGGAGGCATAACCCCTTTCCAAACCATTGGCTCTAGAATATTTTAGAGATCCAAGGCTCTGAACAGATGTTATTTCACTTTTTGAAACTTGTGCTGTTGTGTGGCATGAACTCATGTTTGAAGTTGATTATGTGCATATGATGGATTCGGTATGTTTTGTCTAAGTAGTTGTATGGATATCTATGGCGTGTGGACTTTATGATTAATTTGAATGTATTTGTACATTTTTTTTGAAAATAATAATTTGTAGAGATACCTGTTTGTCTCCATTTTTATCTACCATTAGAAATGGATGTGACATGATAATTTATTAAGAGTTCATGTCATTTTGCATTTAAGTTTGATCATTGTTTATTGAAATGATTGCTAAGTACTCTCGAGGATTTGATTCCAAGAAAGGATTTTTTGAAAATTTCCAAGGGCACATTAGAAAGTCTGTCTGATAAACTATAATCTCTTTCACATGCATCCATCACAATAAACTAATGCAGAAATTTTGATGCTTGAACCACACACAAAGTTGACTAGCTATAAACACTTAGTATATGTTACCTTGAATAAGTTTGCATGATTGCATCACTTTTCCTTCTTAAACTTTGCCTCCCATATTTTGTAGGTGCATGGTCCTGGAGCAGATATAGACGCTCTTTGTGTGGCCCCTAGATATGCAAGCAGAGAGGTATGAGCCAAGCATTTTGTAATGAGAATTTAATTTTCTATTTAATATCCTATGTCAATTGAAATTTTTATTTGATTTGTCCTTAGGAAGATTTTTTTAGTGAGCTACAAAATATGCTATCTGAGATGCCAGAAGTAACAGAATTGCACCCTGTGCCTGATGCACATGTTCCAGTGATGGGATTCAAGTTCAATGGTCTTTCCATAGACCTCCTTTATGCAAAGTTATCATTGTGGGTTGTTCCAGAAGTAAGTTGTTGATGCAAAAATGGTTATGCTTTATGCTCAATTGTTGTTATTCGTCAAATTCCGGTCCTTCTTAAAGCGTTTTTAAGACATTTAGTGGTATCAGTTAAATTGTGAAGTCTGAGGCTTTCAAAAGTGGCCTAATGTGGTAATATATCTTCCTTTCCTCATTTTCTGTTGCATACTAATTGCAACACACTTGATTTCTTTTGGTGATGGTTGTATTTATCTATTTTTACTCCTTGGTCATACTGGATTCTTTGGGGTGCAGGATTTAGATGTATCACAGGATTCAATATTACAAAATGCAGATGAGCAGACTGTTCGCAGTCTTAATGGTTGTCGGGTTACTGATCAAATTTTGCATTTGGTTCCAAATATTCAGGTAGGGGCTATTGATTTGGTGTGGAGATATATTTCTTGTTATCTTTTTGTGTTATTTGTTGTTGATTAAAGTTTTTATTTTGAAGTGCAGACTTTTCGAATGGCATTAAGATGTGTAAGATTTTGGGCAAAGCGCCGAGGTGTTTATTCAAATGTATGGCAACACTGCTGCACATTGTTTGCTTGCCTTTTCCTTTGTGGCCTGAACTTGTTCAATGTATTCAGTTTTGTTCTTATCTGATGTACCTAATTTGATTTCTTGTTAAATTCTTCTCAGGTTTCAGGCTTTCTTGGTGGGATAAATATGGCATTGCTTGTTGCTCGAATATGCCAGCTTTATCCCAATGCCCTCCCTAATATGTTAGTATCTCGATTTTTCTGGGTATACACTCAGTGGCGTTGGCCAAATCCAGTAATGCTTTGCAATATTGAAGAAGGATCTCTTGGACTTCAAGTTTGGGATCCTAGAAAATATCCCAAGGATGGATATCATCTAATGCCGATAATTACCCCTGCTTATCCTTGTATGAACTCCAGTTACAATGTGTCATCAAGTACTTTGCGCATTATGTCAGAGGAATTTCAAAGGGGAAGTGAAATATGTGAGGTATGATCTTATGGCACGAGAAATGATTCTCTTTTTGGCCAAACCTTGAATAATTCTGCTCAAAATTTCTTGTTCAGTGTACAAGTTTGTTGTATCTATGGTTCAATCCTATGATGGGGACCCAAAAGTTGGTGTTCCCACATTGTCAAAATTATGCTAGACGTACGTGGAAATTGAATACCATTGTTTGATCATCTATGATATCTCTTTGGTTCACCGCATTTGTTGTTCTTACTTGATGCACTTTAGTGTAATAAATCTGTCCCAGAAAGTTGGGAAGGAAGATTCTGAATTACTATATTTTTGAGGTAGCGTCTGCTTCCCCCTTCCCATATAGGTAACCATCAATTAGTATTAGAGCCTGTTTGGTGACGATTCTGAAGAGGGCTGCCCATGAAAGGTTCTAACTAGTAGGAGGCCGAGTTAAGAGTTATGGACTATGGAGTGTAGCTGTTGGGATGTTGGCTTTCCATGGGGGGCTAATTGAAGGACTTGGTAGTATGAGATGCCAAGTCCTACATTGAGTAGCATGAAATGCTCATTGGAGAATTAAAGTAGGTTGGGTCTCCCACATCAATAGCTAGGTTTTGGGGTAGGTTTCCCAATCTCACTTGTACCCACCAAATAAAGGGACCTGATCAAGGAAATAGTTGAAAAGTACAGAAATGTAGCAGTGGAATTAAATGAGGGGAAAATTCTAAGGTTTTGATATTATTTATCAAGAAGAACCGAATCAGTATTAAAAACACTCACTAGTTCTGACCAAAACCCTATCTCCCCTTAATAATCACTTCAGAACAATTCAGCAACAAAAACAGGACTCAAACACACTTGCAGCAGTTCACACACCCTCTGGCATTCAAGAGGCTAGTTCTCCTCCACTTCACCCACCATGAGACTACTAATTCTCACGATGTGGTCCTAACACAGCCCATACTTCCAATTAGACTTCTAATCACATCACTGAATCATGGCTTACTGTTCCTTATGGCTAGGCTGTGAAGAATAAATATCTGTACCAATCATAGCGTTCCCCATTAAGCTACCCTTCTTCTCTAACCTCCTCTTATAGGTGAAATCATGAGATTTATCACTATACAAGTGTTATTTATTTATTTATTTATTTTTTTCGTTATTTACTTTGTGTTGTACATTGGATATTATAACCTTTTATAAACTTTGAGTTGGTAGTCTTATAGTTCTAGTTTCTATGAAAATGTACTGTTTATATTGAAGTTGTTAAGGAAGTACTGAATTCCACTATCAATGGAGAAACGATTTACTCGTGGGGTAATCAATATTTTTAAATAACTCTGGCAAATATCTTTAGTAATCGTATTTTCATTTCTTCTTATGTGACATTTGACTTATGTAAATTTGATATTTCTGGGATTTGTAGGCTATGGAGGCAACCAAGGCTGATTGGGATACCCTTTTTGAGCCTTATCCCTTTTTTGAAGCTTACAAGAATTATCTACAAATTGACATTAGTGCAGAGAATGCTGATGATCTTAGAAAATGGAAAGGTTGGGTTGAGTCTCGCCTTCGTCAGTTGACACTAAAGGTGAAACACTTTATGTAACTTTTGTATGCTTGTTATTTCTTGTTATGTTACCATTTTGGTAGTGATTTGGTAGTATAGGATGCTTAAGTCTTGCATTGAGTAATATGAAATGCTTGCTTTGGTCCTTAATGTGAATGATTCTTCCCCCTTGATAGCATGCTTTTAGGGTCGGTTCCTCATGCATGCTCAGGTTTCATCATTTGGTATTATAGCTGGTTGACCAATGATGCAAAGAGGGCTCCTTGCAGAGGATTCTGACCAGTTAGAAGGCCAAGTGTAGTGTTGCAGGGTGTAACCATAGAGATGTTGCCTCTTTCGGGCTCTATGAAACTTTTAAGTCCTACATAGAGTATTAGGGGATGCTTGATATAACACTTAAAAGTGTATGGTTCTTCCACCTTGACAGCATGCTTTTAAGGGTGGGTTCCACGCACATCTCTAGATCCTATCATATTCTCTCTTACCTCTTTTTTACATGCTTTTTTTTTTAATTTATTTATTGGGATGTGGAGATAACTTTATTTCTTTGTTCATACATGACCTACTTTGGTTGTCTCTTAAAAAAAAAAAAAAAAAAACTAGATTGAGAGGCACACATGTGGGATGCTTCAGTGCCATCCGCATCCTGGTGATTTTCCAGACAAATCCAGACCTTTCCACCGTAGTTACTTCATGGGTCTGCAACGTAAGCAAGGAGTTCCAGTTAATGAGGGTGAACAATTTGATATAAGGTTAACTGTTAAAGAATTTAAGCACTCTGTCAACGTGTACAATTTATGGGAACCTGGAATGGAAATTCATGTATCGCATGTGAAGCGTAGGACTTTACCTACCTTTGTATTTCCTGGTGGTGTTCGCCCTTCCCGCCCAACTAAAGTAACTTGGGATAGCAAGCAGAGTTCAGAATTGAAGGTCTCTGGCCAGAGTCAGGAAAAATTTCATGAAGGTAGGGCAGTTGCATGCGAAACAGATGATGAAAAGAAGAGAAAGCGAGCAGACAGTGAGTTGGATGATAACTTGAGAATTTCCAAATCCGTGGCATCTTTACCTTCTTCCAGTAGGGAACTTCATGATGATAGAACTATTAGCGCTGCCAGTTCTTGTTCTATAAAACAGGCTGACTCAGAAGCCAATGTTATTGAGGGACAAAATGGTGAGAAATCTGATTTGAATTTTCCAGAGGAGATATCGTCTGAGAAGAGTGAGATTAATGGTTCAGGAAGAGGCTATGTACAAGTCAACCCAATACATGCTGCTTCTGATATGTCAAATTCTAAAGAAGCAGAAAAGCTGGCAATTGAGAAGATTATGTCTGGTCCATATGATGCACACCAAGCCTTTTCAGAAGAACCAGATGAGCTTGAAGATGATATTGAGTATAAAAATCAAGTGAAGGGGAATGGGGGAGACAGGAAAAGCAGCTTAGACTCTTTAAACTTGAAGGCTATAGTGGCAACTGAACCAGTTATTTCAAGCGAGGAAATGATTCGTTCGGCTCATTTACGCTCTGGTGGGGGCTTGGACGAACTTGAGGTTAACCTCTTATTTCCTTGGCTTGAAAATATTGGAATTTTCAGTGGATGTTAATCGTTCTCTTCTCATCTGTTGCAATTGTCTTAAAACCTGTGTCAAATCAAAGTATAAGCTATGATATTGTTAAAATTGCTCAGCTTCAGTTAGTCCCTGTTTTATGTAATGGCTGCTTGAATGCTTGACGGTTTTGTTCTGCTTATCCTTAATATTCTTTATAGAATTTGATGGCATAATGTCCTCCAAACAAAAAGCGATAAATTTTGATATGGTGTTAATGAAGTATAATTATATCATGAGGTTTTCTTATTAAAATCGATTGTTTTGTATATGCTATGAGATGACAATTTAGTTTGGAATTTGCATTTATTCCTGTAACCTGCTGGATTATGTTTCTCTTGTTTTGCTTTCACTGGAATTCTCCATCTCTAAGGGTTGTAATTTCCTGTTGCAATTGCCTTGCCCTATCGTGTTTCATCTGACGGCCATTCTCTCAAAACTGTGTAGTTTCTTTTCCACGTGTATCATCAAGAAATGAAGCATTTCTGAAATTTTCCTCTTTTTATTTGTTGTACTTAGCCTGCTGAGCTGACAGCACCGTTAGTAAGTGGGACTCCTGAACCTGTGCCACAAAGGAAGTCTCTGATAAGGTAAACAGCAGTCTATTGTTGAAATGGGTTTTTGTCATAACTATATGCATTTGCACTTGACGTGGAATAATATTATAGTTGTTATATTTGTTTCATTGACCACTGAAACTTCCCTTGCCATTTTAGGTTTAACTTTACCACCTTTGCCCAAGCTGCGGACAAGACTTCTTAGATGCATGTAAAGTTTAGCTGCCGATAAGCTTGGACCGGGAATGAATTGCAGCGATCATTTATATGGCTTATTTGTTTCTCCGATGCTGTAAAACTGAAGGACCTGAAAAAGCCACAAATTTGTACTTATTTGTGACAATAGAATTGAAATTGATGTTGGCTTTCACCAGGAGAAAAACATGTCCTTGAAATGTTATCTGAAATGTTGGAAAAGTCGTGACGCCTGCATGTGATAAAAAACTTGTATAAGATTTTATTTAGGGAGAATTTCATCAAAGGACCAGTGGATGAAGGTTATAGGAGTTATGATTTATAGAAATATTATTACCTTGTGCATTCAAGAAACTAAATGGATCAGTGAACAAGTTACAAAAATTAATGGTTTCAAACTTCAGTACACAAAGAAAGGGCAAATAGACCAGCATGTTGTAAAAAAAAAAAAAAAACTTTTATACCAAAATACTACACATTCAATAATATTTATCAAGATATTATAAATTGAAAGTTGGTTTTAATGACACTAAATTTACTTTTTGTTGTTTCGTGCTAGAATTGCATTACTTGGTTTGTGCATAACTTGATTTGTGTAAGATTGAATTTTGTACTAACAATTCCCAAAAAAAAAAGGTGTTACATGTTGTAGGTATTTTCGATTGTTTTTGTGCACCACTCACAAGTGATTGGCCTAACCTTTCCCCTCACTCTCTACAGTCACTCACTCTCCTTTTACAAGCATTTTCCTCACTTCTAGTGTTGATAATTTGACCCAACTTGTTAGGATAACTTGAATATATTAATAAAATAAAGTCAAAATTAGATAAAAATTGAAAATATTAATTTTTTTAAATAAGCATTGAAGTTGATCATAAAAAATAAAATAAAATAATATTTAACAATTTGAATATTTACACCATTTTAAAATTATAAAAATTAAGTTAAAATAATCAAAATTTAAAAACTGAATTCAATTGAAATTATAAAAATTCAGTTACAAAGTTCATGTCAACATTATAAGTACTAAATAATAAATCTTTCCTGCAGTATGCATAAGAGGTGGTGGTGGTACTTGTAAGAGGGGAGGAGAGTTATTGAGAGATAGAAAAGGGAGATAAATGGTTAACTGGGGCGGGAAAAAATAGCAAGATTGCCTACCACATATGACAAACAATTTTTTAATTATTAATACAAAATTCGGTTTCACACAGACCGAATTATATGGTTCTCACACCCACAAAAAAAAAAAAAAAACGCAAAGCTGAACTTGGTGTCATGGAAGCCAATTTTTAATTTATAATATTTTGGCAAATATTTTTTAAAATGGCCCAAATATTTAAATTGTTAAATATTATATTATTTTATTTTTTTTATAATCAATTAAATGTTTTTAAAAAATTAATATTTTTAAATTTTATCTAATTTTAACTTTATTTTATGAATAATAAAAATTTTAGATATTCAAACTAAAACCATTCAAATTAGCTTGTTAAGTTGGGCTAAATTATAGCACTCGAAACGGGGGAGATGCTTGCAAGACAGGGTGAGTGATTGCAAAGAGAGGGTGAAGAGAGTATAGGCTAATCACTAGTGAGGGGTGTGTAAAAATAATAAAAAATGCTTGCGACATCTGACACAATTTTTTTAAATTGTTAGTACAAAATTTGGTCTCACACAAATAGAGTTATGCAGTTTTGGCACGAAAAAACAAAAAGTGAACTTGATGTCATTGAAGCCAACTTTTAATTTATAGTATCTTGATAAATATTATTGAATGTGTAGTATTTTGTTAAATAATTTTTTTTATAATGTGCTGGTCAATTTGCCTAAAGAAAGCAAGCACATGAAATGAGTGGGTATCATCGTTGAGAAAGAGTAGTGTAACATTGCTCTTGTTATCCTAGTATATAACCAAAATCACCATGTTAATTAAGGATTAATTCCTCAGTTACCTTACCATTATTAAATATATTTTTAACAACATTTATAAAAAAAAACTAACCATAATAAAAATGAAAACACCATTTCAAAGGTCTATTATGATTAAAATGTTTAAAGCAAACAATTTATAACTTGAAAACCCCTTATTATAGTAGAATAAATTTTACTATAGTAGAATAGCCCAAAACCAAGTATTTTAAACTCTTTAAAAATTCACATAATCAAACTTTACATAAAAACATAATATTACTAAGATGAGATCCTAAATTTTGATAATCTAAACACATTAAATCTAATGCTATGATTGGATACACATGAATTTGAGCCAAATTCTTTTTTTGGATAATTAAAAGTGTATGGATTTGGGTTTGACCCAAATTCAAAATTTTCCTTAATCTCTTTGTAATTTGAAGTCCTTTCTAAATCTCTATTATTTCAAATCCCAACTCAAGCTTTTTTGTAATTAGACCTAAATGCATGAAGGCTTAATCAACCTGCCAATGGTAATTGAACTGAACCGCCAAAGTTAATAGAAATAAGCTACCACTGATGACCAGGATCGAACTGATGGCTTCCATTGGGACCGAACCAACGGTGATAACTAGGACAAGACGACCGACTTCTACTAGGACTAGACCTACAGTGATGATTGAGACTGAACGTCCGACTTCTACTGGTACCGGACTAACAATGATGTCGGGGATCGAATAGCTGAATTTCACTAAGATTGGACCGACAATGATGACCGGGACTAATGGCTGACTTTCACTAACATTGGAATGATGATGATGACCAAGATCGGATAGTAAACTTCTATCGACACCAAACTGATGGCGATGATTAAGATTGAACGGCCAAATTCCACTGACACTAGACCGACGGTGACGACCGAGACCAGACGGCCGATTTCTACCAATACTAGACCGATAGCGATGACTAAGACTGAACGGCTGACTTTCACAAGATCATACCAACGGTGATGATCGGGATAAGATTGCTGATTTCCACTGACCGAATTAAAGATGACGATCGAGATAGGATTGCAGACTTCTGCCAACATCAGATCGACGACAACAATCAAAATTGGACATTTGACTTCCCCCGACACCAGATCGATGAAAACGAGGATTGGACAGTTGACTTTTAAAGGGATCAGACTGGCAGTGATGACTTGGACAAGACGGCCCACTTCTATTGAGACCGGACTGACGACGATGATTAGAAGTCCAACTTCCACTGATCGAGGATCAGATAGCCACCATTCGTCGCCATTGCCTTCATTTTGGTCACTGTCATCGTCATCGTTGGTAAGGTCCAGTGTCCAAGGAAGTTGATTGTTTGGTCTCCATTATCGTAATTAGTTCGATCTGGGTGGAATTCGGTCGTTTGATCCCGGCGTTGGTCCGGTGCTGGTGGAAGTCAGCCGTGAGGCCCCCGTCATCACCGTCGGTCGGTCCTAATGGAAGTCAGCTATTTGATCCTTATTGTATTCGTCAGTTTGACCCGGATTGAAGTTAGTCATTCGGTCCTCGTCGTCACTGTCGGCCTGGTCCTGGTGGTATTCAACTGTCCCATCCCTATTGTAGCCGTTGATTTGGTCCCCGTGGAAGTTAGTCATCCTGTCCCCTTTGTCGTGACGGCTTGGTCCTAGTGAAAGTCGGAGGTCCCATCCTAGTCATCCCTAGTGCCATAGTCCCATTCGGCTTTGTTTCTCTAATCCTGTTGGATGTTGGCTATTCAAATCGTTGAGTTTAACCAATATTTCAAGTTTCTTTTAAATTTAAATATGGAATGTAAAATTTGAAATTTTACTTTAAATCTAAACAAAGGATTTAAGTTTTTTCAAATGTGAGATTTCAAATTCAAATTTCCAACTTAAATCCACCTATCCAAACACAACCTAAAGGAAAACTAGTTTAATTTACAATTAGCTAACATACGAAAGCATGATATATTATTTATACTGGAAAACATAGAAAAATAGGGTCAAAAATGTCAAAAACCAACAAACTAAGTCATTTGCTAAGGCCAAGGGATTGTGCACTGAGGCCAATTTCTCTTTGTGCCATACGCTATAGCACATTGCACAAAACATGACAGTATATTGAGATCATATGATAGACTTAGGGCCGAACTTACGATGTGCTTCAAATCTCCGTTCGACATCCAATTGAGGTGATCTAGGTCTTCACAAAAAGTTTTTCAGTGAACTAGCTAATGACATTAATTTTATTTTCAAATTATTTCATACTAAAGAGTTGGACATCTAAACAAAAACTATTTACATTTTTACACTTTACAACAACCTATGTAACACTTGCCCCGAATGTTATCCAAAAATCACACAATTCAAATAAACTAAGTGTGGTTAAGGAATTAATCCTAAAACCAACTTAGGAAACAAATCATTTAAATCACTAAGCAAATACACAATTGCAAAGTAAATATTTAAAGCCTTTTAAAAAAAGTTTATAGGTTCTACCTATAGCACGCGGAAGCAAGCTAGACGAAAGTGAAATAAAAAGATGCTGTCATGACAGCATTAAATTGCTGTCATGACAGCCCTCCTGGGCCAACTTCCAGAAATTACCATTTCATCATTCGACCTCCGATCGAAGTAATTTTAAAGCTCACACATCACATTTAAAGGGTACTATAAGTATACCAAATTTTAAAAAGATCCAACGGTCGGATTTAAAATTAGACATGTTAAAAATTTGATTATTTTTGCTGTCACAGTACTTCTGGACCAACTTTCGGAGTGCACCATTTCATCATCTGACCTCCGATCGGAGTGATTCAAAAGTCCACATGTCACTTTTTAAAGAATAATATTAGCATACTAAATTTTGAAAAGATCCAATGGACGGATTTAATTTTGTGCAGGTTACAAAATTAACACTGTAGCTGTCATGACAGCACCTCCAGACCAAATTCTGAAGTACGTCGTTTCTCCGTCCGATATCCGATCGATGTGATTCCAAAGCCACACAAAGCTTATAAAAGTTTTTACTTGTGACCCAAATTTTAGAGAAATCCAACGGTCGGATTAAGATTTGGACACCCGGATGCAAAAGTGCAGCTTTTTGGTAAAAAACCATTTTCAAAATTGTCCAAATCTCATCCTAATGATCACAAACCTGTGGGAACACTTTGGACACGTCAAATAAGACTAAAAACACCTGATAGAACATTCAAATGATGGAAAACCCTCATATATCAAAATTTGACCACCCAGGTGCCATTTCTCAAAATTGACCCTAAACCCCCAAAATGCACAAATCATACAAGGGTAGTCACAAATCAATTTAATACCATGTATTTATATAAATACATATGCTAAACATTTTCATTTGGCTCAGAGCTCCTTGTGGGGCCCATGCACCCACTCTCTCTATCCAAGGTATATGTTTGCTCATAGCACATCATTTGCAATGCAACCACTTTGCATTTACTTATAAAATCACATATATATCAAAATAAATATCTGCTTGTAATAGAAATTTGGTCTACTAAGTAAATCCATCAAAACCACATACCATAACCAAGTTTCCTAGCCACAAGTCTGCAAACAGACAAAAATTCATACACAAGCACACAATCCACACATATTCACACATACATACATAATCATATCCTACTGGCACCCTAATCCTAAATACATTACAATATATTTGCTCAAAAGAAAGGGGTTGCAGTTCTTTACAAATCACAAGCAAACCCCTAGCTTTGCTCCTTTTCCCGTCCACCACTGGATCCTTCACCTGGGCCTGGAAATATTGAAAAGAAAGGGGTGAGACAACCACAGTCTCAGTAACAGAGAAATCTACATTGATTATTACAAAGTAAGCCATAATCAAATAAATGAATAATAAATTTAACATAGTATATAATTTAGCCATTTAAAATGTATGAATGCATGACCTAGGCCAGTATGGCCTTTTATGACTAACAGAATGCCCCCTGACACTCTTTAACTCGCAGGTAAACCTTATACCTACTTGTATCTCCACAGGCACAAAACATAGTCTAAGGCATGATCTAATCCACCGAACCGCTTATGCCCCTTCGACGTGAATCCTGAGCAGTCAAAGCTAATTCCCTCCCAGAGCCAACCCGACTTACTCTCCATGTGAGGGCTACCTTGGCCTAGGCACTAAACCTCACACTTCATATGTCGAATTTCCTCCCCCACTGAGAGGTGTTGAACACTCAATACACTAACCACTTTAGTGCACTGAGCCCACAATATGTAAGACAACACTGAGTACTGACAGTGTGCCATAAAATATCAAAAATCCACACCTTCTCATTGGTGAACTCCCACCAAGATCATGCCTTTTACTCTTGTCTATCTTTCTTGAATATTGACCATTCAACACTCTAAAGTAGTATAACATTTATAAATCTCGTTTCCATAAAAACATTGTTATTAAACAATTAAAAAAACATATTTGCACTATAATCAAAGTAGTACCCCATAACCCCTTATAAAGCACATTTAATCTTTTAAAACATATAATGCATGATAGCTAGTAATATTTATTCAAAAATAGCTAAAACAGAGTAATAGAAAATATAAATTTCCCCTGTTACCTCAACCCTTTGGTACCAAAAGGGTTCCTTTTGTACAAAATAGAACTTGGCTTGTTCCTTAACTTCCGAACAAATTCCACCAACAATCCCTACAACATATAAGTGATCCACATCACTTATCATGTCAAATAGCATTAATGAAGACTATAACTCATACCACACAACTTGGGTCTATGAGCATAATCCATCCAATAGTCTATATATTAAACCAACCATTCACATAATATCACTTAACCACCAAAACCATTTATTAGCCATCATTAGGCTAATTTTCAATTTATATAATTTTTTATCAATTAAAAACCTTCACTTAGTGTCACCAACTTTCACCATTAGCCCTTATAATGAAAACCAAACCTTAATTTAAATCTTATTGGGCTCAAATAGCAAAATTTTAACTAAATCAATAAGCTTAAACCATTGAAGAGCAAAAACCTAATTTCTCAGGGTTTAATTTGTGCCCAAAACACCTCTTTTCATCCAATTATCCACTTAAAACATACTCCCTAAGATCCAAAGAAACAAAAGCTCACAAGAATAAAGCCTTTGGGATCAAAATTTAAAAATTTTCTCTTCCAAAAATTGAAGAAAATCAAGAGAAAGAGAAGAGGATTGAAGTAGGAAGTTTACCTATCGTGTAGCCGAGCTCGCAACGGTCGCAAAGACTCCTAGATCCGAGCCTAACTCCCTCTTTTCTCCTTTCTTCTTCCTCTCTCTCTCTCTCTCTCACGTGTTTCCTTTCCTTTCCTTGTTTTCTTTTCTACGTTTCTGGTCTGTTTTTCCTCTTATAAAAGCTGATCTAAAAGTTTGGGGAAAATTACAAGAAATGGCCCAACATTTTTTATTATTGCACAAAAGCCCGGGTCAACTTTGGTAATTTTTCTATAGTTAAAAATCAAATAAAACTAAACTTTTGCTTAGTAAAATTCAAACTCTGGACCTCTACCAAATTATTCTAAATTTTATTTAATTATAGATATTTTATTTTATTTTATTTTTATAAATTCGAGTCTTAAAATTTCGGGATGTTACAACCTAGGTGTTTAAAACTCAACCCAAGTGCAAAAATCTCAACCTAGTACCTAGATCACACTTAATAGATTCAAGAAAACCTATACAACACACCACAACATACTAATATCACAAGTAGCTCAAATCCAATACTCAACCCCATGATTTCCAAAAACAAATGGGGGTGGTTCTCGATATCAAATGTTATCATATTTAAATACAAGTACGCATATAATCATAATCATATTTGCACTAATATTTTGGCCCCTACCCATATAACTCACATCACATAGCACACATATTATAAGGTCTAAAATATAACACTAGATTAAATGATCAATAAAGAGTATGTGCAAACTAATCTCATCATTTACTTAGTTTCGTGAGGTCACACTATTAGATTCTTGGAAGCTCAAAGCTAGATACAAGAAGGTTCGAACATCGGCCCTCTTCCTTCATAAATTCCTACATACCTCAAACTGAAGATGATTATAAGAATGGGTTCGTTTTCTAGTTATAAGATGATCCTTTCGTGCCTCATTGGAAGACGATCGCAAGATGCACCATAACAACCCCGGATGCCTATATCACGTGTGAAAATGAGTCTTCTTTCTTCTTTCTTTCATTTTTTCCCTTTTAATCAGTAAGGGCAAATGGATCATTTCAGTTTTAAAATTATTTACCCCTAAAAATCATGAGATTTCATAATAATTTATCTTATTCATGCGATTTGATAGTATTTAAGTCTGGTATGTGAGATTTTATTATAATTTTTTTTATCTATTACTCTTGGTGCATTTTATTTAGAGTTTCTAAAAAGAGGAAAAGCAAAAGGAAGGAAGATCATTATTGGCAGCAATTAGCTGCGATCGTTATCTGCATTGTGTATCGAGAAAATATTATTTATATCATGTCTTAAAAAATGAGCGTAACTATTGATTTTTAGAACCATGGATTATGTTACTGGGCCATATAAAAATATCCCAGCCATTTAATGCTTCGTGAATTTTATAATAGGAGTTTGGCATCGTCATTTTTTGATTTTCCCAGCGTTTTCACCAACAGTGAACCAAAAAGCAAACCCTCCTTTTCTTTATCTATTCCTGCAGTCTTTTTGTCATTCTCTCTCACTCACAAACTCTCGTCACTTCTTCCAGGTTTTCATCTCAGCTACTGGAGATTTGAGGTTCTTCCGTGGCTGACGTACTACACCCACAAGAATTGGTGGAGGCAAAGATTTTTCAAGATTTAATCGCGTGCCATAACATTTTATGGGATCCATGATTGCTTGGTGTTTATATAGTTTTCTAGGGTTACGGTTTTATCCGAATTGAAATCCCCTGTAGTGGTTTTGTACTTTTTTTTTTTTGGGTCATGTTTGGAAGGAACTGATTCCCAATTGTTCTGTAATTTTTTCTCTTATATTTTTATGGTCAAGGTACACAGCTTTGAATGTTCCCCCGATACTGTATAATCAAAAATCATCTCATTGTTAGTGTTTTTCCCCCCCTTCATCTTGTCCATCTATTTATGTTTCTGGGAAAGAGACGGTGATAAACCATCTATAACTGATAATTCCCTATCATTGACGCAAAATATATGCTATAATAAACAAAAATAGTATCAATTTATTCATGGGGAGTCCCATATTGAGCAATCGCAGCAACGCGCAACCGCGATTAGGCATTACTGAACCCATTTCATTGGGTGGGCCAACTGATTGCGATGTCATCAAGACCCGTGAACTCGAGAAGGTTCTGTTCACACTTCATGTTCCTAATTTTTAGACATTTTGTAAGCTTTTTCATACTCAGTTTGGATTCTGGCTGTTCAGTATTTGCAAGACGCGGGACTTTATGAGAGTCAGGAGGAGGCTGTGAGCAGGGAAGAAGTGCTTGGCAGGCTAGACCAGGTTGAATTAAATTTTCTTGATATCATTTTTAATCCTGTGAAGGAATCAGGTTGAAATATATATATATGGCATTTCGGGAGCTGAAGTTTGCTGGAGGGACTGTATACTTCATTCTTTGAATTTGTATTTGCATTTCTCTTCCTACCTTCTTGGGGATGTGAAGGAGCTTCCCATGCATTTTGTTTATTCCGTTCGTGCTTTTGTACTATGAACTAGATTGTGAAGATTTGGGTTAAAGCCATTAGCCGTGCAAAGGGACTCAATGAGCAACTGGTGCAAGAAGCAAATGCCAAGATCTTTACTTTTGGCTCCTATCGGTTAGGGGTGCGAAGCTGTTTCATAATTTTTTCCTCTGGCGCTCTTATTTATCTATTTTTGTCTGTGCTGTTATTTCGTTGTATGCTTGTTGGGGTTGTCTGGCCAAAGGAAGGGGGAGGGATCATGGGGACTCCAAAGTCAAATGGCACGCTGCTTGTATTTATATCTTGTAGAATATATGAAATTCACAGTTTGGCGCAGGAAACAAAGTTTTGCCCTTTGCGAACCATTGGCTCTAGCATATTTTAGAGATCTAAGGATCTGAGTAGATGTTATCTGACTTTTTGAAACCTGTGCTGTTGTATGACATGACGTCATGTTTGAGCTTGATTATATGCATGTGATGGTCTTGGTGTGTTTTGTCTAGGTTTTTTTTTTTTTTTGGATATCTATGGAGAGTAGACTTTATGATTAATTTGAATTTATTTTTGTTCATTATTTTTTTTGGAAAAATACTAATTTGTAGAGATGCCTGTTTGTCTCCGTTTTTGTCTACTATTAGAAATGAGATGTGACATGATAATTTATTTACAGTTCATGTCATTTTGCATTTAAGTTTGATCATCATTTTTTTGAAATGATTGCTTAATACTCTTGAAAATTTGATTTTAAGGAAGGCTTTTTTGAAAATTTCCAAGGGAACATTAGAAGGTCTGTGTGATAAACTATAATCTCTTTCACATACACCCATCACAATAAACTATTTTTAGAAATTTTGATGTTTGAACCACAAACAAAGCTGACTAGCTATAAACTCTTAGTATACATTACCTTGAATTGGTTTACATCACTTTCCCTTCTTAAACTTTGCCTCCCATATTTTTTAGGTGCATGGTCCTGGAGCAGATATAGACACTCTTTGTGTGGGCCCTAGACATGCAAGCAGAGAGGTATGAGCAGTGCATTTTATAGTGAAAATATAATTTTCTATGTTCATATACTATGTCAATTAAATTTTTTATTTGATTTGTCCTTAGGAAGATTTTTTTGGTGAGCTGCAAAATATGCTATCTGAGATGCCAGAAGTAACAGAATTGCACCCTGTGCCTGATGCACATGTTCCAGTGATGAAATTCAAGTTGAATGGTGTTTCCATAGATCTCCTTTATGCAAAATTATCTTTGTGGGTTGTTCCAGAAGTAAGTTGCTGATGCAAAAATGATTATGCTTTATGCACGATTGTTGTTATTTGTCAAATTCCAGTCCTTCTTATTTTCCCCTTAGGAATGGACAAAACAAACCTTCTAGATATGTGATATGCATTCTAACCCATCCTAAAACTTAACCCCTCATTACGACACTATTGGCAACCTCATACTTAGATGCATATATGTGTTAATGGAGAGTCCTAAGTAGTATTAACCTTACTGAAGACTCAAAAATTCTAGCTAACTCAGTTTGAGGAACAGGTTGGACTTATTGAAAATAAAGGCAGTGATCAGTTCCATCAAATTATATAGGCAGTTCTCTCCCTCTCAATGAAATGGCTGGAATAGTTGATCAAGGGTCAAAAGAAGATTGATCAAATCTTTAAAATACCCCAATAGAAAATATCACTAACCTTTTGAGATCAGGACTTATTCAGTGATTGCTGCTTTTGACATGTGAGATTCTGAAGTTTGCTCTTGTTTGCTTTGCCTTGGTTGTTTGAGTGAGATTTTATGTAATTTGGCCTTCTAATCCTGTTGCCCTTTGTCGTATTCGAGGCCAATATTGTATTCCCAGATATCGATATTGTGGTTGTGGAAATAGAAGATGAAACATATGCGGTCAACCCCTTGACAGCACAGCCTTCATTTAAAAATATAAAGCGTTTCTAAGACATTTAATGGTATAAAGTTAAATTGTGAAGTCTGAGGGCATCAAAAGTGGCCTAATGTGGCAATATATCTTCACTCTTTTTTTGTTGCATACTCACTGCAACACACTCCCTCTTGACCACAATATAAATTGTTTTCTAGAAGCTTGGCTCTGTCCAAAATATAAGGCATTGGGTAGGTGTTATATATATATTTTTTTCCGTTTACACCCTTACTTTATTAAGTAATTAATGATGGTGTTTTGAATAAGTCAATTGCAATATTTATTATACTCAAGGGCACAATTGGAAAGATATGAATTTTTAAAAATCAAGATTTTAACCAACTTTTTTGAGAAATATAAATTAGTTAACAATAGCTTATTTTGTGGTATGGGGAGAGTACTTTTCTTTTCGTACAGGTTGTATTTGTCTATGTTTACTGCTTAGTCATACTCGATTTTTTGGGGTGCAGGATTTAGATATATCACAGGATTCAATATTACAAAATGCAGATGAGCAAACTGTTCGTAGTCTTAATGGTTGTCGGGTTACTGATCAAATTTTGCGTTTGGTTCCAAATATTCAGGTAGGGGAATAGATTTGGTGTGGAAATATATTTCATGTTGTTGTTGTTGTTCTTCTTCTTCTTATTATTATTATTATTTTTGGTATCATTTATTGTTGATTGAAATTTTGATTGTGAAGTGCAGAATTTTCGAACGACATTAAGATGTATGAGATTTTGGGCAAAGCGCCGAGGTGTTTATTCAAATGTATGGCAACACTGCTGCACATTGTTTGCTTTCCTTTTCCTTTGTGGCCTGATGTATTCAGTTGTGATCTTTCTGATGTATCTAATGGGATTTCTTGTTAAATTCTTCTCAGGTTTCAGGTTTTCTTGGTGGTATAAATTGGGCATTGCTTGTTGCTCGAATATGCCAGCTTTATCCCAATGCCCTCCCTAATATGTTAGTATCTCGATTTTTCCGGGTATACACTCAGTGGCGTTGGCCAAATCCAGTAATGCTTTGCAATATTGAAGAAGGATCTCTTGGACTTCAAGTTTGGGATCCTAGAAAATATCCCAAGGATAGATATCATCTAATGCCGATAATTACCCCTGCTTATCCTTGTATGAACTCCAGTTACAATGTGTCATCAAGTACTTTGCGCATTATGTCAGAGGAATTTCAAAGGGGAAGTGAAATATGTGAGGTATGATCTTATGGCACGAGAAATGATTCTCTTTTTGGCCAAACCTTGAATAATTCTGCTCAAAATTTCTTGTTCAGTGTACAAGTTTGTTGTATCTATGGTTCAATCCTATGATGGGGACCCAAAAGTTGGTGTTCCCACATTGTCAAAATTATGCTAGACGTGGAAATTGAATACCATTGTTTGATGACTTTGGTCAACTATGATATTTCTTCGGTCTTCACTGCTTTTGTTGTTCTTACTTGATGCACTTTAGTGCAATAAGTCTGTCCTAGAAAGCTGGGAAGGAAGAGTCTGAATTACTATACAAGTGTTTTATGTGTTTTTTTTTTTGGTCATTTACTTTGTGTTGGATGTTGGGTATTATAAACGTTGATAAACTTTGAATTGGTAATTTCATGTTTCTAGTTTCTATGAAAATGTGCTTGTATTTACATTGAAGTTGTTAAGGAGGTACTGAATTCAGTACTATACAAGTTGTATCGTTGGAGAAACAATTTTCTTGTGGGGTGATCAATATTTTTAAATAACTCTGGCAGACATTTTTAGTGATCGCATTTATATTTATTCTTTTGTGACATTTGAATTGTATAAATTTGATATTTCTGGGATTTGTAGGCTATGGAGGCAAGCAAGGCTGATTGGGATACCCTTTTTGAGCCTTATCCCTTTTTTGAAGCTTATAAGAATTATCTACAGATAGACATTAGTGCAGAGAATGCTGATGATCTTAGAAAATGGAAAGGTTGGGTTGAGTCTCGCCTTCGTCAACTGACGTTAAAGGTGAAACACTGTATAATTTTTGTATGCTTATTATTTATTGTTATTTTGATATCGATTTGGTAGTACAGGATGCTTAAATCTTGCATTGAGTAATATGAAAAATGCTTGGTATGGTACTTAATATGAATGATTCTTCCCCATTGATAGCATGCTTTTAGGGATAGGTTCCTCACACATCCTCAGGTTTTATCATTCATTATTATGCTTGATATAATACTTAAAGTGTGTGGCTCGTCCACCTTGATGGCATGCTTTTAAGGGTGGGTTCCACATGCCTCTTTTGATCCTATCATATTCTCTCTTGCCTCTTTTTTACAAGTGTTTTTTTAATCTATTTGTTGATATGTGGAGGTAACTTTATTTCTTTGTTCATACATAACCTCCTTTGGTTTTCTGTGAAAACTAGATTGAGAGGCACACATATGGGATGCTTCAGTGCCATCCACATCCTGGTGATTTTCCAGACAAATCCAGACCTTTCCACCGTAGTTACTTCATGGGTCTGCAACGTAAGCAAGGAGTTCCAGTTAAGGAAGGTGAACAATTTGATATAAGGATAACTGTTGAAGAATTTAAGCACTCTGTCAACGTGTACAATTTATGGAAACCTGGAATGGAAATTCATGTATCCCATGTGAAGCGTCGGACTTTACCTACCTTTGTATTTCCTGGTGGTGCTCGCCCTTCCCGCCCAACTAAAGTAACTTGGGATAGCAAGCGGAGTTCAGAATTGAAGGTCTCTGGCCATATTCAGGAAAAATGTCCTGAAGGTAGGGCAGTTGCATGCGGAACAGATGATGAAAAAAAGAGAAAGCGAGCAGACGATGAGTTTGATGATAACTTGAGAATTTCCAAATCCGTGGCATCTTTACCTTCTTCCAGTAGGGAACTTCAAGAGGATATAACTATTAGCACTGCCAATTCTTGTTCTATAAAACACAACTCAGAGGCCAATGTTATTGGGGGACAAAAGGGTGAGAAATCTGATTTGAATTTTCCAGAGGAGATATCATCTGAGAAGAGTGAGATTAATGGTTCAGGAAGAGGCAATGTACAAGTCAACCCTATACATGCTGCTTCTGATATGTCAAATTCTAAAGAAGCAGAAAAGCTGGCAATTGAGAAGATTATGTCTGGTCCATATGATGCACACCAAGCCTTTTCAGAAGAACCAGATGAGCTTGAAGATGATCTTGAGTATAAAAATCAAGTGAAAGGGGATGGGGGAGACGGGAAAAGTAGCTTAGACTCTTTAAACGTGAAGGCTGTAGTGGCAACTGAGCCAGTTATTTCAAGCGAGGAAATGATTCATTCGACTCATTTACGATCTGGTGGGGGCTTGGATGAACTTGAGGTTAACCTCTTATTTTGCCTTAACTCGGCTTTTAAATATTGGAATTTTCAGTGGATGTTAATCCTTCTCTTCTCATCTGTTGCAATTGTCTTAAAACCAATGTCAAATCAAAGTATTTGCTACGATATTGTTAAATTGCTCAGCTTACGTGAGTCCCTGTTTTAGTTTTATCCAGTGTCTTTGCTGCATGTGTAATGGCTGCTTGAATGCTTGACAGTTTTGTTTTCCTTGTCCTTAATATTCTTTATAGAATTTGATGGCATAATGTCCTCCAAACAAAAAGCGACAGTTTTTGATATGGTATTAATGAAGTATAATTATATCATGAGGTTTTCTTATTAAAATCGATTATTTTATATATTCTATGAAATGATAATTTAGTTTGGAATTTGCATTTATTCCTGTCACTTGCTGGATTATGTTTCTCTTGCTCTACTTTCACTGGAATCCTCCATCTCTAAAGGTTGTAAATTGTAATTTCCTGTTGCCTTTGCCATGTCCTATCCTCTTTCGTTGGAGGGCCATTCTCTGAAAGCTGTATAGTTTCTTCTCCACGTGGTATCAATAATAAAGGAAACATTTCTGAATTTTTCCTCTCATTTGTTGTACTCAGCCTGTTGAGCTGACAGCGCCGTCAGTAAGTGGGGCTCCAGCGCCTGTGCCCCAAAAGAAGTCTCTGATTAGGTAAACAACAGTCTCTTTTTGAAATGGGTTTTTGTCATAACTTTCGTGCATATGCACTTGACCTGGGGATTATATTATAGTTGATGTTTTTATGAAGCTTTTTTTGTTTCATTGACCATCGAAAGTTCTTAGGTTTAACTTCACCTCCTTGGCCAAAGCTGCGGACAAAAGTTCTTAGATACGTCTAAAGTTTAGCTGCAGATGAGCCGGGCGGACGGGGAATGACTTTCAGCGATCCTTTAATATATATAGCTTATTTGTTTCTTCTATAATAATGCTGATGCTGTAAAACTAATTGAGCTGGAAAAGCCGCAAATTTGTACTTATTGTGACATTAGAATTGAAATTGATGTCGGCTTTCACCAGGAGAGAAACACGTCCTTGACATGTTATCTGAAATGCTTACTTTCCATCGTCCCGTATTAATGGGCTCATAATTGCAAATTTGTTATTCTTTTCACTTGTTGATTCTTGTTTGCATGTTGCCTACCATGAGGACTGGAGATTGAGAAATCAGACGGAACCTTTGGGCAAATGCTTTGGTCTGCTATCTGGCCGCACGTAGCAGGGGTTCCACAGGATTAAGTTGAGATTTAAATGACGTCTCTTTATAAAAACATAGGGCTGATAATTAAGGTTAAGGTTGATGAGCTAACTCGAACGTGTCCAAAAAAAGTAAAGACCTGGCTTGGTTTTATGGGTTTTTAAAGAGAGTAGAATTCTTTAAGTTCGATGTAAGTAAATTCGGTTCGAATTGAGCTTGATTGTTGGAATTTTTGGTTTTATGTGTGTAAAGTAAATAATTTTGGTCAAATTTGACAGGCTAATTTAAATCTAGTTAAAAAAAGTTAGGATCAGATTTAATTATATAGGTTTTTTTAAAAAGGTATAATATTTTAACTCTAACTTGAATAAGTTTGGCTTGTTTAAATTATTGGTTTTATAAAAACGTTATAAAATAAAAATAATATTTCAAATTGATATACAATATATTAAAAAAAATAAGTGTGACTTTTTTTTTGGGTCAACAGTTTGACTTATTTAAACTGTAATATACATTAAAGAAATAATTTGTTTGCTGTTTAACAGGTTGGGGCTATATTAGAGTAATTTTTTTATCTTGAACATATAAGAAATACTATTATAGCTTACATTTTAGACTACACACTTCACACGATCCAGATTTGTACCTAATAATTGGAAAGGCAAAATCGAGATTAACTTGAAAGTTTATTAAAATAATATAAATTGTATGAAAGAGAAAACAAAGTAGCTTCAAACTTGGGAATCTTGAGTGTTAGCCGTCTGTTGGATAAGCCGCTATCCTCTTTAATTGAACATTTAACTCGGTCCCTTTAGTTAGCAAAAGGGGAAAAATGATTGTCTATAATTTTACAAAATTTTCATGATTACTTTTTCATTATTTTTCTAAAAAGAATGACTTCTTATCCCTTTCATTTTATTATTATTCCCTCGTAATTCAAGGGTGAAAGTTAAATCCTAAAAGAAGTAAAGGCATTTACTTTTTTTAAAAAATGACAATAAATTTTTTAAATTATAATTGATTTGATTTTTTAAAATGTTACAATTTTACTAGAATTTTTAAAGACTTTTTTATTAATAAGTTTTAAATTAAAAAGATTATTTTACCCTTCTTGACAAGTAATTTCTTATTCAATTTTTATAATTCTTTAAATAAAAGTTATTATTTTTGAACAAAAGTTATGATTGGAGCTTGTTATTTTGATAACTTATTTTTTAATAACAGAAATTATATTTGATAAGTTATAATTTTTTGTTCAACTCTTGTAATTCACAAAACAAAAGTTGTAATTGGAGACTTGTTATTTTGAGATAGAAAATACACTTGATAAGTTGTAATTTTTTATTCAATTATTGCAATTCACAGAATAAAAGTTGTTATTACTTAAGCAAAAGTTGTGATTAGGGATTGTTATTTTTAATATGGGTAAAAAAATAATTTTTTTATTTTAAAATTTATTGATACAGAAGTTTTTAGAGACTTTAATAGAATTATGGCATTTCAAAGAATTAGATTATCATTTGTCTAATTTGAAGAGATTTTATTATTATTTCCCTTACTTTTTACTTAGTTTTCTTTAAATAGGAAGGCAAATTAATTAATTTTAATTTTTTATGTAGCTATTTAAGTGGGTAAGTTTAATTAGGGATAGCTTTTCCAAACACTTTTTTGCATTCAAAGACGCTTTAATTTAATACGAAACCTTACACGTAAATGGTTACGGCCTTTTGATAAACCCGGTTGAAGTAAATTTTATTTGCTAATCATTCCCTTTTATCAAGGAAAATTGTCCGAAAAAGCCTCACTAAGAATTTGTTTGCCAACAAGGATTTGGGTAAATTTTTGAAACATGGTCCTTGGCTGGCATTACTTTTGGATGATCAAATTACCAAATTGCCCTCAATGAAAGAAAAGAAAAATTGAACAATTCTCCCACTCTTCACATGTGATCGTCTCTAAGCCAACATTCCATTTAGTCCGATGAAGCTTCGATTACATTTGATCTCCAAGTTCATGACATTGTTAGGTTAGTTCATTAAGTATTCGATGATGATCGTGAGCTATTGTTTGATTTTCAGTTCTTATTTGGTGACAATAGAGTTTGGTTGTTTGAGTTTCATATTGTTGCTAAAAGAGATCAAAAGAGGTTAAACCAAGTATTTGCTTTTCTACTTATTCCTCTCATAAGTGTATTGCTCACATTGCAGAGGTTTATGACACATAATGTAGAATTTTATAGAATCATGTTTTAATTATTTGCTGACAGAATTTTTTCCTTCCATGTTGAAAATTGCAAGTGTATATAACATCCTTATGAGTAAGGAACTGAAAGAAATATTTTATCTTTCATATAGGGGAAAGATTGTTATTAATGAAGGAAGGAAGGGTGCAATATGTTGGTGGCAGAGCAAATGGAAGGATAGTAAGTACTTTAATGTTATTTGATGAGTTATGAAGATATTGAGAAGTTAACAAGGGTCATCATTGTGAACATGCAGAATTCTTGGTCCTTGATGGGTAACTATTTCGAGGATCTAGACTGTGTATCCCTCATATTTCGATGCTTGACTTTCTCATTTGGGAATTACATGCTAGAGGGTTAGCTGGACATTTGGTATCTAGAAAACCATAGCTTTAATATATGATAGATTTTATTGGCCCTCCCTTAAGTGAGATGTTGCTAGGATCCTGGCTTAATGTTGCACATGACATATTGCTAAGGTGAACAAAAGAAATATAGGGTGGTATAGCCCTTACTAATTCTTTAAGCACCTTGAAAGGATATTAACATGGACTTTGTATTAGGGCATGAATTAGTTCTAGTCATAATTGATCGACTATCGAAAATTGCTCACTTTGTATCATGCAGCAAGACCACTGATGCCTCCCATCTTGCTAAGCTATTTTTTTAGGAAATTGTCTTTGTTCACAGGTTACTTACTTCTATTGCTTCGGATAGGATGCCAAATTTTTTATTTCTAGAAGACCCTTCGGAAATGGTGAAACTAAGGTCACTAATCAGAGTGTAGGTGAAATGTAAAAACTTGATGCACACAAAAACTAAATGGACACTGCAAGTGTATAGGTTAACATGTAATATAGTAATGCATCAAGGCCGGTCCCACAGATAATCAATTAAATTGGCAAATAGGTACTAAACTCTCAATTTCATTCAAGTTAAGCAAGAAAATTATAATGGTGAATGATTCAATTTAAAAATAAAAAAAATTGTAAAGTAGGCAACTAAGATTTTGAAGTACTCTAAAGTCAAGAAATGATTAGGAAAGCATTCTAGAGTTCTAATCCTTTATTTGCTCCATTGCACTCAACTTACCAATTAAATTGATTTTAATTTCAGTTTTAAAGGTTGGGATACTAGAATTAATCTTGAATATCTTTTGATTATTCAAAATCCTACTTAATTTTAACTCAACAATTTCTTGCTGAAATTAGATTAAGAGCATTAAGTTTAAATCCTTTCTAACCACTTAGGTCCTTTAGGTACATTCCTATCCTAAAAGAAAATTAATCATAGTTAATCCTAAGGATTCAATCCCAATGATCCAAACAGAAATTCCTTTCCTAAGTTCATTCCATTCCTCTAAATTATCACTTAATGGTGGCCAATTATCAAGCAACATAAATGAAAACTAGAATTAAAAAAATAAAACATCCATTAATCATAAAGTAATCGATAAATCAAGATACAATTGGAACAAATGAGTTCATAGGACTTTAGAGCATCAAGGTTCAGGCACACATAGCTAAATACAATCTCAAAACAACATAATAATGGGACCAAATCATATACATAGGAGAAAGAAGGAGAAACATGAAGAAAAACTTAATGGAAATGTGAATGCAAATGATGATGGGTTATCTTGCTCCCAAGATTCAAAATCACCTCTGGACTTTTAGAGAATGTAAGAAATGAAGCCTCCTTCAAAAAATCCTAGTTTCCCTCTTTTATCAAATAGAAAAACTGATGCTATAGGTTTTGTGTAACGGGCTCTATTTTTGGTTTGGAATTTGCCTTATAATACTGACCTGCTGTGGCGGTTACTATAGCGGGAGATCATAACAATTTAATTTTCTCATTAAATTCATTATATTTTTCTTCTTCACCTCTTCCAAGTTCTTGTAGGGCTTCCCAAAATCTAAAATGACTCAAATTAATAAAAGAAAATACTCTAAAACAAAATCAACAAAATCAACAAAATATTTACAGGGCAAGCTAACTAACACCAAAATAAAACAAAAATAACTAGATGACTTTTTAAAGGATTAATAAAACTCTTCAAAATATATAAAAATATAGAGAGTCATCACATGCTTAAAGTCTAATCAATGATAAACTAGGAAATTAGGATTGGTATTGGCGGTCACGGAGTTTGCCTATAATAATTTGGTCAATCGACCTACTGGTACCAGTCTATTTCAAAATATTCAAGGGTATAGCCCCAAATAGCCTATTGACCTCTTACCCTTTCCTCTTATAACCCATACATCTAAATCAGTCGAAGCTTTTACTTATCGCCTTCATAACCTTCATGCTAAGATAGATGTAAGTTAACAATAAGTAATGATATATATAAATTAGCTGCCAACGCATATCACTATTCCCAAGAATTTGATGTTGGAGACTCCATTATGGTTCATATATGTCCAGAGCGCTTCCCAAGAAATTTACTCAAGAAGTTATATGCTCGTGCTTTTGGCCCTTTTCGCATTGCTAAAAAGTTGGGACCCAATGCTTGTTTGTTAGATTTACCTCCAAATATATCTATTAGTCTAGCATTTAATGCCGAGGATCTTGTTCCTTACTGAGGTACTTTTGAGCCACCTTTTTACTCTTTGATGACCTTGCAAGTACACAGCTCCAACCTTGTCCGTTGGAAGGGTCATTCTAATTTAGACATATATCACTTTACAACAGTTCCATAACATTGACTTCACTTTGTTCAACAACTACTAACTATTCACCTCTCCGGTGGAGAGTTCTTTCAACCGGGGGAAAATGATGAAAATTATATTTAATTCAATTTAGGGTTTATTTTATAAGATTTGATTCAATATCTAGGGTTTAGTTTATTTGATTTAGCATTTATATTTTATTTATTTTGAATAAAATAAGATATCTACGTAAATCTAGATTATCTTTGTTATCTTTTTAGTATTGTCAAATAAAATATGATATCTAGACTAATTAGATATCTTATCATATTCTATTGATTGTAGGTGGATTTGCATTATTATTTTGTTATGCTTTATTAATTTTTGATCTCTATAAATAGAGTTAGGGTCCCTTTTGTAAATAGTTTTAACATTTGAATAATAATTATAAATTTTTTTTTCTTTTTTTTACACTAGATGAAATTGAGACTACAAAATAGT
Organism: Prosopis cineraria; assembly: GCF_029017545.1. Taxonomy (NCBI): domain Eukaryota; kingdom Viridiplantae; phylum Streptophyta; class Magnoliopsida; order Fabales; family Fabaceae; genus Prosopis; species Prosopis cineraria. Next base: position 38,680,921 of record NW_026555332.1, read on the forward strand.
CAAATAAAAAAGGCTCCAAAATAAATAAAATTTTTAAATTAAACCTCCAAAAATGCTAAAAGTCACAGTACATAAATAGAGGGTTAATTAGGCCTTACTAGTGTGATGTAAGGAAGCTGATAAATAAATCTATTTAGCCCAATGGCCTCATGAAATGATTTGTGACTTTAGGAATGTAACATCTAGGAAACTTAACCTTGATTAAGTTAAGATAAATGAGATTGATAAGGTAAATTAATGTGATGTGTGGTTATAGAGAGCTAATGAATGTTTTGGGTTGTAATTTTAGCCTTAGGATTGAGTTTGAAGCAAAGTTGAGACACTCAAACCTTAAAATGAGAGAAAAATAAGAGAAAGTGCCTCTGTGCTGCATGTTGTGTTGCATGCATCATATGTCGCGGTGCACGATTCACCTACATGCGAAATACCCCTCTTTGTGTCACATGCCATGTGCATGTGACATGTGCTACAGCGTATAATCAAATTTTGATAGTAAAGAGACTGTGGATTAGTTAGAAAAATAGGAAAAAAAAGCAAAAGGGGGAATGGAGAAGGCATGTGAGACTTTGTTAGGGCATGAATTATTAAAGCATTGAAAGTATTTTGAGGCTTTTAAACACTAAAGATAAGTTTCTCATGCTTTAATCTTCCTTTCTTTTTCTCTTTTGAGATTTTTTAAGTTAGGGTTTAAAGAGAAGAGTTGATTTTTGGTCAATATAGGGTATGGGTTCAATCCCATTGACTTAAATAAAATTAATAGGGGTTGTTTAGGTCATTTAAAACTAGCATTATTGATTACATGAGTATTTGGTTGGTGGGTGACATAAATACCCAAAATTAGCATTTATTTAAGTGTTTGGATGACTGGAAATGCCATTAATGGTGGTTTAATGGTGCATTGGGACTAATGTGAGTTAAATGGAGCTAATAAATCTAATAAATATGTTTAAAAGTGAGAGGTTCTGATTCTGTGAGTTAGGAGTGTTGAGTAAATAGTGAAAATTACCCTAATGAGGATATTGATGATTGTTGATGTGATTAATTGTAGATTACTAACAAATTGGCACCATGTAAGCTAATGGGACCTTTAAAAGTGTTTGTAACTGAGAGATAAACTTTAGACCTCTCAAAGGTTTGAGGTAATAGGGGAATATATAATTTGTATATTTTCTTATTAATTAATTATATGTTGAAAAAATTTGTTTGAAAACCATGATATGTTTTGTAAATCCACATTTGATACAAGTTGTGGCAATTTGAATTAGTTTATATGATGTAATGAAATTAATGTGAATGACATTTGTGAAAATATATGTTTTGTATGAGTGTTATTGTGAGAAGACATAAAATGTGTATATGGTTGCCTATGAAAAAGAAAAATTGTGAATTGAGATATGTGTTGAGTATGATTGTGGTAATAGTAATGAGTATGTTATGATGAGATTGATATATAAAATTACATGCTACATGTTGAATGTTTGTGCATGGCATGATCATATGAGGTGGGAGTTTGCCTATAAAAAGAGGAGTAGATGCTATAAATATCAATTGCTTATTGTTCGAATTGAAAGCTAGCCTGGCTACCAGCCATTAGAATTGAAAAGTAGTCATTGTCCTACTATTGTTAAGGGACTATCCCACTAATTCTTTGAGAGACTCAAACCTAACTAGTCTTTACTAGTTTATGAGGATGCTAGCTTAGGGGTATAACACTCTATAGTTGTTAGTATTAGGGAAATCGTAACTTATAAGTTAGTGTAGTAGCCTTGGTCGGGCAGCTCCTCACAAGTGAAAGGCTTGGGTAGTCCAAGTTTTTAGATGTAACCTACTAAATAGCCATCGGTTTCATGTCGAAGGTATCATAAAAGTATAAGGATGATAGTGATCATACATATCATATATCAATCACATGGTTGTTACTATTATGGTCTAACATGTGTTTAATAGGGCATATGGTTGTTAGTATTGTAACTTCATGTGTTTGATATGCAAAATGGATAAGAATTTTGATATATGTCTACGCTCGGCCGCATGGTTGCTAGTAATTGTGGTTGTAGCAATATATTTGAAAAGTAATTATATTTGTAAAAGTTGTGTATTTGTCATTGCCTCTTTATAATTGATTAACATGAATTTGTATAAGTTAGATTTTTCTTGATTACTAAGTAGTTGTACTCACCCCTCTCTGTTCAGTATTACAGGGACTAGCTATCAGAGGCATAGGATTCTACTAAAATCCTAATAATAAGCCTCATAGATTTATTTATGTGTATTTTAATTGATATTTGCCAACTATATTATCATATGATTTTTGGCTATTTGTATTATTGATTTAAAAATGTATTTTGTTCTTTGGGTTATATATAGTATGGTTGTAAAGTTATATAAGGCTAAAATACAAATGCAAGTAAAGAGATATGTAAATGTAGGGGTATTATGGATTAAGTAATGATTTATGAGAATTTGGCTCTCCCTTATGCTTTTATGATCAACGGTTTGAGCATTAGAAATATGAAATATGTGTTGTTTGGTTGTCATAGTGTGTTGCATAAGTTTTTTGGAGCTATTAAGTATGATCTAAGGGGTAATATCAACTTTTTGGCATTTTGATTTAGTTATTAGACACCCAAGTTGTGTGTTAAGTTAAAAAGGAGTAAGTTTAAAAATGGCTGTCTAACTTTTAATTGAAAAATGATTTGAATGTAAGATCAGTGTTATTAGCTAGAGCTCAGAGAAATCTTTTTGTGAAATCCTATATCACCTCAATCAAATATTGAACAAAGAGATAGGGCATATCAGAAGTTTGGCCCAGGAATTGTCACTTATAGCAAAAATGCTATCATAATCATGTAATGCATCAGAGCACATGGCACAAAGAGTGAAGTGCTGTGGCGCACAAGAGACAAGCTGTAGTACTTCATTTGTTTATGTGCTGAAATGTTGTTTTCAAACTTATTTGCAAATACTTTGATATAAATTGATATCATATGCTTCTATAGATATTTTCTACTTTGATTTTGATTTATAAAAGTATTTTAGAGTATTTTAAAAGTTTAAAAAACTTGGAATCCTATTTATAAAAATTTTACAAACTTAGTAATCCAATTAGATTAGTCCTATAATTACCTTGGTTTTCAAAGATAATTGGAGTTTAGTAGGAGAGACCTTATAAGGAAGATCTAGTGTGACAAAATGGCGTGAATGGGGCTGGAAAACACCAATACTACAATCTGAATGAATTAAGAGTAACAGGCACAAGCAACACATGTTAAGAGTAGATTTCACATGTAAGGAAGGGAGATGTAACTAGGATCTAGTACTAGTTAATGTGAAATAGGAAAGAGGAGAGGGGAAGAGAGAAAAGAGAGAAAGGAGAAGGAAGAGAAAAATGTATAATTCTTATTCAAATGCAAAAACTATTTACAAAAGGAATCTTAACTCTATTTATAAATCTCTAAAATTAATAAAGAATAATAAAATACTAATGCAAATCTACTTAAAATCAATCAAATATGATAAGATATCTAGTTAGTCTAGATATAATATTTTATTTGACAATGCTTAAAATATAATAAAGATAATCTAGATTTACATAGATATCTTATTTTATTTAAAAGAAATGGAATCTAAATGCTAAAGTAAACAAACTAAACCCTAGATAATGAATTAGATCTTATAAAATAAACCCTAAATCAAATTAAATATGATTTCCATTAATAGGCTTATTCAAGGAATCATTGTACATTATAATTTGGCATATAAGTTTACGTACAAGTATGTCAAGAATCATGCAAAAAGTATGATAGTGAAGTGTATAATTAATAGGCATCCATGAAAGATAACTGCTCATACAATGAGCCATGATTCAAAGTTCTAATGTGTGCATTCCTTAAAAAATGAGCACATTCACTCAACCTAAGATAATCTCGTAGTTCATTAGAAATTCACCTTTACATTGACTTCATCTATCATCAAAGGTAGTTTAAGGTGTTTATTGGATAAATCACTAAATGAGATAAGGTAGGACTTGCATAGAGATTATGGTCTTTCATTATCTTATTACCAAACATGGAAAGGAAAAGACCATTAGTAGATATGCAAGGATTTCCTGTCTAATCTTACATATTGATTCATTGGTTTTGTCAAAAACTAGTAGAAGTTGACCTAACAATTATAGTTAAATGGGCAGCATTTGTAACATCCCGTAAAGGAAGGCCTAGGTGATAACCATAATTTTAAGGGTTAAGAGTTGATATAGGGTCTGAGTGTCCCTTAGGGTAAGGTAATGACCTTAAGTTTAGGACTGAATGAAAGGTAGAGAGCCTGAATACAGGAGCTTTACTATATTATTAGCTTAGGTGAGTAAGAGTACTCATTGAGGTGAGCAACGTTAGGCTTATTAGGGTGAGTGGAGTAGCTTGCTAGGGAAAGTAATGTATTTTAGAAAAAATTATAAATATGTGATTTAGCCGGAAGTAGAAGTTAGAAACTCATTTTAAATTTTCGAGAGGTGTGATTTTCTACAAGCTATATTAAAGTTTGTGGTTTGTGACCTAAGGAGCCCTGAAAGAGCTAGATTCGTCTAAGGTAAGTCCCCTAGACTTGATTTACACTCTTTCTACCTCTCTATTCTCTAGATATGATACCTAAGATCTTACCATGGGCTTATATCTCATATTAGAATTCTTTGAGATTGTTCATCTGAGCCTTAAATAGAGTATTAACTAGTTTAACTATTTATATAAAACTCATATGTAGATTGTGATAGACTTATAATCATCTAGGTTTGTGTATAATAGAACTCAAGGATTAAGAAGTTGAACCTTTGATCTCTCAAAGGTTTGAGGTAATTGAGAACTTATAATATTATATGTTATAGTCTGTAACATTACCTGGTAAATTAATTATGTTGTTTTACTTATCAAAACAAGATTTGCATGTGATTTGTGAAATCTAAATCTGAGCTATGATTTAATAACTTGTATGACTCTAGGAGTTTGATTTGAATACTTGAAGCATGTTTATATGTTACCAAGAATTGTCGTATTTCATATTTTGTGACATGGGAATTCTATAACTGAGTAGTGTTAGAAAGGATGTATATATAACCTTAGAATATGATTTCACTTTGAGAGTACTGTTCATGTGCATATATATATATATATATATATGATTATCTGAAGGCATGCATAAAGGTAGGAGTTCACTTGTAAGAGAGAAGTTGTTATTATAAAAACCCATAGTAATATTAAGGTCGCACCCTAGTAGTGACTAGTATTTTATAGGGAAAATAACTCTGAGGTCCCATACAAGCATTCAAAATATTCTAAAGTCTCATGAAATCATCAAATAGTTGCCAGGTTCTCAGGAACTTAAGGGTGATAAGTTTAAAGATGAAATTATTAATTTGTCCTCTATTTAAAATACATGAAAATTACAATATTTCCCATTAGCCCACTAAAAGCTTAAACCCACATTAGATGGATCTCTATTCCTCTTTCTCGCCTCTCCCAAAGTTCATTGCTGACCATCATTCTCTTAGTCGCATTCCTTTTGCCTTGTGTGTCTTGTTTTGTTAGTCAATAGCTCAATGGTGATGGTGATTAATAAATTACTTAGAGTATTTTAAGTGTCGAACCTACAAGAAAGTTGCACTTTTACTAATTTAATTAATAGTTCAAGAAAATAGATAAAATGAATAATTTGATAAAAATATAAATAATAAAAATAAATCAAGAATATAATGATAATAAAAACACAATCACTTGAAGCATTGGGGTTTAGGATTTACTCTATGGGTTGTTAGTTTCTACCCTTTGAGTTAACTCTGATTAATTATTGTGATAATTATTCTTAAAGTATCCTAATATTCTCCCAAATTATTAGTCTCTTTTTAATTAGCATTGAATTTGTTCCTACAATGCCCAAGCAACTAATTACATTGTGAAGTTATAGTTTAAGTCATCATAAATTTCTAGAACTATCCCCAGTATAGTTATTTATGTCTATTTCTTTATATCTAGGTTCTTTTTTCACTCTTAGTCTATCAAGATTACCCATAAATTTAATTAAATAGTGGCTAGTTATAAAATCAACATGAAGAACAAAAGAAATAAATATAATTTAAAAAAGAAAAATATTCATAAATATAAGTACAAAGAGTCAAAATAAAGAAAATAAAAAATTAGCTTCCTAGTTGGGCTATATCCCTACCCTAATTAGGTAACTTAGAAACATATAATAAAATCAAATAACACAATTATAAAATCCCTAATCATGAAAATGATCACTGAGAAACTTAAGGAGTAAAAAAAGAGATAATTATGATTTGTAGAACTCCTCAACAATTTTGCTTTTAACTTTCAAAATGCTTCTACATGTTCTAAATATCTTAGAGAGAATTCTTAAGGTACACATATAAGTAATTAGATGCCTTTCCTCTTGATGGAGGAGAGTATTTATAGTTAAAGTGGAGGCTCCTCCTCTTATTCCTAGTGGATATGGGACTCTAGTATATATATCATGCATGTCTCTTCTTTCTTTCTTTGAATGTTGCGTCTCCTCTCTCATCACTGTTTTAAGAATATATATATATATATATATATATGTACATATAATGAGATTTCAAATGATGACATCATTCCTCTTTCTCTCACACACAGACACACAAACACACAGACACACAGACAGACAGATAGACAGACAAACAGACACACACACACACACACTCTCACACTCACTCACTTTTTTTTTCATTCTTTTATTCCATTTGATTTCTTCTCTTTCCTACAAAAAATAAAAAATAAAGGATATGAGTAGATCTTATAGCAAAATTCTTTCTTATCCTACAATTAAGTGATAAGAGAAAAATATATAAATATTAATTGAATAGATATGAAATCTTAATAAATATAATCAAATCCAAACCAAAATCTATACCTATTTAATTATAAAATATGCACTTATCAGTGATTCCCACTAACCCATCGAAAGCCTAAACCTATGACAGATGAATCTTTGTTCCTTTATCTCACCTCTCCTAAAGTTTATCACCAACCACCCTTCTCTCAATTGCATTGCCTCCGTCTTATGTGCCTTACTTCATTAGTCAATAGCTCAATGGTAACGGTAATTTATTTTGGCCACTAGGTTTTCACACACCACACAATCTGCTGTGTTTGAGAATTCCATTTGGCCTTCGAGTTTGAGTATTAACCAATTTTGACCCCTCAGATAATTTTTTATTAGCTAAACCCTATCTTTGATCAATCAATTTCTTGGCTTTTGAATAAAGGGAGTAATACAATTCTTCATCTTAAATCATAGTTTTTTATCAACCTTAGATTCAAGTATTATTAATGTTTGCTTAAATGTCAAACTTTTTAAGCTTAAATCATGGTTTTTCTTATCAAGATGTTAGTGTGTTGATGGCAAAATTATCAATTTTGCTTAAAAATATATAATTTATACAAGTTAGTTACTTTTGTTGATTTATTTCTTGATTCTACACACAATTTGTAATTTTAAATTTTTACAAATTTTTTCATTGACGACAACTATTCACTCCATTGATGACAACTTTTTACTCCATTGACAACAACCATATACTCTATCGAAAAAAAATAATTTACTCCATTAATGACAAATAATTACTCTAATGACTACAACCATAAACTCCATTGATAACAATAGTATACTTCATTGACTAGTGAACCACCGTGAGTTACAAGTTATGGACATCTTTACTAACCTTTATAGAAATTGTATGGATAGTGCTTTTAGTTTATAACTTTTTCATAATGTTATTTTATTTGACTAATAAATTGCTATGTTTGTTTTTTTGTTTATCAGAAAGGGGTTAGTGTTATTGGTTACCTATTTCTAGATATAGATTATTATTATTATTATTATTATTATTATTATTATTATTATTATTATGTCTATATAATCTGCCTCTTCATTCGTATGACATTTTGATTTGTTGAAGGGACACAATTTATCAAATTGCACTTGTACTTTTTGAGGATAACTGATAATTGTAGAGAGTTACTGGCAGGGTCAAAACTCTCTATAATTAATATGCTAGTTCCAAGTTATCAAAGGGATGTGTTCACAGGATACATTCTTGCCTTTTATATTAATTCATAGCTTATTTGTCTATTAAAATCTTGCCTTAGCCTAAAGGTGGGAAATTATAAATGGATGAGTGTTAATGGCTTGATTTTAAGTCAAGTTGCTTGGCTGAGTTGCTCTTATGCTAGTTATATACGTGGATTTGGTGGAATCTTTTCTATATGTTATTTCCTCTTCTTTAATGTCTCCTATTTTCCTCTGTGACTTGTGGCTTCTTCTTTCTTTTTTGTATTAGTGTCAACTTATTTATTCCTAACAATATTATTTATATATAAGTCTTTTGTGCTTACTATTGTATTGATTGAGCTTTATGATTATTGAGTAATAAGGTTCTGAAAATTTTAATAATGGTTGCTATTGTAATTTTTGAAATCATTAATGAGGCACATAACTCATACTACAATCTCATTACTACTCTTGGTCTTACATTGTTGGATTAGCATGTTGCAACCTATATGGAAGAAAAAGACTTGACTATTTTCAACATATCGAATTGAACTTTCTTTTTTCAGATAAAGCATGATAGAAGAGAAAGCAAAGACAACATAACGAAATATACTATTTCATTCCATACTCGTTGCTCTCCTAGTGAATTTAATGACTAGTAAAATATGTGAAGGAAAATGAGAAATTATAGAAAAGGATAGAGAACTTAAGATTCAATAGATTACTTGATACCTATTGTAAAAAAAAAATTGAAGAGATATTTGTGGAGAGTTGATGCGTGCTTTTGACCCTCTAACTCATGAAATATGCATAAGGGGAAAAATTAAGTAAATGAAGGCTAAGGATGTTAACGACTTGATGGGCTTATGTAGTGAGGGTATGCAGATCACCAAAGATGTCAATGTTGATGACAATGCTTTCAAGAACTTGAGAAATACTTACTATAGAAAGCCTTATAAAGAAATAACTAAAATGATTACATATGGAAAGGAGGTAGCTAAGTTTGAGTTACTTTTTCTAATATATATTGGGAGCCTTATTATTGCCAATCGCAAGTCTTGAGGTGAGTGACCATATAATGAAGGTCATTTATGAGACACAAAAGAAATCACGTGCATATGGTTGGGCTACGTTCATTTTCAATAAAGAATGTTGGAGGATGTATCTACTTCTTAATGGTAAGTGTGTGTTTAATTTATATCATGAAAGAGTGATAGCCTTTCAAAATTTTCTATGTTTAATTTATATGTTTATACTGATCTGTCAAGCAATAAGCAGAATGAATTATTCAATTATCTTAACTCTTTTTTTACCAAAGGGTTACATGTGGCATAACGGTTGCTCTAATAGCCCCGCTGACTAGTAGAAGCACCAATCATCTAAATCTATAATTCCAACCACCATATGTTAGTTTCTCATACTTAACATTAGTACCCATTAGCCAAATTAACTAAATTTAATTATCCAATAATCTAAATATTTATTATTGAGCTAGTCAAAGCTTTTACAACCTTACTTAATTTTAGCATATACAAGGTTAATTCATGATTAATTTTAGCTCACACAACTCCAATAATCCCAAATTCACCTAAAGTTCATCTAAACCCAAAGCCCCAACACTTCAAGCTTTAAATTAACACTCATTAACTCAAAAAATCTTAAATCAAACTCCCACAACCATTTGCAAGACCTAGGGTTCAAGTATAATCTCCTTCCAACTTAGAACTCAACCACCCATTATTCAAAATCCAAGAAAACTAAGGCAGATAGGTAGAGAAGATTGCTAAGAAGCTTACCTAAATGATTAAAGTTCCAAGCAAACCTATAACCTTGCCTAAATTAAAGCCCTAACACAACCTCTATCTTCCTCCTTCGTAATCTAAGTTTTCCCAACATTTTCCTTTATTTTTTTGATCATTTTAGCAACTTTATGCTAAGTCTGTGCTATGTGTTGCAGCATGTGGTGCACATGCCACAACATGTGACGTAGAGAGAAAAATCTAACTATTGCTCTTTCATTCTGACCCTATTTGATCAAACTTCCACCCTAACTTGATCTTGAGGATATTCATAATCCAAAATGTCAATTAGCAACTTGAAAACATGATTAAATTAATTAATCACTTAATTTACTAATTACCCTTTAATTAGCAATTAATTTGCAGATTTAAAACTTAGAATGTTACATCTCGACTAGGTTATTAGATGGCAAAAGCTCTCTATCACATTAGGCTTGGCTCCTTCCCAAAATTCTATCATAAAAGGTGAAAATATTGCAGGTTTTATCACCTTTTGAGACTTTCTCAACTTTAGTTCATCATTACTATCTTTATTAGAACCATCTCCTTCTGCACTTCTATCATTATCATCAATACAGGGTATTAGTTCCTTGCAATCAATCATTAGTTTCGATTCTATATTAATTGTTTCATTGACATTTTCTACTAGTTTCAAATCTACATTAATTGTTTCAACATCATTTTTATGCTTAGACATACCCTTCTCTCTAATATCTATATTCTCCATAATATTTTCCTCCTAATATCTAATAATACTCCCTCAACCACAGATCTCACAATCTGCCCTTCTCTTTCAATTTCTATTTCTCCTTATGTCTCCCCTAGTGGTTCTCTCCCCCAGTTTCCCCTCTTGTTCTACTTTCAAAAGTTCTTTTGCTAGACTATTACCAAGCATTCCCATTATGTTTACATAAATTCCTTTATTCACTAGAGTATTAAATACTATGACTGGAGGAAATATTGGCTAAGCCACATTGCCTTTCACTTTTGGATTATTTATACTAATAGAAGAGAATAGAAGCCTTTGCACATTAGACTTCTTCTGTTGAACAATCTTATTGACTTTGTCACCATCCCAATATCTAAGTAGCTCATCTCATGATGATGGAGCAATACCAACCAATGAAAACTCCTCAAACAACAATATTTGCATGAAAATACATGTGTTAACTAAATTAACACAAAGTAACGCAAACAAATTTAGATTCTTACCATAAAAAATAAAGGCATCTACAAAAAAATTTCTATTTTCCCTTTTTTCAAAGCCATCCTTAATCTCTTTCATCAATTCTTTCACCACAAGATTGGATCAATTGTATGAACGTAATGTGCTTTTATCACAACATGTCATCTTTAATAGCTATTGTGGGACAATTCCCAATGCGGGAAGGCACTACAAGTCCCAAGAGTAAAAAGTACAAACAATGACTCAAACTTTTGATTATGTCCCCTTGACATGAGCATGCTCTTCAAGTCACTAGACCTTTTTCTATCATACTTCCTTTTAAACTCCAAATATAAGTCATTGTTACTAATGGCCACTTCCTCAATAACATCCCCCCTTATAAGGCAATCCCATTAACATTCCAACTAACATCTCATCTATTACTAACCTCATATTTTTAATGAATATTGATGAAGTTATTGAGTTAATCGCTTTAATAATTTCAGCACAAAGAGCATGGCATAATTTAGTACACTTAACATCTAGAATCTTACCAAATCCAATTCTATCTACCATAATCTTCAATTGTCGATTATTCTTGACAAAAACTGCTACTTTCACAAATTGTTGTAAGGAACACCTTGTTAACAATTTTGCTTTACTTGAGGAGGTACTTGCCCTTTCTCTTTCTCTTGTGCAATTCTACATCAACCACACTCTTCTTTCTTCCTCAGACAAATTCTTTCAACTTCCCTTGTACATTTATCGGCTGCCTTTACTATTCCTTTAAACAGCCATTTACCTTTCTTGTCCACCCAAAAATTTTGCTTAAACTTGTGTAAACTAGTCACCTTAGACTTCCCTTTCTTTAGTTCTTTCCCTTTTACCATTATTACTTTGATAAAGACTAACAAAATCTATCGCGTTTGAAATGGGAGAGCGAATGTCACTAAAAAATTTGAACAGCTATGGGATTATTCGAATAAATGGGGCAAAGTTACCAAAGTCAACAACAACTTTCTAGCGCAACATCCTAAGATGGTTCTCTAATGCCAACATTAATGTACTACCAAACTCGCCAATACTCCTCCACTTTGCTGGCAATGACCACTACTAATGCCGTTGCAATGAGCTTAAGGAGAAGAGCTTCACATCATTTGAGGAGAAGAGCTTCACATCACTTTTTTTTTTTTCAAATGTAACAAGGGAAAGATGATCATTATGCGGGTCTCATTTATGACATAGAAGGACCAACTTTTAGAAATTTACCTAAGTCCTTATCAACAACTAAATTCTTGGTGAAGGTTTTTTTTGGGTAATTTTCCCTTTTTATTTTGCCAAGGAATTTTTTTATTAAAGAGAACTATATTTATACCACGTCAAATAAAAGAGATAAGGGATAATAAAATTTTCAATCCTTCAAGTTTGCTTCAATTATTAATTTACTCTCTCAAGTTTAATTTGGATCGATTTGGTGTTTTATGTTTGATTAAATTATTATGTTAGTCTTTTAAGCTTTAAAATAAAAATTAACTATTAAATTAATCTAATGTGTAAAGTATATTGATAATTTGACATATATATGTATCTGAATTAGAACAAATTAACCCTCAAATCAATTTAGTTTTTATCAATCTAATCTCTTATGCTACATTTTAAATTTTTATTAATCTAATCTCTTATTCTTTTATTTTAAAATTTCTTTGAATATGTTCTTTCCTATCTAATTATATTTCTTTTTATTAATTTATATAGTTACCATTAATATTTCCTTATCTATGTTTGTAAATTTTAACTATGTTATCTTCTCTTTACGTAAAAAAATCAATTGATAACTCAGACAAATTAAAAATAAAATGGATGAAAATTAAATGAGAAATTTGAGCACCATTATCTAGGAAATAAATATGAGATGTTCTTCTTGTTAGTAATAACATGGCTTTAAATTTAAGGGTCTATTTGGTTTGAGGGAAGGAAAGGGATGTATTTTGATGTTATTTTATTTGGTTCAAAAGGAGGGAGAAAAAATAATTATATATAGACAGTTTTACTCTTATTTTATTAAAATTATTTTTTTAATAAAATATAATTATCAATGTTTTTATCATGTAATTATAAAGATCTAAAGTAATTATTATTGTTAAATATATTACTAAAAATATACTATTGTTACGTTAAAAAAATAACAAATAACAATTAAAAAAACATATTTTCATTTTCCAACAAAATCATAGCCCTCCCTTTTTCTTCCCACCACTTTTCCTAATCAGGGAGGGTCCTCCTATCTTGGTCAAACAATTCCTGACTCTTTTATTTTTTGAATTGGAAGGAGGCAGGAGGCTAAACTAACCTTGCAGGGGATTGAAGCTATCACCTCCTCTGTATAAGGGATCATTTTGCCACTAGGGCAACGCGTCAAGTGCATACAATGCCTAAGTCTAACTCAAACCCAAAGTGCAAACGACACGTAAAAGGAGAACAGACGGAGGAATGCTATCTTCTCTTAATCAAGAGTAATCAATTGCCTTGTGTTGTGATGAACTTCTTCGTCTTCGTTTCACAAAGATTTGATTCACTCTGAAATCCTGGTATGGAATCAAGGGGTTTGTTTGTGTTGTTGGGGTCGGATTTATAATACTAACACTTCAATCGAATCTGCATCCGCCTAAAGTGATTAGTATTAAATATAGAGTTTAATACGGGTCCACAATAGTTAATGTGGCGACGGAGGAGAGGCCATCAAACTAGAAGTGACGTGTGGAATTGCTGAGAATTACAAACTTCGGGGGTTTTCGTATTGTCTTTGACACAGCAGAGATCAGAAAACGTCAAGGAGAGTTACGAATCATCAGCTTTAGCAGCAATACTGACAGGTGAAGGTTATATAGGGCAAGTGATGGAAGAGCAGCAGCTTGATTTAGTCTTGGTGCCTCTGGGTCTGGTGGTGCTGGGGACGTATCACGTTTGGCTTCTTTGCACCATACTTCGGCATCCATATCGGACTGTCATTGGTCTTAACGCTTTGTCTCGTCACCAGTGGGTTCTTTCCATGATGACTGTAAGCAATTTCTCGATCCTTCTCTCTCTATCTCACCTCTTCTCTGTCAATTCACCGTTGTGTTTGTTGTCTCCCTGAACTTTTTTATTGTACCTACCGACAGAAGTACGACTTTTTTTTTTTTTTAAATTTTTATCGAGATTGATTGATAACAAGTTTATAGCAATAATTGGCTCATTTGGTGGAGGAAACCCCACAGGGTTTAATAAGGACGTCATTTTTCTGTTGCAGTATGCCTTAATTGCATTTTATTATTACCATAAGGTATATTACGTGTTGTGCTGTCGTAAATAGCAATACTTTTCTTCTTCTTGGCTGAATGTTGTATTACTTCTAAGATTTACTGAGAGTTGAGTGTTATTCAATTTGGAGGCCAATTGGTCAGACTAGGAGAAATGATGAGTCTAAATCAATCAGAACCAGGAATTGATCAACATCATCGTTGGACATAGATCCGGGCAACAGACGTAAACATCCCTGGTGAAAAACTCAAAAGCTAATCCTAAATCATAAATATCAGAAGCTTGTCACTTTAAGCTATCTCAAGCCAATGTTAAATTACAATAATATCTCCATGATAATTTAAATTGTTCCCCTGTTGTTTGAAGACTTTTTTTAACTCTCTTCTTCTTTTTATATATATATACACACACACACTTTACGTTTAGAGTTGTTTGGATGGCTTTTGTGGGTTTTGATTGGTTGGTTATCCCTTCTTGGACGGCTTTGTTTAATATACTCCTCGAAATCTATAAGCATTCTTGCTGGACTACATCCTGTGAAGAGTAGATTTAAGACATGAGGCGTTAAAGATTCTTATTTTCTGTTGCCCCAAGAAGATATTGCTCAATATGCTTGTCTGTCAAAGGAACTTGACAAGATTCATGGTTAAACTTTCAAAGTTGACTTGATTTCCTTTACTGAGATGAAGTATATAATCAGCTTTATTTCCTAGTTGGAGTATGAGAGAGAGAGAGAAGAAAAGTCTTGGTCGCACGTTTATGGGTTGATGGATCAGAGGCACAATCTCCGTGCTTGCAGTATCTCTCCACTGAATATGATGCAATTGTTTTGGTTATCATCTCTACCATCTTTGACCATCAATTCTTCATTATTAAAATGCTGATGCTAATATTGCTGTCAGATACTTTACACTGACATCCTGATGAGGATAATTCTTGCTGCTTATTCTGGTAATACCCGTCAGTGGATGTTATTGTAAGGAAGTCATTTGCCTGTGAGAAATTAAAGAAGCAGCAAGGCGTTGCTTAGGACCTTGTTTAATGGGTTAAGGGAATTAATAAGCGCACAGATAGTGCAGGCTATTTGAACTTTCAACTTTATGATCCTGTGAAGCAGAAGGCCCTTGATATGGAGGAAATTGCAAAATGATTTATAAAGGCTTCAAGTCTATGGTTGTGAAATTTCAAAAAGACAAATCTCTAGTTGACAAATCTGCATAAAAATTTCTCTTGAGTGAAGAGATTACGTTTTGGCCCAGAAAAAAAAAGAGTAAAGGAGATTACGGATGAGACCTCAGCCGGTTGAACTTTTGAGCACATGTGCGTTTCACAGGTCAATGAGCAATTAAAGACTAACGGGAAAAAACTTTGGCCATTTGGCGCATCGTTCTGCTCATTGAACACTATAATGTGGCTCAATTTCTTGAGCATAGTTTTTAAATTATTGTTCAATTTGCAGAAAATTTGTTCTTCTGAATCTGTAGTCTATCATGATAGTGGTCATTTATGTCCATTTACCTTGAAGGTTTTGGTTGATAGTTGAGCTTATTCTCCTCTAATGCTCTGTCTTAGATTCTTTCTAAGTTATTGCATTTAGATGGAATTCCATCTGAATTATTATTGTTTTTTTTTTAATTTTTTATTCTTAAATCTTCAAATCTGTTGATGTTGTATCAGTTATCACTTCTCAGTATATGTGATAAGTTACATAGGGCTAAATGAAAATTGGATGGCACAATAATAGAGGATACATTAATTACAGGAGAAACAGAATAATTCTTTTCTAAACTAAGTGATATGGGGGTGTCATACTTGATCAAATAAGGTAATAAATATAATATAGTTTTTTTTATTTCAAAAAATTGATTACACTCGTGTATATTTTATAATTGGAGTACTAAAGTTGAGAGGAGAGTGATTTGGGAATATTATTGGATTGATTATATTTTGTTGATTAGATACGTTCTAGCTGGTGTAAGGTTAAGAGGCATTATGGATTGATCTCTTGTCCAATTTTCTTCCTCTTTTCTTTTACTTGCATCACCTACCTTGTCCTAAAATTTTAGTAGCCATCTCGACAATATTTATCATAATTCATGTAACGAATTCTAAATTGAACTCCATTGGCGCATTTTCAGGATCCCTTTAAAAATGGGGTTTTGGCGGTTCAAACAATTCGCAACAATATCATGGCATCTACTCTTCTTGCTACAGCAGCAATCACACTTAGTTCACTAATTGGTATTTTTGCAAGCAATGATTCAACATCCAAATTGCTTTATGGCAACAAGGGATCTCTTTGTGCTGCAATCAAGCGCCTTTCTATCTCAGTATGCTTTCTTATCGCATTCCTATGCAATGTACAATCTATTAGATACTATGCACATGTCAGCTTCTTAATCACAGCACCTGCACTCAAAGGTAAAAAAGATTTTATTGAGTATGTTGCAAAAACATTGAATCGGGGCAGTTTTGCTTGGTCCCTCGGTTTGAGGGCATTTTACTTATCGTTTGCTCTTGTTCTCTGGATTTATGGACCCATACCTATGTTTGCTTGCTGCTGCTTGACTTCTTTTGTATTGTACTTCTTGGATACGACAACTCAAATCACACGAGATCTTCACAGCAAGTCCTTCAGGGAGAGGGAAGATGGAGATGCTGAATTAGCATAAGTCTGTTATTGCATCTGTAGTTGCACCAGGTGAATTAGATGCTCATTAAACTTGTATCTTACCCCAAAGTTTAGTTGTGAATTGTGTATATCGATCACTGAAATAGTGTGTGTGTGTGTCCGTGTTCTGAGTGAGAGAAAGGTTATGGCTGTGTATACCATCTCGCGGTTGCATAATTAGTGCTTTGTGATTTTAACTTGGTAGTAAAAAGTATATTTCACGAAGAAATTTTGGTAGGAATAAATTTATATTGTATTTATTATTAAAAACTGCATATTTTGTTGTTATTGCAAGACTTGAAAGACCAACTTTTAGAAACTGCATGAATTATATGTTTTGGTCTTTATTCTATTTGTACAAGTTTAATGATCAATATTTGTCACGTCAGATTGGATAGTTTTAGCGAATGATCTTTACTCTGGCCAAGTGAAAATTTGGAATGATTTAGTGGGTTAAAAAAAAAGAAAAGAAAAAAGAAGAAAAGTCGTGCGATGCGTACATGTAATACATCATGAATTTATGTTCCAACATATACAACTGTACATCACATCAAGTCATGCTTGTGTGGCTGAAAAGAACACAGCTGAGCTTACTGTGTGTAATATGTTGAGATAACCCTACAATTGAACTTGCTGATGCAATGACAGGCAACACTTCAATAAAGAGGTCATAAGTGTTATCATTGGTTTGCAGGTCAAAATATGAGAATCACTTTAACTGGAAGAGCATCAAAATAGGAATTTTTCCCATTCGTATTTTTTCCCCCTCTCCATAAGCTTCTTCAGTACTGATGTTCATATAGTCATATGTTATGATGATTATACTTGTTGATTCTTTCATTTAAAGATGCTGTTTACATGTATTTATATAGATGTCGAAGAGTGGAGAAAAAACTAGAACAGAATTGTAACGTGTATTGTGTGGAGAAGCAGAAATATTTGGAGTTGATGGGGGCAGTTCAACGTATATTTGTTGGTTCCCTAGCTAGCAATTTGCCTTTTGTATGTTAGTTGTTGGTTTCTGACGTGCCTTTAGTTTTCATTGGATGAATTTCTCAGCCGCCCGGAACTTTTCTGCCCTGTGATTCCGTGAAGAAGGCCCTTGCGATTGTGCCTCATCACGCACTAACCTAATGATACATATTTGTACTGCCATGGGATAAGTTTTATATGATATGCATCGAAAACTTTAAAGCGTATTTAAATTCAGGTTGAGAATCTATAAGAAATATCAAGACATAATATTTCATGCTTATTTATATTATGCTTATTTAAGTGCATTTAAATATTTTGAATTGTTTAATTAACATATGATATATTTTACTGTAAATTTGTGTCAAGTAGATTCATAATTTCTTAAGCATCTTATTTTCACCAAATTTCATAGACGTTATTTCTTAATTTGCATAAAATTATAAGTTAATGAACCGTCAATTTAATGTCAGAATTAACCTTATATATATATGTATGTATGTATGTATGTATGTATCGTGTTTGCTTTCAGTCAAATTTTTAGTTGATCTTCAAAGTCAAACATATTGGAAGCATGCACTAATTTACTAGTTTTTAAATTGAATTGGTTGATCTAGTGCAAGTTTTTTATCACTGAAAACAGTCGCTTTTAAATCTAGTAAGCATGTGAGTATCTTCAAGTCACGCAATTTAGTTGAAATTAAGGCAGACTAAATCCAAGTTCAATTAACCAATCGACTGATCCAACTCTAATTTTGACTGTGAGTGTGCGGGTGTATGTTTTTGGCCCATCTCTCTGTGTGCATGCACATAAAACATAACAGCATTACAAAGGTCCCTCGTTATGCGATAACCCTAAATAAGGTTTATAGAACGAGTCATGAGTGAACTAATACTTACCAATTCTCATTCACAAAAATATTTGCCAAAATGAAAATGGACTTCTTTTCAAAATAATCAACGAGCCACACACAACCAGAAGTTACATTACTGATCATCAACATCTCAACCTGTAATGTATAACATATTACCAAAAAGAAAGAATGTTGATGTTTGGAGAGAATAAATGGAAGTCTAATTGCGAGATTTGGTGTGAGTCCAAAAAATATCTAATTTTATAATTCGAGTATGATGCAAGATTGTGATAAAACAGCCTAAACCTTCTCCCCAACTCTCTAGCTCTGTATTCTCTTTTAGTATAAATCCACAAAATTGTGAAATTATCAACAGTAAAAATTATACGTGAATGCCAAGAATCTTTTGTTCAAGTGGGCATCAAGACATGCATCCTTGTAATTCTCGCATCGCGGGTCCAAGCCATGCCTTCAAATATATATCTTAATTACCGTTTGTTGAATGAAAATTAAAAAATAATATGTGAATCTTTTCTTTTAATATTTAATTAGCACATGTAAATAGATGTATCAATTGTGTGTTTCCTGCGGGACAATTACTACAAGGTACTTATGGCTCTAGTTTAGGTACTTGTAAGCTCTATCTGAGCTCATGCGTGCTGATTTTTCCAAGACAGTCATGCTTAAACAAAGATGACATATATCTAGTTACTGTATATTACATACTGACCAACTAAATAAAATAAAATCAGATAAGTGGCTTCTGTCATTTCATTTACAGGCCGAGCAACTAGAAGATGTCTTGTGTGTGTGACCTGGATCGGGTTCAGGATTTAACAGACTGTCCTTCTTAAGATCCAATCCAGTTGGTTTAGAAAATTAGAGGACCTTAATTTTCTTCTTTCACTTCAATCTTCCCTTGGACACACAAACATGCAAGTACCAGCAATACCCCACACGTGATTTTTCTTTTATGCTTGCGTGCTGTGCTTTTATAATTATGTGGCTCGCATTGTTTACAGGAAACGGTTTCTGTCTTCTTGGATGTTACCCCTTAGAAAACGAAGCCTCTGTGTCTGTTTGATTCCACTGTCTCACAGTTGTAATTTGTAAACCATTTCAAAATTTTTCCCACTTTCATATGACACTTCCAATAATTGACAGGGACCACGCCTTTTTCACTTTTATTCTTCTGTACTGTTCACGCACGGTAAATACTATATTTTCAAGGACCAGATTGTTGATAAAAATAAAAATAAAAATGCAAGTTGTACCATTGAAGGACCGGATTTATACATCAAATCATCACCCAGTGACAAGTTTTCGACCTCTTTTGCTGTTATCTGAACAATATATATATATATATATATATTAACTGACTGCATATATATTTTTGAGATCACCTTAGCAAATTAATGAACAAGTTGGGGCAAAAGTAACTTGGAGGAAGAATCCTGAATAAGTAAGTATATGTCACACGTTCGTTGTATCATGGTCAGTTGGACCCATTAATTGTATTCGCTTTGTTCAGCTACTCTCTGCTATTTCCCTGATTTCTTCCTACCACAAAGAAGATGAAGCGTGGTCGTGGATCAGTCTCTCTCCTGCTAATCATTCTGTGTGATCAATGATCATATATATATATAGATCATATAATATATATATATATATATATGATCAAAAGAACGTGAGATTTTTCTTTCAGAAGAAACCAGAAGATACATATATGATCCAACAACGCCTTAATGTTTTATAATATTAAAAAAATAATGCTATACGTCTTTATAACCTTTTACACACACAGAGAGGTGTTATTAATAAATTATAGATCCAGTTTACGTTTTACCAGTGCTGCACAGACTCTCCCATCAGTTGCTCATATGCCCAGTTCTTCAGATACACCATCAACAAACTGACTTGTGATCTCTAGCTTGTCACTGCGCCTGTATACATGTACTGATAGTGAAATGAACTAGCAGGAAATAAAATAAAATGAAAAAAAGAATAAAATGATTGGTTCAGAGGAGAAATAATAAAACTTTGACAGAGAAAAATTAAAACATGAATTAAGAGGTGATGTAGCTGGAGGGGGGGGGAGAGAGAGATATAGAGGAATTATGAGGAGAGGCTGAATGTGATGACAGAAGAATAGAGAGCACAAAGGAATGAAATGCAGTGAAATGAGTTTCATGTGATATGCATATCATCATCTGTGCTCTCTATCTTCTGTCAACAAGCCTCACCATACTCATCTTCTCTCTACACTCTACAGTATCAGAAGAGAAGGAGATGAGATAATAATAATATATCTCAGCAAGAGAAAATTAAATCACCGGATTTGCAGCTTTGGAATGTTAGCTCTCTCACCACAAGAACCTATTTATAGGAAAAATGGAAAGCCCTTAACATGAATCACTATTCTATAATGGACTAATTCTACTCCGTTTTTGTTGTACCCTACTTTTGTAACCACTTTTCACGAGATAAAATATTTTCTAAAGGACACTCTTGTAACCGTCCATTTACGTACCTCATGTAAATCCATGCATGCCAATACCTTGTGGGAAACTGTACTTTATCTATCAAAATTATAATATATATACATATACATATATATATTCAGTTAGATTATTGTAGTTCAAAGATAAAATTAAATTTCTTCTGATCGCATTTATTTATGCGGGAGGCCGGTTCGCCCATGTACTGTAGGATTTTCTGTAAATCTACTGGTATCAACGTATATTTTATGAAGGTGAAACTCACAATCCAAATCGTATAAAGTTGTTGTGATTTACATCTATTTTGTTCACTTACTATAAGTGGTGTGTGAGGCCCACAATATGCAGTTACTCCACTGAAGTAGGACCTTGAATGGGTCAAGGCAAGTGAAAGTGAAGCTGTCAAGTGGTTCAAAAATATTGTGGTACAATATCGTTAATACTATATTTTATCATTTAGTTAACTAATAAATATATATTATATGCTGACGAATTAGTCTTTATCTCTTTCTTTAACTTTTCCAAAGTTGGTGACTGAGGAGTAAGGCGACTTGAGTGAATTGATATTCCGTATTTAGAGCCATTAGTTTTGAAAGAAACCTAACCACACAATAGCAGAAGGTTGTGGATGATGCTGTGTAATATGCGCGTGGTTGGCTAGTCACCATCACCAAGCAGGCTATTCAACCAGATCAGTTTCAGGCAGTCTACACTGAACCAGAACATATTTTTAATAATATATACTACGACATCTTGAATACCGCACAGTATCAAATGCATCTTAAATTTCCTTTCACATGGATTTTCTTTTGTGGGTATGCAATTGCACTTTTCATATTTGGGGCAGCAATATTTCTGTATACATGTTTTGATGTTCTCAGAAGCAATTGGTTTTGCATTGTAAATAAATCAGGATACAATTGATTTGGTTTGTCTGGGGTATTTTTTTCTATTATAAGTTTTGATCAAATCTCCACATTTATTATTTCATTCATGGTAATTATTCAAGAACAATCTTATATTTATAAGGATAGCTCTACATTGTGGATATAAACACCCATGTTCTCATATGTTGAATAAATATACACACAAGAACCAACAGGAGTTAGGTTGAGAAGAAAGAACTAGTTTTTATAATGTGGTGAAGCATCACTCGAATCTCAATAGGAAAGGTGCGTGTGGAGTATAATTAACAAAGTGACAACCAACAAATCTAATTAAGTGTATCAGCTTCTTTATTTGCTCTCTCTTTCTCTCTGTTTTTTTGGGCCAACTTTGCTCTCTCATTTTTGCCAAAGAATTGGTGAAGCCAAGTGTAAAAACGTGGCTGTCTATTCATGGTACATGGACCCAGTAAAGAAACAAGTCTAAAATAGAAACTCTGCTATCGATAAAGAACAGGTCTACACAGTTCTAGCATATTGAAATTAAGTTGCATAAGCACGAAACCACTTCAGAACCCACGAAAGTCAGACCACGAGATTAATTTAGGGTAAACCAATCAACAAACATTGGATAACGAAGAACATATAACTTACCCACAAAAGTCAGACCACAAGATTTAGGGTAAACCAATCGATAATGAAGAATATATAACTTGGAGAAAAAACCGTGCAAAATATTGCTTTCAAGAGGAATCACGTCTCGAAGTTTCAGTTCAAAGAGAGATTATGAAAGAGAAGATGGATACGTTTGGCAATAGGTTAAGGATATGCCAATGTGTTAAATTCGCTATGAAAAAGAATTTCCCAAGAAGCAGGATCTTTGTATATTTGCTATAACAGCATCTCCATAATTGCCACGAATATCTTCCCGCATGCAGCTATTTGTGTGGCTCTCGGATAGATTTTTATTCTGTGTGTTCCTTTACATACTTTTATTCTCTTATATCACTCTATTTGAAAATCACCATATATCATTGTCGAGGATTATCATTCTTTTGAAGCTTACTTTTTGAAAAGCTTTAGCAAAGAGGTAGCGTTTAGGCCACGAACACGTTCAAAGTTTCTCCCCGTGGATTTTTGAAAAGATATGCAATGCAATGTTAAAATATAGAATAAACTTTTCAATGATGAGTTCAAATAGAACGGCAGATAACAGAGCATATTCAGAGAGTGAGAATGAATGAAAAATGGTGATTTTTTTTAGATGAAAAAAAAAAAAGACTTGAGCCAATATTTTGAATTCTACAGTAATGGTCTTACTTTCATATTGACCTTTTTAAGATTCCTGAGAGTATGGTCCTGCTGAACTCCTGATAAGGATTGACGATTTGCATGATAAGCATGGAAATAATCACCCAAGGAAAGTTGTTGAGGTGAATTACTTCTTCATGACTTATCATGCAAGAGATAAATCTTTATGTCCTCATTTTCCTCTGAATTATAGTAAGGGTTATGAACTGTAATGTTCAGGAAATGTGACAGTAGCATGGTTGAATTTTCTCCTTCAATATGATATAAGCAATAATAAGTCCCATGTTGTGAAAAGAAGGAACAATATTATTGTGACAGGTTTTCTCTGTTCCTCTAAACCTAGTTGAACTCGATGTTTATAGTATGGCGTGGATCCAAAGATGAGTCATAACAGCATTGACAGTGAAAATATATGTGTGTCGCAGAGTGAATCATGAAATGAGTTGAAAGTGACACAATCAGATCAAAATTAAAGTAACCTGCTACTCTTATCTCACCCTTCTCTCCTTTCTTCAATTTCTTTCCACAGGGAGAAGCATCTAGCAACCTCGAATGTCAACTTCAAACGGACAGCCAGTACCTAGAAATGAAGGTGCTAGCTAGAGCAGCATTGATGATCTTCCAATTTTTGCGACAGATCTTGCAGATCCTCCTCTCTTACCACGAGAATTTCTAATTCCACTAGCACCTTAAATCTGAATCTTGTTGACTTTTAAGATGCAATTTAGATGCATTGTTAAAAACAGGTATGTGAAGACGTAGTTATCAGATGCATCGTATAGCGTGGCGAGCTACAGAGGGACATATTGTATGGCCAAGTTCAAGTTTCTCGTCCCACATCGGCTAATAAAAAGAGCGAGGTTTACGATAATGCCTATAAAACGAAGATTTAGACGCACTTTGCTGCCATCTTTGCGCTTGGGGCAATGACGCAGCTAGTGAGGTTCCAACCGAGGCGCGTCTATTGCTGGTTGAAAACTATTTCCAAACCCCCTCTTGGGCCCTGGGTTTGGCTCAGGCCCTTGAGAATTTCTGGAAGGGCTCCCTCTGGGGTAAAGCCCTACAATTCTGAAGTTTAAGCTATGTTAATAACTGGTCTGGGTTGACTTAACGGGGCTGTTTGGGGTTCATGGAGCGACGTTTTACTTTCCAGTTGAGTTTGGTGCCCCGCCCACCGAGTACTTGTGACCATAGGACGCGGTAGTACGCTCTGATTGTCACCCATACTAAGTTAATTGGGTCCATTTATAAATGGACTTAAAATTTCAAATAGGGTCGACAGATATTAAGACTTATATCTATTCTCATTGATTCAATATCATTTTAATTATATTAGGACGGATTTTGTCCCAACCCGAAAACAATCAAGATGAAATTGAGAGACAAAATAGGAAAAAGATTTGGGACAGGATTCGAGATTACCACAGAAATATCCCGTCCCGTCCCGAATATTATATATATATATATATATATTAATTTTATTTCAAAAATATATATTAATTATATCAAATATAATTTCAATATATGCAATTCTTATTTAAAATTAATTTTTTTATATTGATAATTTCAATGACATAAAGTAAATAAGGTGATATCTTTTTTTATAATATATTAATTATATTAATACAATTTATTCTTATATCTATCTATTTAATAACTTTTATTTTTGTCATATTTTTTGTTTTATTTTAGAAAGAGTAATTAGCTTAATACATTTTAATTGAAGTAGAAGAACAATAATTTGATATTGTACTTAACTTGCATGTTGTTATTTCTCTTATAACTTAGAAATCATTTGTAATGGCTATCACAGTGTTTAGTTGTGATTAATATAATTCAATAATTGATTTTAAATTGTTGTGATTTATGTAGTTGTGTTGTTTTAATTTTAAACTTAATAAATTATATGATTTAAAATTTTAATGAATGTTATTATCTAAATCTTTCCCTAATATTGTCCAATTTATTGGATCAACGAAAAGTTTCGATTTCGTCCCAATCCCTAACAGGACATGATGACTTTCGGGATATGATGGGTCACAGGATAAACATTTAGTTTTGATCTTTTTTTAGGACAGCACATAGGACAAGGGTGTTCTGGTCCCATGAACACCGCTAGTAGATATGTTTAAGCATTGGAAAGAAATCAACCCAGCTGCAAGCATGCCATCACTACAAATTTAGCATCTACATTAATCTATATGGAAAAGAAACATTTTATTTATAAGGCTGAAAATTCCTTATTTCTTGGTAATATTAATAAATACTTCTTCCATTTCAAATTGTAAAACAATTTTGAGAAATTTTATTATCCCAAAATATAAAACAATTTAAAAAATAAAGTTTCATTAATAATATTTTTTTAATATTATCTTCAAATGAAGAGAGAATTAAAATGATATTGTAGCATAATGATTAAGTATATTAAAAATTTTTGAATGTTTATAATTTTATTTTATTAGTATACATAATCTTGTCTCAAATTATCTTAATTTGGGGTGGAGTACTTAAA
The DNA here is from genome assembly GCF_029017545.1 of Prosopis cineraria. Taxonomy (NCBI): domain Eukaryota; kingdom Viridiplantae; phylum Streptophyta; class Magnoliopsida; order Fabales; family Fabaceae; genus Prosopis; species Prosopis cineraria. Next base: position 38,706,966 of record NW_026555332.1, read on the forward strand.
ATTAATTTTTTTAAATTTTTTTATTGAATTGATATTATAATAAAAATTAATATTTTAAATCACATGCAAAATAATTTTAAAAAAAAGGTGAAAAGCATGCCAGACCTTCATAAATTAAAAAATATTGTGTGAATTAAAAAAAAAAAAAAAGACTGGCAGCCATGACCCGAGACGAAGGAGCAGAGCCTAGCCAGTTTCCTCATCTTCATGTCTGCAAAAACACGTATATATTGAGCCAATAAAAACTCGTACGTTATGGTCTAGAGGGTGCAGATATTCTACATGCACAGCAACACCCCTAAACGTGCCCATGAGACAAAAAGTTGGCTACACAGTATTCTGTTGTGTGGAAAACAAAACACAAACCCGCATTAGCTTGGGTGATGGCGAGGATGAAAACAAAGGAGGAAATGAACACAATCAATGATATCACACAACGGTACAGAGAAGACACGCCCATGCTTCTGCCCTTAATTATTGCCTCTTCATAGTTTATAGAGCCATCCAACAAGTTGGTTGAGGGAGTTTCAACTGATTTAGTTTATAAGTTGTGTACATTTGTCACTGTCATCAAGAAAAGACGTAAATGCAAGATTAATTCAAGTCAAAATTAATTGAGGTGTTGTGACATTCTAATTTAATTTTTAAAATTAATTAGAATTAATAAAAAATAGAAAGAATGTGTGAAGATAAAAAAATTAATTAGGAAATTTTTCAGTTGAACTTAGAATATAATTTTATGTTAAGATATATTTTTAAAAAATGAAATTAATAACAATAATAATAAAAAGGTTAAGGCCTATTAACTTAAATGTTGAGTTATAATGTAATAATAATAGTAATAGTAATAATAATAATAATGATGATGAATGAGAACGAGAGGCGGTGGAGGGAGCATGTAAAAGTTTTGAGAGAGAGAGAGAGAGAGAGAGAGACTTTAAAAGATTTTAAGGTAAGATTTTATGCTTAAAACTATTTTTATTTCTACTTTTAAAATTTTTTTTATAAATATTTTCATACTTTACTAGAGCTTTCCAATGATAGTAATATTTTAATACATAAAGTAAATTTTAATGTTAGAACTTAGAGTAAGTATTGACTTTTAACCACAAAAACTACAAAATTAGTAGGGATAAATTAGTACTTAAATTCTATCTATTTAGGTTTATTCTATTAACTAATTTGAGAGTCTAAAATTAAGATTTTAGCTATAAAATTTATGATTTTTGATGTATAGAATATTTATATTGATTAAATTGTGTTTTTGGGATTTAGATAAGTTAATTTAATTTAATTTTGAATTTTTATCCAGGGGGTTTAGATTGGAAGGATGTGGTTGTAAATTTGAGAAGTTTAGATGTGGTTGTAAATTTGAGAAGTTTAGTTAAATTTTATATTTAATTGATAAATTACTATATATATGGGTGTGTATATATATATATATCTCTAATGATATTTATATCATTCGATATCGTAAATTAATTTGTTATTGTAGCTAAGAAATTCCCTATATGTTTGAGTTAGTTATAGCTTGGAAAAGAGGTAACATTAAAATATCCTTTCATATATTGAGATATTAGTTTTTATTATTGTATATATATAAATATATATTAATATTTGTATGATCTTATTGTGGAATGTAACATTTGTTTTATATGACATAAAAAAAGTAATAAGGATGACTAGTAATGCGATTGTTTGTTTGGAATTAATGATTGAATATTTATATCGCGTGGTCTGCCTCTACCACGCATGTAGTGATTGACCTTTTTCTTATAGTTCTCAGTGTCTTTGACATTTTGAGATGATGGGCACCTCTTTTTTTAAGGAGGGAAGTCATATTCTAATGGCAATATATCTTTGGCCAGGTATAATGTCAGTTGAAACTCCAACTAGTGGTTGCTTATAAGGGAGTTGAGAACTATAAGGGTGAGATTTGAAAATGTATCATTATTTTTTTTATTTGATATTGATTTAGAATTTGATATATAATTGTGAATTTTGCATTCCTTGTTTTGTGTATTAATTGTGAAATACATATCTATAAATATGTTTTGTGAACTGGTTTCAAAAAGTATGTTGATATATGTTAGAATAATCAATTATTATTGAGATTTTGATCTCACATATTATTTCTTATCATTTTTTTAGGTGAACAGTTAAGTGGAGCTAAAAGAAGAGCATCAAAGAAGTGAGCTTGGGCTTCCTTCTCTTGGCTTGACACATGATTTTTTATTTATTTTGTAATTATAGTTGTCATGACCTAAGGACCCTATATAAATTTTATTTTAGATAATTGTTGTAGGTTATTTGATTAGAATTATTTAATCTTTTTGTTTGAATTGGATAATTTTTAAACATGTCGATTTAGACTATAATTTTTTATTAGGCCAAGTCCATTTATTTTGGATTATTGTGCATGTTTATGGTATAAAAAATGTGTACTTAGTAGAATTGATGATATTTATAAATTATTGTTGAACTTTGAACTTGCTATAAATTGTTTATTGGATTTCATCTATTCTAAGCTCAATGATGATTGTTACTCTCATTGTTATTTTGTTTAAGCAGGTATATTTATTTAAACAATATTTATTTATAAAAAAAGGGAGAAGGTTTCCTTTTGTGAACAACTTTTGATAAAAATCAGGTCCGCTACAGGTGTGCTATTCAATTTGAATGTTGAGCCAGCGTTGAGTGAAAAATTACACATTTCAGCTATATTTGATTTGATACATGCTGACCCAATCCGATCTCCGGTTTTTTTATCTTGTGCGTGCGCGCGCGTGTTTTTTTTTTTTTTTTAAATGTTTCGCTGGCTGTATAATATTAGACCTATATTTGGATGTCAACAAAGAAGAAAATCTCAGCAACGATGAGAACTAAATTGATTGTTTTTGTTTTCATAGAACTATACGGTATCCCATAACTATTTGCTAATCAGAATTTTAGCAAATAATTAAATGCGATAGAGATTGAAGAGTTTGATGATTTAATTTAAAATGAATTTCTTATTTGAAGTATTTTTTGCAACTAATGTGGGTTTGGATTTTCTTTGCTTTCAACTCCAAAACTACATCCTAGGCCAACATTTATTTTTCCAAAATTATGTCTTTATTATTCCCATTTTAATCATTTTTGCTTTTACTAGGAAAAATCTGTTTTAAATCATGCCTTCCCCCCCCCCCAAAAAAAAGTTATGATCATGCTAATGTAGTATTAATAATTTAATGAAGGATATTATAAGAAAATTACTTAGGTCCTATAAAAAATTTAAATACAAAAAAAATTTCATGAAACAACAAAATTACTCTAAAACTCATGTCATTATTTAGTGTGGCTGTCAATCAATACTGGATTGTTGTTAATTGAATTGTTCAATTGACAACAAAACAGCAATAATTAACACCTATCAATTTCAATGGATTAGGCCCAGCCCATCATATATCAACAATGTAATCAACAATTTCAATGGATTTAAGGATAATTTCAATGGTTAGGCCCAGCCCATCATATATCACATATACAATTGCTTGGGCCATATTTTAGGTTGAGTGGGCTTGTTACATTTGGATCAAAACTCTTCCGTTTATAAATGGGTCTGTAATTTCAAATTGAATCGGTACTCAGGTACATGTATTGATAAGCATAGCCGTGTACTAGCTTTCTTTCTTTCTTAGTTCTGTTTTGTCTTTGGAGTCAATGTGAACTAGCCTGTGAGGACTTCTCAGGTTCTGTTTATTATCTGGATCAGATTTAAACATTATCCTGTTAATTTGAATAGTTTATATCAAATTTGAATAATATCAGAGGCTGTAATTAATATAAGCGCTATCACAAAAAAAAAAAAAAAAAAAAACAGAGGGAGGGAGGGGGTAAATGAAATTAAAGGGAAACAATTCAAAATAAACAAAATTGAAGTGTTTAACATTTGACCGGCTCATCACCATCACTAATTTATTGTCCAAATTGACTGTTTTAATCTTTTAAGCACTTGTCTGCCCCCAAAAAAAAAAAAAATCTTTTAAGCACTTGAGAACAAACTCTTGCAACTAAATTTATGAAGTGGTCAAATCTTTTAATCAACTCGCCCCGTTATAATAAAATTGCTTGTTACAATTGACATATCATCACTGTAAAATTAACATCTAAATTAATTTTTATACAAAACTTTTTTATTTGTTATTGTCACTTAGGGTTCCTTTAAGATATAAACCTTTTAATTTTGGCCCTCTAGTAAATTTTGGTCAATATGAAATCTCGAATTTAAATTTATATAAATATAAAAAAATACTTTTAAAAGAACTACTGTCTTGTCGATTTGATTATATTATTCAGGAAAGTTTGAGTTTTAAATCTCTCTACCTCTCACTTACCATTTGAGCTAGATTCATGCTTCTTTTTTTCCCCCCGTTGTTTTATTGATAAATAATGGATCTAATAACAAGTTTTCAGCCATCCCTGTAGAAATAACTTCTAGATTAATTTATGTGCAAAAGGAATATTTTATAAAAACTCGCATGATAAATGTAAAGGGATAGGGCTTGAGTTTCGATGTTTTCTGTCTTTTGGAACCGTTAACTAACAAACGGTCTTTTAATAATTTGTCTTTTATCATGGTTTCTTACTTTCTTCGAATTCAAGTGAGAATGGTCCAAACTTCAACTTAATTTGTTACAAGAAACTCACATGATAAATGTATCGCTACAAAAAATGATAAATTTTTTATATAACTATCTAACTAAATCGGATTCGAACACTACCAATCCTAATTGAGAGTAGCTTTTCTATAGACCTTTTATGCATATTTATACAGCTTGAATTTGAAACCTTGTACAATTTGTTATATCTATTTTGAACCCTCGTCCAAGTTGCAAAGTTGTTTATCGTAATTGTGCAATCCCTTCATACAAAAACACATCTATTTTATTTTTTCAAAAGAAGGTAGAAAAATACGTGTTTTCTTAGCTTATAAAGATGTATGTATTTCATATTTGGACATACATGTATTAAATATATATATATATATATATATCATTTATTCACATAGCTGCCGGGGCGGAAGGACGAGATCCCGCCGGTGGACGCGGCCGACTTGGCAAGGCACATAGTTTCCTCCTCCTCTTGCTCATCTCGTATATAGTATTTAACAAGTTCACTTTGTGTGTTGCCTTTTCTGTATGGAAGTTAAAATGAAAGAAAAAAAGAAGAAATTAAACGACGGTGTGTGTGTATACTGTATTGTTCTAGGCATAGTAATACTAAATAAATGAATACAAACCCGCAATTAGGATTGAGAAATGGGTGGAACAGGCCCTTGTGGGCTTAGGCCTTGAAATTCGATTTCTCAAAATTCTTCCAAATCTTGAGGCTAGACTAATAAGCCCAGTTACGAAAAAATAAAAAATTAATATTATAATTTAATTAAAATATTTTAAAGTTAAACATAAAGTAAATCATGGTAATTACTCTAGTTGGCAAAAAAATAAAATAAAATTACTTTGATATGGTGAGAATCATAGTACTCGTATAAGACAATCAAAGATCAAAGTATTGGCTACCTAGCATCCACAGCAAGACAACAGTTGTGTGTGGAAAGTAGATCGTGAGAGGAGCGAGGGAGAGTAGATGCGATAGATGTGAGGGGTGACAGGGCAAGTAGATGTAGGAGGGAGAGCTAGGTGAATTGAGTGAGGTAGAGATAATGGACGGTTGATGGAAGAGCAGAGGAGTGACTGTAAAATCTTTAATTTTCAAGCTAAGAGAGTGAGAGTGTTGATCAAACAAAGAAGGCTGAGAGAGTGAGAGTCGAGATGTTAGAAAATAAAAAAGTTTAAGCCTTAGATTTTTTTTGTGCATCATTTTTATATATATTGCAAAAAAAAGATAATAAGGCTTGAAAGGCTACTTGAGTCTATTTTTCGAGACTTATTAGGGCCGAGCCTAAAAGCTTGATTCTCTTAAAAACCTCTTATTTTTTAAGTTCGAATCCTTATTTAAACAGAGTCTGTAAGTCCGACTCTTATTCTTAACTCTATCTGCAATAACTTGAGTGGATGGCAAGAGAAGAAGAGCGGAGACAACGAATAGAAGCAGTATCAGAAAACGCTTTGGAGAAGCCATACCCATCGACTCTCCCCTTGTGCTTTGTCTAGTTTATATGCCTCGCTGGTGGCTTCTAATTTATAGAGTTATTACGTATTTATTATTTTTATAATTTAACATTCTTAATAAAAGTTTTATAAAACAATAATATAATATTAAATTGTCTAAATTTGATTCAACGGTCTATGTCAATGAGAAGTCATCAAGAGGAAGTAGAGGGGAAAGAGCGAGGAAACAGAGAGAAATTGTTCCAAATTATAATTCGTAGTTTCAAGCCAGCTGTGCATATATTCAAACAATGAATAATTTCGAAGGGTTAAATAATAAATTGATCTCTGTATTATAAATTTAAGAATGTTTGGGATTCTAAATTTATTTTTAGCACAATTTTTGTTTCAATTGTTGAGATCAGTGCAATATGAGCACTACCGTTAATAAAATTTAACTTGTGACCATTAGTTAACAAAAAAATGACAAAAAAGAACATAAAAAATCACAAAAAATGATAAATAAATTTTTTTAATCATTTTCTATAATTTTTATATCAGTTTTTACAATTTTTTAAATCATTTTTCGGTCACTTTATTTTTTTGCCAACATTATTATTTTCTAGTAACTAAAGGCCAAAGTTAACTATAGTTTGTTAGCTAGTCATACTTGTGACATTGCTTTGTTTTTAAAAATTGAAAGAAAATATTATATCAAAATTAAGTTTAGGATCCCGAATGCAGTTTAGGTATTAACTTACTATTGAACCCTAAAAAGAATTATAAGAGAAAACTAGTAGATTTACCAGCTCAACCTCTATGCCCTATGGCCAATGAAATTCTAATCTAAGATTTGAATACCTAAGATCCGCTAGCGCAAGACCTTTTTCTGCCGATCGATCATTTTTCAATTTCGGTGATTTTAACATAAAAACTATCTTATACATATCTTATTAATCACAAAAAAAATTGCACATATCCATATAAATAATCAATCGTATACAATTTGGAACTTATATATATATATATGATTATTACTGCAAAACAAAATGAACACCAAGAGATGGAAGGTTAAGATGCATTTTTACCTTCAAACATTTTCTTGACGAGCAATTTTATTCCTATACTTATAATTGAGGCAATTTACTCCTAAATTATTTTTTGAGAAAAAAAAAATCTTTCTATAAGATGCCTAGTACTCTTTAAAAAAATAGTTCGAGAATAAAATTGATCCACTTATAACTATAGTGATAAAATTGCTCCTTGAGAAAAAAATTAAGAATAAAAATGCACCTTCACCCAAAGATATAACATCTGTATACAGAAACTTTTATACGAGTGTAAAAGATTGACATGTTGGGTCTGTTTTGTTGAAATCATCTTTGTTTGATAAGGAAAAAAAAATGTCGTTTTTCTTAGCTCAATTATTATTCTAAATTGAAATTTTAAGATTTGCATCAACATTAGAAGATAGTTAACTTCAAGCCTATGTAGCGTAACATTTGATCAACTTAACCAAGACTGACATTAGTCCTGACGACCCTCAAGATTTGAAAACCATTTATTACCTCTCACAAGTCACGATTCGATGACAAAACCGCGTTATGATGTTCTCACACACACTAGTTTCCTTTTTCTTTATAAAATAGTTTAAGTAAGTTAGGTCTCGCAAGGGTTCATCAAAGTTAAAATATGCCTTTAAGCTCAATGAGTGTTTACAAGGGTGTTTACAGATCAACTACTAACACATGTTCTTACATCAGTAGCCAAATTTAATCTCACAACCTTATGAGCTATGAGCTAAATCCTTACTAATTAATTAAACTAATATTTGTTAGTTTTTATTCTTTTTCTTTTTTATGTCATATTTATCACTATAAGTACACAAGTATGGAGAGCCTTGTACGCCTTTTATGTTCTTTAATCTGTATGTCATTACAAAAAAATAGCTGATTAGTGATGGAATTTTTTTCAGTAAAAACACCATTGCTAAATCATTAGTGATAAAATTATTGACGGAATTACATTCCGTCGCTAATTAGCAATAGAATAATCAAGGAAAATTTTTGTCACAATGCAAGGATAAGCTATTTCAATTTTGTGACGGAATGCATTTCATTGTAAATTTTCTAACGAATTAATTCTGTCACTAAGTTTTAGGTTGGCCAAAACATCTTCGCCACATCACCCCAGTGTCACCTCAACAACATGTCATTTGTCATAGTTATATCAAATATTTACCTTCAATTGTGCCTTGGCTAAGCTGGAATTCACAATCTCACACCCCTAGTATCTTTGCTTCCATGCACCTTATTACCAATTGAGTTAAAAAAAATTTCAGTCTTAATTAATCAATTAAATATATAATATTTAACAGTACACAAATATATATTATTTAATTTTAATTATTTATTTGACATTAAATTTATTTATTAATATGGTAAATATATATAATAATTATTTTTATTTTATTTTATTTTAAAAATTATTTTTGATAATGAATTTTCTATTAAATTAAAAAATATTTTATAATTTGTATCTATATAATAGATAATTTTTTAAAAATTTTAAATTTTTATTTTTATTTTTAAATAAGAAGAATTAAGTATACAATATAAATTATTATTATTATTAATATAAAAATAATTTAAAATAGTAAAACATATTAAATTATAATTTTTAAATTATTTATTTATAGCATAATAATAAATTAATAAATAAAAAATATATAAATATATATTATAGACAATAAAATAAAATTAAAAATAATTCGTGACAGAATTAGTAATAGAATTATGACAAAGAGGTTTGTGATGAAATTTTTTGTTGCAAATTCTATTATTAAATTGGAATAGGATATCTTGAAAATTAGCGATAGAATTTTTCATCATAAATTTTGTTGCTAAATTATTTTTGATAGATTAGTGATGAAATTATAATAGAATTTTAGCTTTTTGTCCTTAAATTCTGTCGCTACTTTAGCTACGGACTAGCTGCAAATTAGCAACAAAAATTTATTCTGTCACTAATTTTCTTTTTTTTGTAGTGTGTAGCTTCATTTTTCTTCTTTCATCTATATATTGATCTAATTGTATGAGTTTGATAAAATCAAGTAATTAAAATTTTCCTTATATATATGTTTGATTTCTCAGAAAATTAAACCAGAATTATAAATACAACTAGCGCAGATGTTAAAAAATAGAGAAAAATGAAATATGTTATTGTTTGATCAGCCTTACCAGCGTTCCAATATAATGTGAGCTATTGGGATATTTGAGAGGCTAATTTAAGCTAATAACTAATGAAGATATGTAAAATTTATCGAAAGCCAAATTATTATCTGATATAAGTTATATGAGATTTATAGTAACTACCACATTATGTATGTTCTCTATGATGGTAACTAGGATTATTAAGCACGGAAAGGCTGCATGAGATTGTGAACATGTGCGCAAAATAACAAGTTAGCTAGGAACCAATTTTTGCATTCTCTCTCCGTCTCTCTACTATATATATATATATATATATATTATTCTCTCTATATCATATATATATATATATATATATAACTTGCAATTCGTACTATTTACATTGGCAAAAAAAAAGCCATGCTATTCACAAATTATATATTTTAAATTTGATTATAAAATTACACCTTTTTTTTTCAAACTGTAAATATTGATTCTCACCAATCCACTTCAATATGAACCCCAAAAACTTGGCAAGGCAACCAGTTTCCTCGCAAAGCCACTGTAATTTCCTATCTAACGGCTAGTGCAACAATATTTTTGGATAGGGTCAACATTAATAATTAATAACCAATTAAGAAATCATGTGGAGCTTTCAAAGATGAGAGTTTCAGAAAAGCAAATTAAATGTTCAGTTACATTGAATTGAACTATCAATAAAAAGAGGTAAGTTCGAAGGCCAAGTCACCACGTGTGATCTAATTGATGAAAATCATCTCGTTCAATTGTTTGATTACTAAAAAAATCACTATATATATATATAGTAATTTATTTTTATCAATATATAATCGTTATATATATTTAAGTGTTATATAGTCTAAGGATAACTATATCACAATTTTTAACTGCTATGTAATTAAGGTCTATATAACAGTTATTTATTAAAAAACAATTGAATAGATTCTTCAATTTTGATTCCAAAATAATCACTAAATAGTTGCACAATATTTAACGGTCATTTAAAAAAATCATTAAATAGTTTTGGTTAATTTTTATTTGATTGCTCAGAAATTATTTAGCATATTTTTTTAAAATAATTGCTAAATAGTTACTCCCTCCATTCAAAAATATAAGATATTTTTTGAGGAGTTGGATGTTCAAAAATATAAAGCATTTTTAATTTTTTAAGGTATATTTATTGCCTTTTTTTCAAAATTTTTTATTAATAATAAATTTATATTTATTATAGGGTATTTAATAGGAGTAAATATGAAAAGATAATGTTAGTTGAAAAGTAAGTAACTACTTTATTGAAAGGTGAGATTTGATTAAAAATGCCTTACATTTTTTAATGGAAGGAGTATATCTATATAACGGTTATATGTTATGAATAATTGTTAAATATATTAAACTATATAGAGGTTATTTTAAAATAACCGTTATATAATTCAGTCTTTTTTAAAAATAAAATAGGAGAGTTACATTTTGAGCAGCCCTCTAGCAAAACAAATTATAGAAGTTCTAGAAATGCATCAGCTCTAAAATATTTCAATTTCAACCAAAATTTGAATGCAATTAAACCCATAATTATTTAAACATATAATAACTTCTAAATCTATTTAAAAGTATTTTAAAACTGTCAAGAAATGCCTGAAGACTAAAGTAATTATAAGGAAAACTTTGCCAAGTAAAATTTATTACAAGTTTAAAAGGCCAAAGTTAACCAAGAATAAAAATTGGCCAAAGTAAGTTTATTTTTCCTAAATATAAAGAACCCATATACTACAAAAAAAAAATTGAGTAAGCTAAAATAGTTGTGATACTTTAATTTTTACCCATTGCTTGAATAAATTCTCAACCAATACTTTGAGAACTTCTTCAACTTGAGCTAGACTATAATTCCTCTATATATGCATCTTGGAAATACTATTTAGCCACAAATATAACATGAATTAAGTTCAAATATGTAATGTGTATTGTAAATTATTAAAATTAATAAAGTAGAGATAAGAGACATACTTGGTCAGACATAATCCCATCAATCGGTGCATAGTCAACTATATCTTTTATATACCTTATGATGCTATAGCCTCAATTAACAACCTTATTACATTGTTTTGAACTTTTTTTTATCATCAAACCAAAAAAAATAAAGTTAGTTATAATGTAATCAACTTAATTTGATGAAATAAATTTAGGGTAAATGTAACCTTAATTATCTTCATTACCCTAACTCTCTACGGCTTCGGAACATGTTTACAGCCCTACATGATAAGTGAAACTTTATATGAAAAATCATATGAAATAATAATTCACGCACATAGATAAAAATTGTTTAACTTACTTATTGAACATTAACATGATGTGTTATAGGCTGTCCAGATGCCCTCCAATAAGATCGTGGTACCACATCATGCCTCCATGTAGCATCTAGTGAGCCCTATGACAATGAGCACATATATATTAACATATGTTATACAAAAGTAACTTAATTAAAAAAATTCAAATATAAATACTTAAAAATGATTCATCCATCACAAAAATGGGGCCAAGAAAATTTGATTTTCCTCGATTGCACACTAAGTTAGGTAATTAGTGATATCATTTATTTTATTCTCTTGCTACTCCTTGTCCATTACCCCCTATCCATAGGGGGAGGTAGAATGGAGATTTATTAAAATCACTGTATTTGTGAGACGCTTAGGTGCTATCATCGCATTGTGTAGATGCTTTACACATCAAAATAATAATTAAATCAATAAAATGTGTTAAATATAAGTAAATTATTGAAGACAGTTTATCAATAAATATATACCTAAAAATGATTACAAAGAGATGTGCTCGCTTCCCTATGATTGATAACCTCTTTGCAATCTCATTATCAATGTTATCTTAGGTGTTAATGTCACCATAAATCTCCTCAAATGACATCATCACTCCATCATAAGATTTCACATAATGATCCAACATGTCATATTGCCCTATGGAGGGGGGTAGTTGAGCCTTTTGAACCTAGAGGGGGCTTTTGGGGTAATCATCACAGCCTTCAGGTAGCCACCATAGCCTTCGATGCATTCTTTGAGGTAGCACCACAGTCTTCAATAATTTACATTGTTTATTTTTCCCCTCCGATCTTAAAAGAGATATGTCATTCCCAGCTAGTATGAGCTATGTATTATGAGCATTAATTGTACATCTTAGAGCCTGTAAGTGTGGCAACTTAAGGGTTTAAGCCTTTTTTAATAACCCTAACTAAGAGTCTGGTAAATTGAAACGTATAAAAAGTTCAAGATGAGCTATGGACAAAACCTTGAAGAGTTATAAACAAGCTTGTGAAAATCTAGCAAGTTATTAAGGGTAAATTAATTAAGGAACCCTATATTGTGAGTTATTGGTGAGATAAAGATTTTCGGAAAATTACATTAATGTATATGTTGTACAACTGCATGGAAAAATTTTCTGAAGGCTCTATGGGCGCTTCTTTTCAACTGCATCCAACCAGAGGCAACCAATTCAGCAACCACAAATGCAACAGCCAGTGCCTAGGAATAACAAAGGTGCTAGAGAGATCATTGATCTTCCAAACTTTGTGATAGTTCTTGCAGATCCTTCTCACTTTTCACGAGAATTTCAAATGCTATTTGAGCACCTCAAGTCTGTCAACTGCTAGATTGTGAATCAGATGCTGTGTTAGTTAAGAACACGTCTCTTGTCATATAGTACAAAGTTCACGTTTCAAGTCCCACGCGGCTAATAAAAAGGGGAAATATCATCCAAGGACCATTAAGAATATTTAAATATCAATCAAGAATCAAAAAATTATGAAACATCACTACAGGACTAGAGGACTACTTTGACAATAATTTTAGATAATAAAAGACTATAATACCCTTACCTTTTTATTTTAATTGACTTGTAGTTATTCGTTAATTAACAAGCACCAATTTATATTTAACAAAAAGTCCTTTGCTAATTGACAAATTCAAAAATTTAAAAAAGCTTGATTGTGTGAAGGGACAAGTGTAGATCATATCTCAACAGGTAACCATTCATTAATTAATAATTACCCATTCACATTTAACAAGAAATCATTCGCTAATAAATAAGTTTAAAAATATAAAGAGTTTGGTTGTGAGAAAAAACACGTGTATATAATATTTTAACAAGCTAGTAGCCATTTATTAATTAACAATTATTTATTTGCATTTAATAAGAAATCATTTACTAATTAAAATTTAAAAGAAAGAAAGAAAAATAAGGATATTACAGTCTTTTCCCATATAAAATTATCTTTAAATCAGTCCTTTAATCCTGCAATGATATTTTATAATCTTTTAGTCCTTATTTGATATTAAATTGCCATGGTCTTTTAATGATATTTTTCCTAATAAAAAGGGCGGGAGTTATGAGAACCCTATAAAAGGAAGAGTTGTGGATCTGAGACTCATTTTTGCGCTTGAGGCAAATGACGTAACTAGTGAGACTCATCTCGCTTTTTCTTTTTTCGGATGAGAAGGCAAGCAAAAGCTTCAGAGTTTACTGATTACATACTGGCGGTACTATTGGACCTATTCAAATCATCTAAATAGAACCCAAAACAAGCACAACGGGGTCCTGCTCGATATTCTCTGAGCATCCTTAGTCATAAAATTAGCACATCTAATCTAATGCTCTCTCTAAAAGAGTGTTGAAGCTCTACAGACCTAAAAAAGAAGGTTCGTTATTGGATGATTGTCATGGATGGTAAGGGGGCGACCATGAATCTCTGGCATGAGTGCGTTCTGATCATCACCAACACGTGCTTATACTAAAATCTGAAGCTGATTATGCGATAGTGGGGTTGGGGGAAGTGAGATGGTTTATTCATTTGTGTCTGATCCACTTGATAAATGGGATTGGTGTGGCCCGAATTTCCGCTTACCACGACATGGAGTCGATGCCCATCTCCTTTGGGCCCTTTTCTATGAACTGGGCCATTATTAGCCCTACCCTTGGTAACATCCTTCTTAACCCCTCCATTAGGCTGCAGTGGGCTTCGGTTGGTATTAATTCTAGATTTAATATTCCCTTTAATTACCATAGGATATCCTCCTTTCTACTTATGAAAGGCTCTCTTGTCAGAACCTCTTCTGGTGCCCTCTGCCCTTTCAGTGTCAAGTGTATTGGTCAACCCTTTCCTTTCTTCATAGGGAACAAGCACTTTACCATGGCTGACAGGCTGCTCTCTTTTTCCATCTTGTTCAAGGATTTGGAAGTCTCTTTCTTCCTCCTCGTCACACAGCTCTGCTAGTGCAGCAAACCGAGATTGTGAAGCCTTAGTCTCTGGTTTTTTATCAGGGCTTTTCTGGTTCATTTTGAAGGACCATTGGTTGCACTTCCTCGATAACCGAGAACGGTATCCATTGGATACAAACATCGAGGTGCCAAACATTTCATCACCGATGGAGGTTTTCTTCTCTGGCATCTTCTCCTGTGCAGCTTTAGATTCCTTCTTAGTATGCCCCTTATTAATAGAAGTGATTGAGCTACACTTCCAGGGACAAGCTTCTCGTCTATGACCATATCTACCACAATTGAAGCAAATCAAACCAAGTCCCTCATATTCCACGTTGAAGATGTTGCGTGCTGCTATGATATTGGGAACTAATTTCTTCTGAAGATCAAGTTCAACACAGATTCTAGCAAATCCAACCCTCTCAATCTTAGCATCTTTAGGCATAAGATCCTATAGAGTATTCATATCTACCCGTAGAGTCTTGCCTATACAGTCACCAATTCTAGAGATAAAATACCCATTGTAACAGTGCTTAGGGATATAAGGTATTCTTACCCACGTAGAAATTCTTCCCAAGGGGTTATGGTGGGGATCGAAGTACGGAGACCATCTTTGAACAAGCACACAATGTTGTTGGATCATCTATGGGCCTTCATACTATACCTTCTTACAGTGCTGCTGCCAAAAATTTTTATCCAAAAACATAACAGAGAAGTAGTTGTTAGATAGATCAATGACTTCTAGGCTATTAACATTGATGTTCCAGATACGAGATAACCAATCTTTGATGCCATAAAGGTTGTATCTACTGTCCAAAACCGTGACTACCAGAGCATAATTCCATGGCTAGCACCATTCATTAAATTCTTCTCGGGATATTTGGATGACTGGGCAAGATTCCATCAGCATTTTAACTTCTTCTGTAGGTTCTGGCATTTTCCAGAAAAATTCTTGTTCTTTATTATGAGAATCTCCGCAATTGAAGTGCCTTGCCCCATTGGAAACACCGTTGAAACCCAGCGGGGAATCACGATAGGAGGGTGGGTAGGGTTTCTTTGTCTGTTCTTGGTCATTTTTCTCCTCCATAATCTAGTCAGTACTCAATGCGATTTGAGGTTTGGTTTCTGGTTCTACATCTTCCAGCATAAGGTAGTCAAGAACAGGAGGTGAGTCACCATTCTTTGGTGTTTCTTTTTGTTTCTTCATTTTTCTTCCCTCAAGGACTAGACATCTGAAGGACGATCCGGCGGCACCTTCTGGGTGCCTGAGTCGTCCATGCAAGTTAACATAGAATTCCTATGAATTTATCTCTCACTATTTCTAAAAGTTAAAAATTGTATTGGTTTAAAAAAAAAAGGTTGAAAGTTGAAAGTGAATTTTGACAATACAACTATAGGTAGCTTTTGGATCTCACGTTTGTGTGTTGGGTATTAATGAGGGAGTTAAATTTGTACCTAACTTTTTTTTATTTTACCTCGCTACCTCTTCCTTCACATGTTTTTCGACTGCCCGTTTTTCAGTTGAGCTGAGCCAAAAGAGATGGAAAGCAACTCATGGGGGAAGAGTGAGGAGAGAGTGGGCAATAAAAATAATTAACAACACAAAATATTCATGACCCAAAATTGTCCATGTAAAATATTAAATATGTACTAAACATTGTTATTAGTAAAAAAATATTCATAAATCAATTTATTTGTTGAACCTGGCTTTGTGGAGAAAGATAATTAAGAAAGCCACTGGTTTCGTTTTTATATGTAAAAAAAAATTAAGAACCCGAAAAAAATATTAATATAAAACAATGACCTGTTTATTTTTGAATTTTAATAATTTATAACTCAATTTTTTTATATTTATAATTTTTCACATATATTTTTCAAATATTAATTATATTTATAATATATTGTATTTGTATAAAAAATTATAAATCATAAAAATTAATATTCTTTGTGATAATATTACATTCAAAACACTTTTCAATATATATAAATTAAACTCAAAATTCGTTATAATAATGGACTTTTATTAAACTAATTTTTATCAAATGAATTTTTAACAAAATGATTTTTGATTAACAAAAAACCAAATGGGCACAAATTCGGTAGATATGCGCAAGCATTGGGATGTGATGAAATTTATTTGAATTACTTGATCCGTATGAAATTTATCTGCATTAATTACTCGATCCGTATAAGAAATTCATTTATCTGTTACTTGATCTGCATGAAACTATTTGTTTTTTATTATAAAAAAGTTACAAAGCAAGCAAAGAACTAGCGATCATGCATGACTTGGAACTCGTTAAATAGAACCTTGGGGTACGGGTGGACTTTGGACCCTAATGCTTGGCAATTTCCTGACCTTCATATCTGCAGAAATATGACCACTCACATTATATATATATATATATATATATATAAACCCTGCTTCGATTTCTTTTTCCTTTTTCCAAAATTTTGATGGTAATAGAGTAATGAAGAGACAAAGGAATGCATGAAATGAGATGGTCAAAATATAGCTAAACAAAAAGTTTAGGTGCCAATTTAATGCATTCCAAATAGAACCACACAGTATTGGATCTGGTCAGTGAAAATTAAAGAGAAGTGATCAAAAACAAAAACCTGCAGTAGATTGGGTGGAGAGGAAGAAAAGAAACACAATTAATAATAATATCACACAACGGTAAAGTGCAGACTCGGCCATCCATCGATCTCAGCTTCTCTCTTTATTTGTTACTTTATAAGAATGATTCTTGCTTCGTTTATCTCAAACCAATTATATATTGTCATCAAACATGTATTATTCACTAGTGCAAAAATTATTTTTCACCACAGTTAAAATGCATTTTTTACGACGGAAGATGTTGTGTAATAGAAAATCATGTAGTAGTAAATAGATATTTTTTTACCATAGGTCAAAAGAAACTGCAGCAAAATATAATATTTTTTGCCACAAGTGCCATTTGACTTGTGGCAAAAAATACAGTGGTAAAAAATATAATTTTTTGCCACAGGTGGTCTTGGACTCATCTGTTGCCACAAGTCCGAGACCACCTGTGGCGAAAAACACAGTGGTAGTGGGTCCAGTCTTGTGGTGAAAGATGAGATTTTTTGCCATAGGTTTGAGACTACCTGTGGTGAAAAATTATTATAGAGATTATTTATAGTCACATTTATATCAATAACTGTCATCATAAATAACTTTTTATCACAGTTATTGTAACAATTGTGGCTGTAAATACTATATTTTTTTTACTCGTACACTTATATCTATATACATTCCCTTACTTATAAAACCAACATTAATTAAGAAACAGCAGCTCCAAAGACCAATACAAATATGTTTGGTGAACACATGAACTAAACTTACTTTTTCAATACAAAATATCTACAAAGTTTCTACTCTAGTCCTATTAATTCTAAGAAAAAACTAGATCACAAATTGTGTATATGTCTCAACTCTTGCTTAGAATATGGCTCTAAACTTTAGAAGTGCTATAAATTTAATAACAATATATATATATATATATATATAATAACTCAAGTATATGCAAAACTTCATATTATTAATAATACAATGGAATTATTTAAAAACTTACAATTCAATCAAAGACTTCATGTTGTCGCTTACTTTTCTTTTCAGTGAACAAAACCAGTATCTAGTATTTTCATACGGGTAAATGATAGGAAGCATCAAATGATGACTACAATATATTAATTTATATTAATATCACATTATTAAGCAAATATTTTTATAAATTGAGCGATGAATTTAAAATTTGATACCTCTCAATAATTGGTAAAAACCAGCATGTCTTCTTTTGATTATATATCGTCTTTTCAATATAAGAAGCTCTTTGATTCACTTTGCCAATTGAGGATAAAAGTGGAGATAAGAACTCATAATTCTCATCGACATCGAGTTCAGTGCATATCTTGTGAAGGTACCTTTGAGAATTAGACATACGTTAGTAATAGAATAAAAATATCAAATATTAATTTAGAAATAAAAAAGAATACTTACATAAGATTTTTTCGGGCACTAAACCCTCAATTTGATCAATTTAAGTAAACTATGGTTGATATTTTGATAATTATCAATTCTAATCAATAATCAATAGTATAATTTATGATAATGGGGTTCACAATTCATCCCAACAAACAAACTTAAAAAAATTAATTATACTAAATATAAAGAAATTAATATCATGAAAATTTTAAAAAAAATCGATAGCATAACAACTTATAAATTGAGATTTTTTCTAGCACTAAACCTTCAATTTGATCAATTTAAGTAAACCACGATTGATATTTTGATAGTTATCAACTCTGATCAATAATCAATAGTATAATTTATGATAATGGGGTTCACAATTCATCTCAACAAACAAACTTAAAAAAAAATTAATTATACTAAATATAAAAAAATTAATATCATGAAAATTAAAAAAAATCGATAGCATAACAATTTATAAATTGAGATTTTTCAAGCACCAAACTCTCAATTTGATCAATTTAAGTAAATTTTAATTAAAATTTTAATAATTATCAACTCTAATCAACAATCAATAGTATAATTCTTTTAAAAAAATTTAAAAAAACTTAAAAAAAAACAAGAGGCGAGCTATAATTAAAAAAAACTAATTAAGTAATAAATAATAATTAGTAACAATCAAAATTTAACCCAACAAATAAACTTAAAAAGAAAAAAATAGTAGGAAAAAGAAATAAAAAATACTAAAAAATTTAGAAGTTAAAAATAATTAAGTACAAAAAAGTAGCTAAAAAATTGCCCAAAAAAAACCTTATAGATGAAATCTGAAAGAGATAGCAGCTGGCGGCGACGGCTGGAGAGGTAGAGAGATGAGCTGTGGGAAAGGTAGCTAGATGGCGCAGCTAGAACCTACGGGCAGAGCTACAGAAGAGGCAGAGCTAAGGGGAAATGAGCTGAGGGACGATGGTAGTGATGGCAGCCGAGGGAAACGAGCTGAGGGAAATGGAGTTGTGGACGAAAGTGCGGCGCTGTGCTATTTGAAGATGTTTGAATTTAGACATATTAATGTCTGAATTCAGATATATTAATTATGTCTAAAATTCAGACATATTAACCTAAAATAAGACAAATTAATTTCAAAAATACTTAATTAATTTAATTTATTTAAGAAAAATTAATTTACCTAAAATAAGAAATACTTAATGAACATAATTTATTAGAATTATATTATTAATTACTAAATTTTATTTTAATTTATTAAAATTAAATTTTTTTAATAAATAATCTACTTATTTATGTCTTAATTAATTTAATTCATTATAGTTATTTTTAAAATTAATTATATTTAGGCAATAAACAATTGAGTAATAATTTACTTTAACTAATTAATTAAATTAAATGATTTAATTTTTTAAAATTAATTAAATTAATTTACTTTAACCAATTTCATTTATAACAACAGTTAATCTTAGGACTGTAGCTATAAATGGAATACATAAGTATTTAATTATGAAAAAGTCACTCACACTTATATTGTCACAGGTTTTTGAGAAACTGTGATGAAAAATGTGTCATTAAGATAACTGAAGGAGTTTCTAATTTAGTTTAGCTGTGTGTGTATGTCATTTTTTAACATGATCATTTAGTTTGGCCAATAGCAACTGAGAGAGACAAGGTCATTGTCATGGACAATATACGTAAACGAAACGAAAATTGAGGTGTTCCACGTTTGACTCCCTTAATATATTTTTTGTCCAAATAATTACGGTCTTTTGCGGCCATTGAATGCTAGGTCAACGTAGAATGACCAATCCTTCAAAAGAATTACGGTCTAAAAAAAGTGACTTGGGGGTAGGGTATATCAAAATGGCTAGCCTTTCAAGATGAGACAAACTAAAATTTGAATCTTTATTGAGAGTGGTATGACATCCACATTTAATTTTTAATTATGTCTTGAAGAGAATTGCTTTCAATACTGAGAACCAATATACTGAATTTACAGTTCTTTAGAGTGCAAGAGATTAATCGAAAGAGAGATATTGTTTTATTATCTACTTTGTCATAGCCTTCTATTTCATCAACGTTGATCGCTCACTTGTTAGGCTTGCATTCCGTTCAAGCTTTAATATTTGTTACGTTACGTAGTTCCCAAGCGGCTTAAACAAGCATTTCGTGTACATGTATAGCAAACATTAATAATGTTTTATTAACGAAACCACGTTGTAATTAATCATATTATTGAAGTTTAGAGCATGTTTGGGAAACACGTAAAAGTCTGTTTGTCCAACGTTTGAATATATCTAACAAATTGTCGGATCTTGCAAACTTGTGTTTGGGAGGCACTCAATCTTTAAAACACTTGGTAATTAATGACTAATGTTGACCCTATCCCTATGGTCTTTGACCAGCTACGTGAGAACGCCATCGTTACAATAATATTTAAGATACAAGTAGAGAAACTTGTTTGAGTTTAACACGTTCCGCCAGTCTTGTCTAATATCGATCATAATAACGAATATACGTTAAAACCTGATGTGGAAGTGCTTGCTGCTTTGGATATATATATATATATATATATATATATGTATGTATGTATGTATGTATGTATGTATGTATGTATGTATGTATGTATGTTTTTTGTATTACTCCCTCCATCCATATGTATAAGAAATTTTCTAGAACTTCTTTTTATCCCTAAATATAAAAAGGTTGTCAGAATATTTTTTAACAAATGGACAATTATACTGTTATTGTCTCCGAAAGGGAAAAATATATTCATTTACATTGGAAGTGTACATTACTCTTGCACCTCAGGTCCGCAACGCTTAACAAAAATTTTCAATGATCTTTCATCTTCGACTTTATAAAAACCATTCGAGAACGCTGGCAACTCGTCCATGTTCATGCACAATGATTAAAGATGGAAGATTTGCTCAGTGCAGTATAGTTGAAGATTCGCTCGGCAATGTGTTATTGGATGACCCCAAAGGGAACAAAAGAGGTTGAGTGAGAAAGTGCGGGTTGAGGTCCGATAGATTATGTGCAAAGTTGATATGTGAAGAACTTCCACCAGAACAATCTTCTGGATGAATATGAGGTGACATCCGATGAAGCACTTTCAGATGAGGGGCGCATGTTTTCAACAAGTGTGAAAGTTAAAAGAGTGAATTTTATTTGAAAGCAAATATTGATTTGTGAGATATGCTGGTTCTACGTTCAAGTCAATCATGATGAAGATGGCTAAACGATCAAAGCTTTTTTCGTGTTCTTTCTTACCTCTGTTTCTGGTCATAAACAGTAAAGGAAAACAAAGCATGTAATTCTCTTAAGAAAGCAGCAGCGTCTTTTTTAAAGCGTCCCCACCATCATTATTCTTTGTCTTGTTTGAGGAAAATTGTTATTTGATTGGTGAGAGGTCCAATATGCCTAGAAGATACAAATAACTTGTTTTCTTGTTGGTCAATCTTCTTTGTGCAGGATTGTTATTTTGTTGGTTTGAGGTTTTAATAAGATATAGCATATTATTTGATTTGTTAATGAGATTCAATTTTTTATTTATAATAATAAAGACAAGACTAGAAAATTAGTATGATTTAAAGTAGGTAACAAATTTTTATTAATTTACGTAATTCGATTAAAAATATATTATATATAAAAACAGAGGAATATCAGTTTTCTCTATTACCTTCAAACACTTTTGTATTTTGTGCTAATTGGGTGGAACAAACATTAACTAGGGTAGACGGGTAGATTCGAGATGGCATTCAGTATCTTTATTGAGAAAATTATGACGATAAGGCTTAGTCTGAAATGAAAATATATATATATATATATATATAGAGTTCAGAAAATTAAAAAGAAGAAAACTAGATGAAAAAACAAACAAACATTTTTCACCCTGGCTAGAGATGGGGAAAAGTTAAACTAAAGGAAAAACATAACGTTAGGGAAGGAAAATGTCATTATTCTCGTTTTCTATATCCTCTCTATTTTCTCTTCTCATTCCAAACTGAAGGTAAAAGTATACCAGAGTAGCTAGTTGGAATAACCTCTTACAAGTTGCAAGAATAACATCTTGGTGCAAATTACTACGACTTCGTGGGTGAGGGAGGTGTAAATGATGGAGTGAAATGTGGAGAACCAGTGGGAGAACGAGGTCCCTTAGGTGGCAACAATCCCTGTGTCCTCAAGTTCACACCTGTTAACCCAAGAAAGGAAGTCAATATATATCAATAATCCTTATACAGATGCCATATAGAACTATACATACATACATATATATATATATATATATATAGTAATACAGTTGAGTTTTGTGGGATAAAACAAACACGAAGTAGCAGTACCTCGAGCGGAGTGCATGAAAATAATGGAAACAAGAAAAAGTACTATTAGTATCACAGTACAACGATGAAGGGAAGGCACACCCATGGATCTCAATTGGCAAGTTATAAAGCTATTGCCTTGCCTCGATCTATCAGGAAATCGCACTCTGCCAATTTATAGAATCATCAGCAAAAAACGATTGGAGGAGTTGGTAATTATTATTTAGTCCAGGTCATGTACATATATATCTTTCAAACATACATACAGCCTAGTCAAATTAACGACGTCATGAGACGTGAAGCACGGGGTTCAAAATAAGGAAAATTGAACCAGCGTTCATATTGTGGGGGGCTTCTTTAGATCATGAGTATAATTTTAGCAAAAATGAGTTATCTGTATTGTCCAACGGAGCTCCACCACTGCTTTTGTCAATTGAATTTGAAGCTATAGCACATTCCAAGGGCTAATACATGTGGAACTAATTAACTAATTAACTAGCAAATTTGATTTAAGTTTCGACCACTGCATGAAGCCATGAAGCATATCCATTTTTTTGAGCCCCTTAATTAGCATGTTAATTGGCAAATCACGTTAAAATCGAGTAATTAAGATATGCCTTCTATATGTTTGATTTGTTTCATCAGCTTAATTAATCTCAGTCCCAGCGAACTATAGGAATCTTTGGAAGGCTTGAGAATAAAGCTAACTGTTCAAGAAATTGAAAAACAGTTTTTATTTTTTATTTTGTTACATTTAACATGTTGAATAAAACTACGGTCATTTGCCTCCAACCCTTTATAAAAAAAATGCGTGACAATATGCCATCAGTAATTTAACGTTTCAATTGCAAATGAAACAAATTTAATTAAAGCATATAGAGTATTTGGTTCAAGTATTTGGCCCTGCCCTTGCTTCATCGAGCTTCAATTCATTGATGAGTCTTGAAAAAAAAAAAGAATTAAAATGTTTCAACATAATTTTTTATCCGACAACAATTGATGAGAGACAAGGTCATTAATTGTCATGGACAGAAGATGTTAAAGTACAAAAGATACAATGGAAAATGAAGAGTTTAACATATGGAGTGCGAACAGCTCCACATGCTGTGAACTTCATATTTTGTCCTAGTGCTCATAAAATTGAGTAAATGAAATAAATTAAAAAAGAAGAAGAAGCATAAATAAAAGTGAGTTTTTGTGATTTTAAATAATAATAATAATAAACATCATCATCATCTTACATTTCTTTAACTAACCCCAAATCCTCTCAATTATGTTGCCACCAAATTTAATTTAATTAAGGGAAAATTAAAAAAATTAGAAAGTTAAATTAATCAAATCTGATTTTGAGATGATTAGGGCTTGATTTGGAATTTGAGTTTATAAAAGAAAGAATTGGAAAATCTGATTTGAAAAGTCAAAATAGAATTTTTGATTTGAAGGAATCAAGTCTTGATTTGGCTATTAATGAGCAAAAACCCAATGGTGTCTATAAAAAATAAAAGAAAAGGGGGTCCGGTTTGGATGCTCATCTTGTGATGAGCAATCTGGTCAAGACGGTCCAAATTAACAAGGTTTATTTTATTTTTTATTTTATAATTATTAAAATAAAAATTATAAAAGATAATAAATCTATTTTATTCTGAATTTGAACAATACAGATTTAATCTTATGACCAATTTGATATTAAAATTTTTTAAAATTTTTATAAAATCACTATTCAGAATTACTCTAAACAGTCTAATTTTAAAATTTTTACTCATAACTTTTTTCTAATTTTTTTAAGTGTCAGTTTAGATATTATCTTTATTTTTAATAATATTATTACTAAAATAAAAATTCTATTAATATCACAGTATAACTCCACTTTATATAAGATCATCAGTAAAAGATAATTGGAGGAGTTTGTAATTATTTAGTGCAGGTCATGTGCATGTATATCTTTCAAAATATATACATGCAGACAAGTCAAATCGTCGTAAGTCAATAGACGTGAACTACAAGGTTCAAAGTTGAGGTGCTTCCCAATATTGTATGCTCGGTCTTTGCCACTATACCTTCGCCCAAATATGCGCGGTCTTTGCCACTGTCAACCAAACGTTAGGCCAAAGTTACTTGTCAGTAATCATATTGATGGAAGAGAGGAACGGAGAAGATAAAGAAGAGGAAGAGAGAGAAACAAGGAGAGAAAATGACAAAACTCTTATCTAATAATACTTAAAAGTTGAATATAAATAAGGAATTCTAAAGCTATTTATGGAGCCTAAAAATAATAAAATAATAATAAATCTAAATCTAAATCAAATCATAATATAAAAGATGAAGATAAGGTATCTAGCTAGTCTAGATATCTTATTTTATTTGAGATAATATTTAAAAATAAAATAAATTCAAGATACTAAACCAAATAATACCAAACCTTAAATAATAAATCAAATCTAAATATAATCTTAAAGATACTGATATCTAAGATAACAATAAAATAAATAATTAAAGATGATCTAATGGATCAATATCCTTATTTAAACATTCTTATTAGATAACCCTAATATCCTAAATTAAACCTAATTATATTTTATCTCATATTACACCATTTCTCCTCCTCCCCTGCTTGAAGAATTCGACTCTTGACAAATTAAAACTAAGGCACAAATCCGAGAAGGGAAGAGTGGGATAAATTTTAGTAAAATGCTTGAATCTAAAAATCCTTTCAACAGGTGAGATATTGAAAAGGCAAGTTCTGGCAAAGCAAGCAACTTGATATAGGCAAGTATCTGGAAATCCTTTCTAACAAGTTAGGTAGCAAAAGAATAAACTCTAGCAAGAGCGAGTAGTTTGACTATGCAAAATATTTGGAAAACCTTGCCAACAAATAGAGTATTGCTAGATTTGACCATTAAGCAATGGAGTGACCTTGGGAGATGCAGCCTGCAAACAAGAAATAGTTACAGCATGATGAGATTGATCCTTGCTAGAAACAATTTAAGAAGGAGCCACTTGTACTGGTATATAGTGAATAACTTGATCATTATTTAAAGAATCTTCTATTAGCAAGGAAGGAGCTTATGCCATTGTTGGTTCGCTTGATGCTTGTTCTTC
This sequence comes from Prosopis cineraria, assembly GCF_029017545.1. Taxonomy (NCBI): domain Eukaryota; kingdom Viridiplantae; phylum Streptophyta; class Magnoliopsida; order Fabales; family Fabaceae; genus Prosopis; species Prosopis cineraria. The sequence goes on from NW_026555332.1 coordinate 38,732,935, forward strand.
CATTTGTTTCCTCAATTGATCATCCTCTTAATCTCATATGTTTCCTTCTTAATTTCACTACAATCCCTCCTAAGCTTGTCAAAATGACAATTCTGTTCTTGCTGAAAGTGATCTAGTTTACTATAATTTGATCTATGTCCTCCTGAAAGTCAGCATATTCATTATGCAACAGGTACTATCCTCATATTGATAGACATAATCATGTTGGTGACTATTAAGATGCTCATATTGTCGTTGCTCAATATGCTCATGCCAGTATTGGTCTTCGTACTCATATTACTTATGATTAGCATACTCTGACTAGAGATAATGATGCTCATAATTGTCACAATAAGTATGCTCGTATTGTTAACAACTTATGTACTCATGTTATTGCTCTTCATAACCATATCGATAGCTCTCTTGCCCATAAGTATTTTGTGACAAATAGGTATATTGTTGAGTATAATCCTTTTGCTATTGAGCATATTGTGGTAGATTGGCATATTTATACCGATAATCTAACCGTGTGTCTAAATATGTATATATGCTATAGCTCATATTGACAACTAAGCATCATAACAACTTTTTTCTTCTTTCTTTTTCCTTTCCTCTTTTTTTTTTCTCCTTTTTTCCTTTTTTTTGGAATACAAAAATTCATAGCAATAAAAATAAAAAATTACTCAAATTGCCGTAAACGTATGAAGAAATTGCAAACCTCAAAGATTTAAGGCCGAGCAAATTTGTGAAAGGTGATGAAAGCACTCAAGTCAGTAGCATTGAATAGTGAGTTTGTTATACCTTGTTTAGACCTCTAAATTTTAATGAAAAAGTTTGTACTTTTTAAGTGAGATTGGAAATAAAAGTGTGATGGAAACCTAGCTCTGGTACCAAATTGATGTAAAACAAAAGGGGGAGAGAGGAACAGAGAAGATAAAGAAGAGGAAGAGAGAGAAAGAAGGAGGGAAGGACAAAACTCTCAAAAACTTGTATTCAATAATAGTTAAAAGTTGTATACAAATGAGAAACTTTAAAACTATTTATAGAGCCCTAAAAATAATAAAATAATAATAAATTTAAATCTAAATCAAATCATAATATAAAAGAAGATAAGGTATCTAGCTAGTCTATATATCTTATTTTATTTGAGATAATATTTAAAAATAAAATAAATCTAAGATACTAAATCAAATAATACAAATCCTTAGATACTAAATCAAGTCTAAATATAATTTTAAAGATACTAATATCCAAGATAACAATAAAATAAATAATCAAAGCTAATCTAATGAATCAATATCCTTATTTAAATATTCTTATTAGACAATCCTGATATCTTAAATTAAACTTAAGTATATTTTATCCCATATTACACTACCTATCAATGATATAAATTTACCTCAATGAGTGTTTCACATTACATGATAACAATCATTAATTAGACTGAATGATTATCAAAGATTTTATCATTTGATACTCAAAAAGCACAATATCTCACATTTTTAGAGGGAATAGCATGTTTTTATCGTGAGGGTCCTTCAAGTTTTCATCAATTTTAAATTAGCTTCCTATAGTTTATTTTATTTTAATTAAATTCTTATAATTTGATTGATTAAATATATTAGTCCCTGAAGATAAAAGGACAAAAAAGAAAACTTGGTTTAATACATTGCTTAATTTTTCTTATTTTTTTATGAAAATTCTATATGTAGAAAATTTATTGAGAAAGCATAACCCAATCATATAAATTGAGTTATAAAATTATGTAATTAATTATAAAATTTTATATTTAAAAGAAAAATTTAATGATTTTAACTTTTAAGAATTAATATATTTAATCGATCAAACTATAAAGGATTGATTAAAATAAAATAAATTATAGGAATGCAATTCAAGATTGAGGAGAACTAGAAGGACTTGTAAATTAATTTTCTCTTTTGAATTTTTAGAAAAAATATATCATGATAATTTTTAGGTGATGATAAAATTCAATTACTATAATTGACACATCTATTGAATGAATGAGTTTAGGCTAATCACTGGATCCAAATAGGATATAAGATCGTCCCATATAAATAAAATTCAATAAAACATTTGTGATTTATATAATAAATGCATGTTTCTTTTACTTTTAATTTAAAAAATGGTTTTTCTATTCCCCACTCTTCCATTTAAATTATATACAAATCCCTATAAAAAGGAACCAGTGTAAATCCTTTCTTTTTCATTTCCTTTAGTGTCTTCCTTCAGAAGAATTGAAGAGTTTGATTATTTAATTTAAAAATAAATTTCTTATTTGAACTTTGAATTATCTGTCGAAACTAATGCAAGGTTTCTTTGTTTTCAACTCCAAAACTAAATTTTAGGCCTTCAATTATTTCTCCAGAAGTAAGTACTTGTTATTTCCATTTTAATCTATTCTGCTTTTGCTAGAAAAAAATGTGCGTTAGATCATGTGTTTTTTCTGTTGCAAAAATAAAAACAAAAGATCATGTCTTTTTTCTACAACGTGAGTCATCTTGAGATAGTCATTTCCATTTTAATTTTACATTGTAAAATGTCTATATGTTATAAAATATAGTAAACATGAAGAGTATAGAAGAATAAGACAATACAAAAAAATAAAGAAAAAACAACAAAGGAGAATTCTTATTTATTAGTGTACTTATGATTTGGATAAGACATCTATTAATAGACCTCCAACCATTCAAGTCCTATCCTAATATTACAAAAATATAAATGGACATATAATGGTGCATTATGTAACCTTTGAAGGTTATAAGCTAGTAACAATAAGAAACTTCTTTCATGCCATTCATTAGGACATTAAGAATAAATGAATCTTATAAGTTGAGTTATTGATATCTATAACATAATATTTGCAATACTCCCCCTTGGATATTTATAACAAATATTGTGCCTCATTAAAATTTTACTAGGAAAAAGCTTATGGGATAAAAACCTAATGAAAGAAAAAAGAGTACACAATCTTTTTAAACATTCATTAATGTTGCCTCATTAAAAAAACCTTTTCAAAAAAACCTAGCGGGACAAAACTTTAAAAAGAAAAAAAAATACAACATGATATTTACCCCCATAGTCTCCCCCTAGTAGCAATATCACTTTACTCCCCTTAGTGATACCATCACTTTATGTCTCTAAGTCTGTGCATTCCAATACCATGCACTAACTTCTCAAATGTTGAAATTGATAATGTTTTAGTAAACAAATCTGCAAGATTGTCACATGAGCGAATTTGCTAAATATTTGTATCACTATTCTTCAAAAAGTCATTAGTGAAAAAGAATTTTGAAAAAAATATATATGTAACACCCTAAATTTTTTTTTTCAAAAACAATTTAACTCAACCATGGTAGAAAAATGCCTACCATGGTAAATAGAAGTCAACTTATCCTATATTTTTTTTGAAACAATTCTATAATTTAAAACACTACCATGGTAGAAAAGATTAAACCCCTTTTTAAATAATACAAAATAATTTTATATAATTAATATACATTTACAATCATAGTTGGGTTACAGCCACCCAATACATTTTATATCAATAAATTCAATATAGAATATGTTATAATTGGTTTAAGCTTGCATAATACAACATCTCAGATAAATTTTTACTTCCCACATGCCATTAGGCTAAAACCACATTTTCCATTCTTATACTCCCAACAAGTGCAAACCATAAACCAATAACTAACAACTTAATCAATTCCCAAAACAAGCCAATTATTTGGCCTCATAATCATGCCATTTCAAACCATCCAAAATAAATTAGAGATCAAAGTTACAGTCATCCAAAGTGTACTAAAAGTAGAAATAATTTGAAGGGCATGATTACATCATTACATTCATATAATTGTCAATAAATAAAAGCCCTAGTATTGACAATATAACACATTAAAAATCATAAATCAAATACCCAAAGGAGATAGTGGACCTATGCCACTAAGCCTCAGGGACTCCTCCACGTGCCACTCGTGGCTCTTCTCTTGAAATTGTTAACCACATAATGAGACTCAAAAGTTCCAGTAACCAATGCCAATTTATGATAGTGTATACAAATAGTTAAATGTGTGCTTGCTAAGTGGAGAAATAACAGTCATATAATTCTAACAAAAATACAAGAAATATTACAATACAAAACAAACAACCATCCTTATCTCCCTCCATTAACCTCGAGCCGTAGTCCTTACTCGGTGTTAAATTACTCGACCAAAGTTAAACTAGCTCGAGCCCTTACAAGCCACCTATTGGGCTCCAATAGAGGCGTATCACATGGCACATAAATACAACAACAAAAACAAATCTCTCAACACCTCTCACACTAATCAAACAAATTCATAACAATATTGTACAATTATACAATATTACAATCTTCACAATTTTCTCTTTTTTAACAATATTACAATATGACATCCCACTTGGCAAAAATACTTCAAAATGCAAATCCACAATTTCACAATTTTTTCATAAACATAATAAGGTAATTTCTCAACAACAATTCATAATTTTTTCAATAATTATCCAATTAACATGAAGCAACACTAAGCATAAATCAAAAGCATGGTTACCTTGTGACTTTTTTAATAAATTATTTGTTAAAATTTCTCTCCCACCACAATCTTCACCAACAACACAATCTACAAATAACATATTATTTATAAATATTAGTTTCAATTATTGAAAATTGAAACTAATAAAATAACTCTAATAATAGGATTAGAGAATATAACATAATTTTTAATCTCAATCTTAATACAAACCTAGAGTTAGTACTATTAAGTAAAATTTTTAAGTCCTCTTTTAGTTATCAAGAAATATTATTAAGCTAAAATCAACCTTTAAACTAATTTCTATTATCAAAATTTTCCTTTTTATTTCATAAATTTGCACCTAAAATATCCAAAAATTGAAAATTGAGTCTCAAGCTTAGAATTATCATCCTATAGCCATAATAATCCACTTCTTATCTCAAATAATCATCTAAACCTCAATAAATCAATATATATTTTCAAATTGAATAAAAATCTAGCCTAGGATTTGATCCATAAGCCTCAAATTCCAAGTTCATCAACAAATTTATACTCTAGAATATTTATTATACTACTAACAACCTCAACAACCACATTTATTCAAAAAAAAAATCCATCCCTCTTTCAAACCTTAGATTTTCTACCACCATAAAATCAGAAACCAAAGAAGAAGGATGGCTAAGAAAAAATTTTAGAACACTTACTTAGTCTTAAAAAGTTTGAAATCACCCTAGAGTTCATATTTTCGATACTCCGCCTCTTGGTTGTATAAATTTCCTGTACGCTGATATGACACATCATATCACATAGCACGGTTTACCCGTGGTGTTTTATTCAAAAAAAAGCTTGAAATCACACCCTAAATATCCTATTAAAAACTCTTACCTTTAAAACTCAGATCTTCCGCACCGGCGACTCACATTCTCTGTGTCTCTTCTCACGCACGGAAAAGGTTTGAATGGATGAAGGAGAAAAGGGGTGTGAGTTTTTTTCATAAAAAAATACTGTAGGCCCCACATCCTTTTCTTTCCTTTCCCCTTTTTCTTTTAATATATATATATATATATATAACGTACATAAGCGGTCCGCTCCTCTTCCCTTTTTTTATTATATATATATATATATATATTTGTACATTACCTGTGCGTTCCACCTCCCCATTTTTTTATTTTATTTTTATTTATTTAATTCCTACACACACACATACATACATATATATATATATATATATATTTTTTACATTTCATTTCTTAGTCTCTCCTTCTATTACATTTCTCTTTCTTCTTTCCTAATAATAATAATAATAATCTTTAAAATCTTAACTTAGAATTATATCTTAAGTTAGATCTAATAATCATCTCCTACTAATTTATTTATCTCTAAATATTCTCCAAAATTTTTATTAACTCAAATTAATTATTAAAATTTAAATTGGGATGTTACAATATATGTTGTTCTATCTCCTTTGATGTATATCCTTCTTTCAATTGATCTATGCACACTGTATTATTTTCATATAATATTGTTGGAATCTTTTTGCCTAATAATAAACCACACATCTTGTGGATATGATAAATTACTAACTTTAGCCAAACACATTTCTCTACTTGTCTCATGAATTATAATTATTTATTTATGATTTGATGATGTAGCAACTAAAGTTTGTTTTGTTGAACACCAAGATATTATTGTACCCCCACAAGTAAACAAATATTCAATTTGTGATTTACCTTTATGTGAATCTAAGCGAATTCCTGCATCTACATAACCAATAAATTGTTATCTAAATTCATTAGAATAAAACAATCCTATACCAATTGTCCCTCGAAGATACCCAAATAAGTGTTTAACTCCATTCCAATGTCTTTTGTTGAGGAAGAACTAAATCTAGCTAATAAATTCACAGTAAATGAAATATCAGGTCTTGTTAAATTAATAAGATACATCGATGCACCTATAACACTAGGATATGGTGTTTCAGGAATAAGAAGTTCTTCATCTTTCTCTTAAGGACGAAGTGAATTTTTTTTTTCTCATAAAGAGATCTTATAACCATCAAATAGCTAATGCCTAATGGATGTGCTTTGCCCATGTAAAATCACTTCAATATTTTTTCAATATATGTTGATTGATGAAAAAAATTCTATTTGCTAAATGCTCAATTTACAAACTGAGGAAAAATTTTGTTCTTCCAAAATCTTTCACTTCAAATTCTTTGTTTGAGCAATCAATTGCTTTTAGAGCTCTTCAGGAGTTCCAATTATATCCAAATAATTCACATAGATAGTAATTATAACAAACTCTGATCCATTTCTCTTTATAAAAACACATGAATAGATTATATTATTTTTATAATCTTCATTCAATAAATATTCACTGATATAGTTATACCAAATTCTTCTAAATTGTTTTAGTCCATACAAATATTTATGCAAATGAATTACATATTTTTTTTGAGAATCTTTATATGCTTCTAGCAATTTGAATTCTTCAAGTGTAACATACCAATTTAAATTTTAATAGTTAATTTGGGTTAATAGAAATTTTAAAAAATATTTAGAGGAAAGAAAATTAGTAGAAAATGATTATTAAATCTAATTTAGGATATAATTTTAAATTAAAATAAAAAAATTAAAATAAAAAATAAAAAAATTATTAATTAATTAAAAATAAATAAATATTATTAAATTATTATTATTATTATAAAAAAGAAAGAGAAAAGGTATGAAAAAAAAAAGGAAGAAGAAGAAGAACAAAATTGCTTTCGGTGCGTAATGATCACATATAAAATAATAAAAAAAGAAAGAAGAGAGAGGAAAGGGGAAAATAATAAAAAAAAATTGTGGAACCCACATTCATTTTTTTTAAAAGCCACCATTCTCTTCTCATTTTCCTTCATTTCCTTCCTCTTTCATGTGCGATCAGAGAGAGCGTCTGTGAGCGTGAGTCGCCGGTGCGGAAGATCTAAATTTTTAAGGTAAGAGTTTTTAATAGGATATTTAGGGTGTGATTTTAAGCTTTTCAAGACTAAGTAAGTGTTCTAAAAAATTTTCTTAGTCATCCTTCCTCTTTGGTTTTTAATTTTATGGTGGTAAAAAATTTAGGATTTGGAAGAGGGATGAATTTATGTTGAATAAATATAGTTTTTGAGGTTGTTAGTAGTATAATAAATGTTCTAGAGTATAAATTTATTGATGATCTTTGAATTTGTGGCTTATGGATCAAATTCTAAACTAGATCTGAAAATATATGTTGATTTATTGAGGTTTAGATGATTATTTGGGATGAGAAATGAATTATTATGGCTATAGGATTATGATTCTAAGCTAGAGACTTAATTTTTAATTTTTAGATATTTTAAGTACGAATTTATGAAATAAAAGAAAATTTTGATAATAGAAATTAGTTTAGAAGCTGATTTTTAGATTATTAATGTTTATTGCTAATTAAAAGAGGAGTTAAAAGTTAAAAATAGTATTAACCCTCTAGATTTGTATTAAGATTGAGATTCGCCATTCTGTTATATTTTTATTCTCTTATTAGCCTTCTTTTATTAGTTTCCCCAAATTGAACTCTATTTATAATATGTTCTTTGTAAATTGTATTATTGGTCCCGCTTGTGGTGGGAGAGAAATTCTCCGGAATAATTTATTAAAAAAGCCACGAAGTAACCATGCTTTTTATTTTGTGATTCGCGTTACTTCATGCTAATTAGGTGCTTATTGAGAAAATTATGTATTTTGTAATATTGTATAATTGTGCAATATTCTTATGCATTTGTTTGATTATTGTGGAAGGTGTTGGGAGACTTGCTATTGTTGTTATATTTATGTGCCACGTGGTACGCCCCTCTTGAAGCTCAATAGGTGGCTTGTAAGGGCTCGAGCTAATCTACCTTTGGCCGGGTAATTTAGCACTGAGTGAGGGCTACATCTCGAGATTAATGGAGGGATATAAGGATGGTTGTTTATGTGTATTGTAATATTTCTTATATTTGTTGAAATTATATTATTTTTAATTCTCACTTAATAAGCACACACTTAACTGTTGGTATATACTATCATAAATTGGCTTTGGTTACTGGAACTTTTGAATCTCATTATGTGGTTAACAATTTTCAAGAGAAGGGCCACGAGTGACACGTGGAGGAGTCCCAGAGGCTTAATGGCATAGATCCACTGTCTCTTTTGGGTATTTGATTTATGCTTTATAATGTGTTATATTGCCAATATTAGGGCTTTTTGTTTATTGACAATTATATGAATATATAAATGTAATTATGCCTTTCAAACTATTTCTATTTTTGATAGACTTTGGATGACTGTAATTTTAATATTTGGTTTACTTTGGATTGGTTAAAATGGCATGATTATGAGGCCAAATAATTGGCTTGTGTTGAAAATTGACTAAATTGTTTATTTTTCTTATTGGGAGTATAAGGATGGACAAATGTGTTTTAGTTTACTTGTTGGGAGTATAAGGATGGACAAATGTGATTCAGCCTAATGGCATGTGGGAGGTAAAAATTTATCTGAAATGTTATATTGTGTGAGTTAAAGCCAATTATAAAATATTTTATATTAAAATTATTGATATAAAAATATGTTGGGTGGCTGTAACCTAACTATGGTTAAGTTATTTAAAAAAAAAAATTTGGTGTGTTACATCAAGGATTTTCATACAAATTTTTGTATCTAAAGAGCCATATAAATTGGCTATAACAATATCCATTAGGCGCATATCAAGTTTTTTATGTACTACCAAATTAATTAAATATCTTAAAATGATTGCATCCACCAAGGAGAATATGTCTCTTTATAATCAATACCAAGTTTTTGTGAAAATTCTTGTACTACTAGTCGTGCTATATATCTAACGATTTTATTTTTTTTATTTTGTTTTTGCACAAATACTCATTTATATCTAATTAGCTCTACATCATTAGGTATTTGGACTATAGGTCCAAAAATTTTACGTTTTGAAAGTGAATTTAACTCTGCTTAAATTGTATCTTTTTATTTTGGACAATCATTTATATGTCTGCATTCTTCAACCAATTTTGGTTCTAAATTCTCATTTTGATTTATTATTTTCATAGCAACATTATATAAAAATATGTCGTTGACAACTATATTTTTTTCAATTCCATCTTTGTCCCATAGTAACATAATTTATCAAGATCTCTTCATTATCTTCAAGTACCTGGGTCTCTTATAGGGTCTTCTAATTAGTTATGTCTTCATATTCTTATAGAATACCTGCCTCCTCAATCTTTATTATAAATATTATGTTATGAATATCCATAACTCATAGTTCTTATGATTTTTTTATCCTTAATGTTCTAATGAATAGCATGGAAAGAGTTTCTTATTGTTAATAGTTTATAACCTTCAAATGTTCCATAATACATTATTATATGCTCCCTTATATCTTTATAACATTAGAACAGGACTTGAATGGTTGAAGGCTAAATAGAGGTCTTGTCTAAAGTATATATATACTAGTGAATGAGAATTTTTCTCCATTATTTTCTCTTCATTTCTTGTATTTTCTTATTCTTTTCTACTCTTCATATTTATTATATTTTATAACACTTTGTCAGCACGATTTAGCTTTTAAAATAAAATATGAGATTTTAGCTAGATTAATATATTCTCATATTATATATATATAATTATATTTTATATTATTGTTCTATTAACATTCATGGCTATGTTGTTTATATATTTACTATATTTTATAAGAACATAATTTTTTTTAGTAAAATTACAAAACCATCGTTAAAAAAAAAAAACGATATCATTGTTTTATAAATTTGGTTGGACCAGAGCCGGCCCATGATGTATCAGACAATGGAATTGGTTGGGCCTAATTTGGTTGGGTGGGCTTATCATATTTGGATCAGAACCTAAATGGGCCTGTTTACATTCCTATCAAAACGAAGTATTTCCATTTTTAATCTTTCAAACACACGAGAATCAGAAACTTAGAACTATGTTTATGGAACTGTCACATATCTTTTATGCCATGACCTGTTCCGTTCTAATAACATTACTTATAATCACGGTCTTTTGCCAGCATTTATTGAAAAGAAATCGACTTGACATGTCATCACTATACAATATAAATCTAAATTAATTGATATAAAAAAGATATTTTATGGCTTCTAGTCATTATTATCCCCCGTTAGGCTTCCTAAAGACCCAAGTCTTCTAATAAAAAGAACATCTTCACATGGATTTAAATATGAAATCTCATGATGTTTAAGCAGTTATATCTCCATATGTTTTCCACTATTAAGAGCACATTAATAAACCTTCTTTATTTATTTAATCTCTTCCTTTTTATAGGATAAAATAATTCAATTTGCGGAGATAAATCAATAAAGTTAATAGATACTTTAAAATCATCTTATCTTTCCCCAAAATACCATTTATTAAATGCTCTTCTTTCTCTCATACTCTCTCTTTCTAAATTATAAGTAAATGTTTTGTTTTCAATGAGCATTCTTACATTTGGCGCAATAATCATTTAATTTCCAACGAGCAAGTCCAGGGGAATTGCAGAAGGCGAATTTTCTCCTGTAGAAGCTAGATGATTAATGTCAAAGTCTTGGTTGTGGATTTTTCGTGTTTTTTTTTTTTCCTTCAGTCAAAACATAAATTTGTTGGCATTCGTATGACCCTCAAGGGAAGTAAATACAAGACTTTTTAATATATTTGTTCTCAGTCAAAATGTACCATTTTTATAACAGCGTTTCATTTTATATTCCTGCTACTGGTAACAGTACACGCAGTTAGTTGAGCGCGTCCTTACTCCTTATAACTACTTTTAATTTGATTCAATTGACCAGATTTTTCGGCATGTATGATTTTTTCTTTGATATAATTACCCATTATTCAACTCCGCCTATGTTTATAGCCGGTCTCAAGCCCGGATAAAGGAGGAGGGTTGTGTTAGGTCATCAACAGCTAATGTAAAACTTTGTTGAATCTATTATAAATATGGACAATAGACGTTATAATGTTAATGCTAGGTCGTTGCCCGTAAGTAACGCGCTGCATGGCTCGAGTACAATGATAAGTGAGTTAGAGTCGCTGCATCGGCGCCCGGATGTAGTGTTAAATGAGCAAGGGCTACCGCGTCATTCTGGACGCACGTGGCTAAAGAAGTTAGTTCATGAGAGCAAAATTAGATTTGGTACTTGGAATGTTGGGACATTGAATTGTAAATCTGTAGAGGTTGTCGGGGTTATGATTCAAAGAAAAATTAATATCCTTTGCCTGCAAGAAACAAAATGGCGTGGAGAAGAAGCTAAGAATATTCAAGGTTTCAAACTTTGGTATACAAGAAAAGTAAGTGCACGCAATGGAGTAGGCATCATTATAGATAAGGAGTGGAAGAAGAACGTTGTAGAAGTTAGCAGAATTGGAGATAGAATTATTTCCTTAAAAATGATAATTGGACGTGAGACTGTTAATATTGTTAGCGCTTATGCGCCGCAAGTCGGGACAGAAGCTAGTCTTAAGGAATTATTTTGGGAGGATCTGGAGGGGTTGATTCGACACATACCACAGAGTGAAAAGATTTTTATTGGAGGAGACTTTAATGGGCATGTCGGGAGGGAAGCTGGTCAGTATGCGAGGGTGCATGGTGGTTTTGGTTTTGGAGAGCTAAACAATGAAGGACAAACTCTTCTTGATTTCTCATTGACGTATGATTTTAAGATTGCCAACACTTGTTTCAAGAAGAGAGATGAGCATCTCATCACTTACAAAAGTGGAGCCTCAAGATCACAGATTGATTTTCTTTTGGTTAGGAACACAGATAGAAAACTTTATAAAAATTGCAAGGTGATCCCCGGAGATGCTGTAACGACACAACATAGGGTCCTAGTCCTTGATGTGTGTATTATGAGTAAAATCCAAAAACGTCGACAAGCAGTAGCACCAAGGATTAGGTGGTGGCAATTAAAATGTGAGAAGCAAGATATTTTCAAGCGAAATCTTTTGGATAAAAGAATTTAGGAATCTCAGGGAAGTGCTAACATCATGTGGGAGGATATGGCTAAAAAGATACGGGAGGTTGCAAAAGTAGTTTTGGGAGAATCAAAAGATTCTGGTCCGAGAGATAAGGAGTCTTGGTGGTGGAATAATAGTGTACAGGACAAAATCAAGTATAAGAAGAACTGTTTTAAAGCCATACATTTGTGTAACAATGAGGAAAATTGGAAGAGGTACCGTATGGCTAAGAAGGAAACTAAGAGAGCTGTGGGTGAAGCTCGTTCTAAAGCTTTTGAAGAATTTTATAAGAGCCTTGAGACGAAGGAAGGAGAGCGAAATATTTATAAGATTGCCAAGAGTAGGGAAAGAAAATCAAGAGATCTAGAACAGGTAAGGTGTATTAAGAATGAAGAGGGAAGAACTTTAGTTACAGATGATGAAATTAAAAATAGATGGGAGACTTATTTTTCTAAACTTTTCAATAATGGAGAGGGTTCATCTAGTAACTTGGAGGATTTAGTAACTGGTGAAGGAGAACAAAATTTGTCATTCTATCGAATAATACGTGATAAGGAGGTAAAGGAAGCTCTTAAGAAAATGGCAAATGGTAGAGCCAACGGACCTGATTGTATATCTATAGAAGCGTGGAAATGTTTAGGTGAAGAAGGGGTGAGATGGTTAACTAAGTTACTTAATGTAATTTTACGGTCCAAGAAAATGCCTGATGAGTAAAGGAGAAGTACATTAATTCCTATTTATAAAAATAAAGGAGATATTCAGAATTATACTAACTATAGAGGGATTAAGCTCATGAGCCACACAATGAAATTGTGGGAGAAAGTAATTGAGCACAGGTTGAGATTGGAGACAAGTATTTCTGAGAATCAGTTTAGTTTTATGTCAGGTAGATCAACTACAGAGGCAATTTATCTACTAAGGGGATTAATGGAAAAGTATCGTTGTAAAGATAAAGATCTACACATGATTTTTATTGATTTGGAAAAAGCTTATGACCGTATACCAAGAGAAGTGCTTTGGAAAGTGTTAGAAAAAAAGGGAGTACGGATTGCTTATATTAAAGCCATACAAGATATGTATGAGGGGGTAAAAACTAGTATAAGAACGCCTAGTGGTCAAACAAAGGATTTTCCTATAAAGATTGGACTACATCAGGGATCATCTCTGAGTCCTTATTTGTTCAACTTGATCTTAAATGTTTTGATGGAACATATTCAAGGGGAAATTCTGAAATGTATGCTCTTCACGGATGATATAGTTCTTATAGCAGATACAAGAGAAGAGGTTAATTGCAAACTTGAGTTATGGAGGAGGACATTAGAGTCGAAAAGTTTTCGTCTGAGTAGAAGTAAGACGAAATATTTATATTATAAATTTGGTAAAGGACTATTCGACAATAATTTGGAAGTGAAATTGGGAGATCAAATTATACCTCAAGTGGAAAAGTTTAGATATTTGGGAGCCATTATTCAAAATGATGGCGAAATCAGTGGAGATATTTCACATAGAATTCAAGCTGGGTGGTTTAATTGGAGAAAAGCTAAAGGAGTTATTTGCAACCGTAAGGTGCCTAATAAACTTAAAGGAAAGTTTTATCGCACTGCTATCAGACCGGCAATGTTATATAATAGTGAATGCTGGGCTCTAACGGGACAACAAGAGCATAAAGTTGGAGTAGCAGAGATGAGAATGTTACGATGGATGTGCGGATATACATGTAAAGATAAATTCGAAATGAGCACGTACGCGAAAAAGTGAGGGTGGCACCTATTGAGGAAAAAATGGTAGAAAATCGGTTGAGATGGTTTGTGCATGTACAAAGAAGACCAAGGGAGGTACCAGTGAGAAGAGTGGACCATATAACTTTGAGTCTGATTAAGAGAGGTAGAGGAAGGCCTAAGAGAACACTTTTGGAAGTTATTGAACGCGATCTGTTAATTAATAATATTCCTAAAAGCTTGATAAATGATAGAGCACAATGGCGTCTTGCAATTCATGTAGCCGACCCCACCTAGTGGGATAAAGGCTTGTTGTTGTTGTTATAATTACCCATTATTCATGGGCTGAGTCAGGCAGAACCATATTTGTGGCAAAACTCTTTCAATGAATATCTAATATAATTGCATGTCTAGGACTTGAGCTCGAAATCATTAATTAAACTAATACAACCCCTTACAGCCATGTGCTGTATGATTTCACTAGTTAGAGAAGGCAAATTAAATTTACATTTAATTTAATTTATTTCACACACACATCCTATACTTATGTAGAGAAGATTTAAATTCTAGACCTCTACCTATATTTTCCTATATTATTACTACATGAGTTAATAGTCTCTTATCACTATTTTATCGAGAAGAAAACAATAAAATTAACATCTTAATTTTAGATATATATATATATATATATAAAGATTAAAAGAAATTAATATTTTAAGGTTGGTTCTGCTGTTCTCAAGTCTTCTTCTTTTTGTTTTTTTTTTCCCTCTTGGTAATAGCCTGAAGTCTTCTAATAGCGCAGTTAATTAACGAACAGTCTTTGCCTATCTATTATCATGTTTTCTTCAAGATTCTGGAGAATGGTCCAACCTCAACTTAATTTGTCACTACAAAAACTCATACGGATATCTAGAGTACTACTCTAGTTTTCTTCCAACTTAACATTTTCAATTCAAAAACTTTTTTTTGTCACTTTAATTCAAAAACTTTGAGGAGGAATAAAGATTAATGAGTTCATTACTCAGAATCAATACGCATAGAATAAAGCTTCTCATTATATTAGAGGCTAATTATTGTATTGTCACAGAACGGTTTAGAGAAGGTAAAAGAAAAAAAAAGAAAAGAAAAAGGTATACGGCTTTCAATATTTTTCCTTCTGTAGATCCACACGAATGTATGTTTTCGACAAGCGAAACTTATATATAATGCCACAATCAAAAAGAGCAATACTAATTGCAGGATATAAAGTTTTCTCTACTGAATGAAATTATGAAAGTGCAGAAGTTTACGAGTTTGGAGTGTCTATTGCTTCTCTTTTATCTAAAATCTCAGCCCATCATTTCAACAAATGATAAGAGAATTTCATCTCATTAATTCCATGAAAATAAAGGGCGGAGATTTTGAACAGTAGAGATGACCGCAGGCACCTCAGCTGCAAAATAGTTTATTGTAATTGAGCAGTCCCTTGTGAATGGCCCTGATGAGCTATGAAGTAAACACACAATTTTGTCATTAGGACTTCATTATATTGCTGCCGGACCTAATGGCGGAGATCTGGCCGGTGGAGGTGGTGGAGTTGGCAAGCGACCCAGTTTCCTGATCCTCCTCATGCTCGTCTCTGCAAAATGATGAACCTTGGTGTACATAATATCTAACACCTTCACGTCCGGCTCCTTCTCTGTACGTTAAAGAAAAGCCGATGGCATCATGGCATATTAATCTGGACGCAAAAACATCAGATGGATACATACCCCTTATTCATATGTCTACGTGTGTTTGTGTATAATATTGTTTATGTATATATAGCAATATTGAATAATAATTAACACAGACCTGCAATACTGGCCTGAGCGACCTGCATGAGAAGAAGAGATGAGAGAGTGAATATTAGAATTAGCAGTATCAGAAAACGGTTCAGAGAAGCCACACCCATAGATTCTCCACTACGTCTCCCTTTTGAAATGCTATAATAGTTTTTGCCTCCTTATGCCTTCAAATTTATAGATACGCTCATCACCAGTCGACTCTCTCTCTCTCTCTGACGTTCCTCTCCAGTACTTCTTTTTAGATCAAATTGTTGAAATTTGTATTTACTCTTTTACAAAATTAACTTGTCGTATTTATATTTTCTCTTAGCTACTGTATTAATATATGTTTTGCTCTTGAAATTTATACATTTATTTATTTGATACTTTAATGTCTTAATAATTGTTTTTATATATTTATTTATTTGATACTTTAATGTTTTAATAATTGTTAAAATAAAATATTTAATTTGACCATGTATAAATTTACTTTAGTGGGAGATGAGAAGTAAAGAGAAAATGTTGGGGAAGGAATATGGAAAGAACTTAAACCATTCCAAATTATAATCTTACTTCAAACCAATATATGCATATTTTCAAACAAGGAATTTATTACATTTGCATGTGTAGCATTGATAAATGTAAACAATAACCTAGGACTTGACCAGCTCAACCTCTGTGCTCAAGCAAAGCTAATCTAACATTTGAAGAACCAGATATTGTTCCCCATTAAAAAATAAATGGAAAAAAATATAACAATGGATCCCTATATTTTGATTCTAGGAAAAATGATAATAAAATTTTTCTAAAATATATAAATGATAATTTAATTCATCAAAATGCCATAATTTTTTTAAAGTTTCAAGGGACTTTTCTGTCATTAATAAATTTATATAAATTACAAAATTGCCCTTGTTGAAAAATAAATAATTCATAAGTTTTGTTTAAATATTCACAATTTTTCTTCTTTTATTGACAACAATGCAACAGTAAATCACAACTTCGTATGTTAGTTTCTTTATTTGTTGTTGCATTGTTGTGAATATAAAAAAGAAAG
Source organism: Prosopis cineraria (assembly GCF_029017545.1). Taxonomy (NCBI): domain Eukaryota; kingdom Viridiplantae; phylum Streptophyta; class Magnoliopsida; order Fabales; family Fabaceae; genus Prosopis; species Prosopis cineraria. The sequence continues at coordinate 38,750,065 of NW_026555332.1, forward strand.
TTGTGAATATTTAAAAAAAAACTTGTGAATTATTTATTTTTAACAAAAGTAATTTAATAATTTATATAAATTCATTAATGACAGAAAGGTCCCTTAGGACTTTAGGAAAATTATGATATTTTAAGGGATCAAATTATCATTTATACATTTCAAAAAGATTTTATTATTATTTTTTTATTCTATTTTGTTTTTAGTCCATATAATTTTGTTTCATTGTTTCCGGTTCATTTAATTTGATATGTGTGAAATGCTAGTCTTTAAATTTTTTAAAAATAATGGATAGAAGGACCATGACATGATATTGACACAGTTTATTTTGCTGACGTGTATTTAACTCTATTTAACCTCTTCTGTTGACATATAAAAAATAACTTCGTTAGTCCTAGTAGGGTTCATGAAACCCAATAACCCAGTCAATCTGATCCAACCTGATTGAGCTCGGTTTAGGCCAATGCCGAAAAAATATAGCCTGATGAAAAATCAGTTGACTAGACTTACACTAAACCAAATAAGATCCTTAGGAATCCCAAGGCATATACCTAACTTACAAAATGGTCATTCCTTCTCTAATTCTCATTCCTTCACCACCCATCATTACCTAGCTACTATATTAAACATGGCCTTTATTTTAGGTCATTTTTTTAAAAAAAAACAAGATACTAACAACCAAACCAATTATTAAATTAGTCGAGGTGGCAATAATCCAACCATGGGTAAACTTAGAGTTAGATCAATTGTGATTAAAAATATATTATTTAATTAAGATATATAAAATTATTTATATTTGACTATAAAAATCAGTAATATAATATTTAAATAAAAATTCATTAATTCTAAAATAAATGGAAGAATTATCTGCAAAATATACAAATATTAATTATAAGTTCTTTACAATAATAAAATACAATAATGTGACATTAAAAATATTAATTAAAGGAGTTAGATTTGATTTATTCTTCAATATTCAAAAGGGGGAGGGAAAAAGAAAAGAAATACTAAAATCAGGCTAACCCATTCAAGCCACCAGGTTAACTGAACTTTCTCAAGTCGAAGGCAAGTTGTTCAGGCTAAAACTCGGAGTTCAAACCCCGCAGAGTTGGTCTGGGTTTACAAATAGTGAAAAAAAAAAGAGCATTAACTATTCACTGAACATTATAGAATGAGTGGTTTGTAGGATTATTCAACGTGTCTCCACCACTGCTTTTGTCAATTGAATTTAAAGTTATTGGACAATCGAAGGGCTAATATATGTGTAACTGACTAGTTAGCAAGTAATTTTGATTTCAGTTTTCGACCAGTACATAGAGCATGTCCATTTTTTTGGGCCCCTTCTTTTGTTATTATAGCATGTTAATTGGCGAATCGCGTGTGGTTTTTTATTTAATTTTTAAATCTTAGTGCCAATCAGATTATTAGTAAATGAAGTGTTTTTCCAAGTCTTACATCAAACAAAAAATATTCAAACCGATGGATAAGAAAAGGATTTGTTGGAATTGTAGTTCTCTCATTACTCTGACTTTTCAAACTATATATGGAAATAGAAATGTTCAATCCCTCTCCCACGAAGTCATAAGCCTTTTCAAACCTCTGGGACCTGACCTTCATCTCAACTCAAGTCGATCCACCTCCCTAAATATTCTGCTTTACTTCGTTGATCTGTGTTTAACTTCATTTTCTTCTTTAATTTCTTCTTTATCGATCTAATTAATTGCATGGAGTAATTAAAATCCGCCTTCTATATGTTTAATTTGTCTGATCAACTTAATCTCAATCCCAATGAACAACTATATGAATCTTTGGAAGGCTTGAGAATAAAGCTAACTGATCAAGAAATTAAACTACACTTTTTTTTTTTTGACATCTGAACAGTTGAATAAAATTACGTCATTTCCTCCAACCCTTTATAAAAAAAAATACGTGATAATATGCCATCAGTAATTTGACAACATATTCTTGGAGTATATATATTATATCTTTTGAAACAAATTAATGCATATTCGGTTCAAATATTTGCCCCTGCCCTTGCTTCATCGCACTTCAGTTTACTGAGTATTAAAAAAAAATTGAAGATTTTTCAACATATATATTTGGCCGAGAACAATTGATGAGATACAAGGTCATTAATTGTCATGGATAGAAGATGTTAAAGCACACAAGATACAATTGAAAATTGAAGAGTTTAACTTGTGAATGGCTCCAATCCCTTTCTGGCTTTCTCCATACAACTGTCCTTTGTGACTATTGAACGTCGAGTCAAACGTTAGAATTCAAATAACACATGAGAATAAATATTATGTCTCAACAATATTAATATATATATATATTGATGGACCCCATGGCATGGATGATATGGCGTTAATGACAACAAAACTTGAGAATAGTAATCATGAACATGGTGGCATGAAAAGAGCCCAAGGCAATGAGCAAGGAGCCCAATACTTCCAATTCAACGTGCCTAAAGACCCTTTATAACATATTGCAGGTCTAATGACAAGAGCCCGAATTAAATCCATAAAGCAAGCCTTGTTTAGTCTTATGCAAGAAGTCCAAGAGCTTGGAGAGTATTAGGGCACTCCTCTCAAGCCCAACGGAGAGCATCTATATGTGTATAATGTGCTTAAGATCCAAATTCATGAAGAGTCAAGCTCAAAAGATGCAACCTTAGTCCAATGCAAGGAAGACTACAAGTTGAACCTCTTGCAAGCAAGGAGCATGAAACCCAAGTAAAGAAGTCAAGAGTCGTGTGATTTTAAATCATTTATGATCCCTTGATTGTCTCCTAAATTGTTTCCTATTTTAATGGTCCTTTGATTTGACTCCCTTTATTAAGGAGCAAGATTAGTCTTAGTTTCCTATTTGAGTCCAGTCAAAGATTATGATTAATTATATTATTAATTTTTAAGTTTTGTAATCCCATAATTTTAGGATCACATCTCCTAAATTATGTGGCTAAATATTTCCTCATTATTTTATATTATTTCTCCTTTTAGTATTAGGAAGTTAGAGTTTTAATTTTAGGAAATAGCCTTCTCTATGAGCCTATATAAATTAGGCACACTCCCTCTTGTAAATGAAAAAGAAGTTAAATGAAATTATTTATTTTAGAGTTTATAACTCTTGTGAGCCTTATTACTTTGTGGTGGCATCTTGTGTGAGAAACAGACGTGATCAAGAGTGTGATCAACTCTTGTGGTGTCTTTAAAGGTTGAGGTTCCTAGAGGCAGGTGCTCTAGAAGATTTTATCCTTGATCATTATCTCATTGTTTATTTCTTTCTTTCTTTATTTTCACCATAAATTTTGCCCCTTTTTTTATTCTTGTGTTTTTGTTGTATTTCAGGGTTTTGTCTCTAAACTAGCACAATTCTACTTCCACGTCCCCTATCATATGTATATGTATATATCAATATATCAATATATCTATATTTAGTCCCTAGAATCACATTTCTCATTAAACAATCCTATTTTTGTGCTTCATGCTATTACGTAAAGAGTACAAGTCGAGTTGGATACCTCTCAAATACATTTTATATAAAGTACATACAAGTTGTATTATCAAAAGAGAAAAAGTAAATGTGCAATGGTATTGATTGAAGTATATATCTATAAAAAGAGGTGAGTTTGAAGTTTGAAGTTCAAGGCACCACAATACATTTGAGCTAACAAAAAATCATCTTAGAGGCTTTGTTTGAATGGGTGGACTTAAGTTGAAAGTTTGGATTGAAAATATCATATTTCAAATCTCACATTTGAAATTTATAGATTCTAAATTTTTTGTTTAGATGATATAAAAATTTGTAAATTTTAACATTAAAATCCTTTATTTGGATCTAAAATAAAATTTTAAATTTTAAATTCTATATTTTAATTTAAAAGAAACTTGGAAGACTGGTCAAAGTTGACAGTCCGAATGGCTAACTTTCGCTGGAATCTAACAATCAAAGCTAATTGGGACTGCAGCATTGGCGACGATTGAGATGATGTAGTTGACTTCCATCAGGATTGAACCAAAGAAAAAAATAGGGATTGACAACTTCTATTGGAATCGGATCAATGGCAATGATGGGGACCAGATGATTGGCTACTACAGGGATTGGACCGACAATGATGATAAGGATAGGATGGCCAATTTTCACAGGGACTAAATCAATGGCGATGGCAGGGACCGGAAGGCATCCTTCCATCGAGACTAGACCGAAGGAAATAATAGGGATTGACTGGCTAATTTCCATAGAGACTAGATGGCCAACTTCCATCGAGAACGGATCAATGGTAATGATGAGAACCGGATGACCGACTATCATAGGGATTGGACCGATAATGATGATAGGGATAGGATGGCCAACTTTTATGGGGACCAAATCAATGACAATGGCAGGGGACCAGAAGGCATCCTTCCATAGGGATCGGATCGACAGTAACCATGGGGAACAGACAGCCACCTCCTACTAAGACCAGATAGCCAACTTCCATAGGGATTGGACTGACGACAATGACTGGGATCAAATGGCCAACTTCTACCAGGACCGTACTGACAGCTACCATCAAGATTGGACTAACATTGATCGTCTAATTGTGGTAGAAGTCGATCGTTCGATCCCTATTGTTGCTGTTAATCTAGTCCTGGTAGTCGCTGTCGATTTGATCCTTATGGAAATCAGCCTATCAGTCTTCATTGTTATCTTTATTCGGTCTTAGTAGAAGACAGCCTTCTTGTCCCAATGGTCTCTATCAATTTGGTCGAGGTGAAAGTCGGTTGTCCGATATCCATCATTGCCGTCTATTTGATCTTGGTAGTCACCGTCTTTTCGGTCCTTATGGAAATCGGCCGGTCGGTCCCCACTGTCATCATCGATCTGATTATAGTAGAAGTTAGTTGTCTGATCAATGTCATTGCCATCGGTATGATCCCGGTGAAAGTTCACCGTCTAATCCCTACAGTCGTCGTCGATCCGGTCCCTATGGAAGTCAATCGACCAATCTCGGTGGTCATTATTGGTCTAATCCCTATGGAAGTCAACCATTCAGTTCCCATCATCACTGTTGATCCAGTCCCAGTAGAAGTCAGCCATTCGATCCCAATCATCATCGTTGGTTCGATCCCCGTCGTTGCCATCGGTTAGGTCCTGGTGGAAGTCAGTAGTCCAGTCCCCGTTGGTCTATTCTAGTGGAAGTTAGCTATTTGGTCTTGGTGGTGGCTTTTTTCTGTCAACTTTGATGGTCTAGTCCAATTATCATTGACAGGTCGATCAAGCCTTTGTGGATTTGGGTCATATTTCAAAAGAGATTGAATTAAGATTGAAATAATAAGGGTTTAGAAAGAATTTTAAATTACAAAGAAATTGAGGTAGAATTTGGATTTGAATTTGAACCATCCATTTTTAATTATTCAAATAATGAATTTGGCTCAAATTTAAGTCAAAATTCATATGTATCCAAACATAGCATTAGTTCAATTGCTTCCTTTCTTTTCTTCCCCCGATTTTAAAAAGACATGTTCTTTCTAGCTAGTTAGAGCTAGATGTAAATTGTGATAAAGTGTGGGAAGTTGAGGATAATCTTTTCGATAAATAATTGAAACCTGTAAAATTTCTCGATGAGCATGGAGAAAACCTTCAATTCTTAACAAGCTTGTGAAAATCTATAGTAAGCTAAGGGTGAGGTTTGAGGTCAGTTAAGAAAATTTACGTCATTGATGAGATAAAAACTTTAAAAAATATAACGGTACTGCATGGATGATAGCGTGGAAGCAATAAGGAGAACAATCATCAGAAAACGGTACAGATATCGCGTGAGTGTGTCAACCTCAAATGCAAAAGGCAGTACCTAGGAATGAAGGTGCTAGAGCAAAATCAATGATCTTCTAATTTTTGAAGCAAAATTTGCAGATCTTTTTCTCTTGCCAAGAGAGTTTCTAATGCTATTAAGCAGCTAGAGTCGGAATCTTCTAGACTGTTAAAATGTACTCTAAATCAGATGCTTTGTCAGTTAAGATTAAGAACACGATGCGAGTTACAAAGGGATATAGCACAACCAATTCAGTTCAAGTTTCTCGTCCCACATCGGCTAATAAAAAGTGCGAGTTACGAAAATGCCTATAAAAGGAAGACTTCAAAATCCTTATAACTCATCTTTGCGCTTGGGGCAATGACGCAGCTAGTGAGGTTCTAACCGAGGCGCGTCTATTGCTGGTTGAAAACTATTTCCAAACCCCCTCTTGGACCTGGGTTCGGCCCTGGCCCTTGAGAATTTCTGGAAGGGCTCCCTCTGGGGTAAAGTCCTACAATCCTTAGTTCAAGCATTCATAATTTTCCTCTAAAGGTCTCGTTTTGGGCCTAGACCCAAGAAAATGCTCTACTGTTGGGCCGAGGTACTGTTACATGTTCACAAGCAGCCCAAATTTTATTGTTGTTTCCAAAAAAAAAAAGCCTCCAATAAACTATAGCACTCCACAGCCTCCAATCGGATTAACTGGACACGTGAGACCACTTGATCATTAGAATGCATAATGTATCTGAAATTCATTTGAACTGTACAAAAATCTTGCATTTGTCATTTAATTAGACAAATATACTTTCAATTCTCCATATACAAGTTTAATTTCTCAGAAAACCAGAGGTAGTTTCAACTAATACTGACGTAGAACCCAAAAAAAAAACAAGAAAGAAAAAAATTAATGCAATTGGTTGATAAGAGGAACCACAGAGATAATGAAAAGGGCACACATAAAAAATAGTTGGAAATTGTTTTTATTTGCCTCCTAGTCTCCAACATTTTATTAATTACAAAGTTGCGGATTTGAAATTTTATTGAAATTACATATTTCTCCCCTGAATTTACTTCACTTTATGTGTGTGTGAAGGGTTAAAGTCTATTTTTTTTCTCAATTTTTGTTAAAAGTACTGAATACTTTGTATTAAAAGGTAGGACAATATTTTCTTTAAATAATTTTTTTAATAGTGAAATTATCCTTTCATTGGAGACCTGTTATCTTTCCCATTTTTTGATAACATTGAATTGTTGTGCAGCTCACGTACAGTGATAATAAGATATTTTGACTCATTTTATTGTTTCATTACTAAAACGAGAAACTCAGTTCCTATCACTTTCACCCTTTTAGCTTGCATACTTTAATAAGTCAAAATGAATTAAGATGTCTTCTTGTCACTATGTGTGACCCCACAAATAGTTAATGTCATTAGATAATGGAAAAGATAACAAATTTCTGACAAAAAAGTAATTTTGCTCTTAAAAAAATATTTAGAAAAGTTGCCCTACCTTCTAATATAAGGTGTTTAGTGCTTTTAAAAAAAAATTAGAAAGAAAAATGGTCTTTAGCCCATATATGAAAGATGATGAATGAGTAGTCACTAGTGGCCATGGCCACTACAAGGAGACAAATAAGGAAAGGTGCGGGGTGGAGGAGGTGAAGCTGGCAAATGACCCAGTTTCCTCATCTTCATATCTGCAGAACCATGCATGAACACACACAACAAAGTTATTAGGTGCCAATTTTGAACATTCCAAATAGGTACAAGTACAAAGTATTGAGTTGTCTGAAAACTCACGATAAAACCTGAAGTGGCATGAGTGGATTGAATGAGGAAAACGATTGACGCAATGAAACAAGCAATAATATTATCTGCAGACTTCGGTACCAAACACACACCACTTGATCTAACTATTTCCACTTCTCTCTTGCTTCATCACATCTTCGCACGTTCGATTTTTATATATACTCATCAAATAAATTGTTTATGATTTTTTTTAAAGAAAAAATCTATATATTTGGGTGCAGTTTTCAACATAATTTGGGCGAAAACAATTGAGACAAACAAGATCTTTATCAGCCTGGACAGAACACGTACGTAAGTCTCAAGATTCAAATGAAAATTAATTAACTTTTGCCTTCATCGAATGCTCAGTCAACGTACATTCCATATTCGACTATGAAATAGCTTACGGGATATTAATTATAATTTTTTAATATTGTCCCCATTTAAATTCATTAATTTGGAGAAAAATGTAGTATAAATTTGAATTTTTTTCTTTAAATAGAGATTAAAATAAAAGTTTATTATATTTTAAAATAAAGTTAATAACTTAATCACATGTTCATAGTTTTATAAAGCAATTAGATGTGGTTTATAATAGGGATAAAAGGGAGTGCATATCATGTAAGCTCCACAAACGGCCTTTAAGTTCTAGTATATTAAAATAACACTTTTTTTTTTTACTTATTTTCAAACTATGTATGGATCTTCCCCATCCAAAATTGATTTTAATACCCCTCTCTCTCTCTCTCTATATATATATATATATATATGTATATATCTCTCTCTCTCTTAAAATAAGAAGACAATTTTGAAAACAAAGATGCAGGTTTAGTGGACTTGTCAAGGCACCCAGTGTTTCCAATCCACGGAAAGTTATCAGATCTTCTCTACGCTTCTAATTAATGTTAGGTTAATGCCCAATATGGAGCAGACTCCGCTAACAAGTTCTTTCTTCTTCGTTTCTTTTTTATTTTATATATGTAATCTGAGTTTTAATTAGAAGCATAAACTGATCCTTCCTTCCTTTCATTTTTGAAGAATAATTTAATATCTAATACTATTATATTTATTAATCTAAATTTCAGCACAATATATCACGGTCCAAACAATAGATGAAATTCTTTTAATATAATTATCTAGGAGATTAAAATACAACTGTTGGCTCCTATTCTTTTATCATGTTTTGGTATTAGTCCTTATATATATTTTTCCATTACTTCAATTCTTTTAAATTTCATATGTCTGCAATGCTATTATTAGCCCTTATTGTTACCAATGATAGAGTTAAAGTTGCTGATGTGTACATACCTGGTGTCATTTTGTTACCAAATTGGTAAAATTATTAGGAGTTGGAGATTGTATCAGCAAAATGACTACTAATCTCATGAATTCATACATAACTTATACTTTAAGAATAGTCAATTATAAATTTAAAGAAGGTTATACATAAGTTGTACGTGAATATGAATGGTCTTAATTGTAAATCAACAATTTAAAGACTTTATCATATTTTTGAATATACATTCACAACTGACATTTCATATATTCACAAGTCATTTTTTAAAAATTCATAGGTGATTCTCTTTAAATTTTTCAATTGACTACATATTCATGAAACTATGATCCGTTTACAATTGGCATTTCTTAAATTCACAACCAACTTTTCTTAAATTTACAAGTGACATGTTATTTCAATAATTAAAAATATTTTAAATGCAAATAAAGACCATGCTCCTTATCTAACATTTCAATATCTTGAGATCTTCAATTGATTTTTTCCAAGATTCCTGTTTATCATTTTCTCCAATAACAAAAAAATCTATTTCGTTTGTGAAAAACAAATGAAACGGTTTCGGCCTATAACAGGGAAAAAGTAGAGCAGTTGGGCTAATATTCATGAGGTGGGAGGTGAAGTTGCAAATGACTCAGTTTCCTCATCGTCATGTCTGCAGAACCATGCATGAACGAACACACACACACACACAACAAAGTTACTAGGTGCCAATTTCGAACATTCAAAATAGGTACAAGTGCAAAGTATTGAGTTGTCTGAAAACACAAGACAAAACTTGAAATGACATGAGGGGATTGAAAGACGAAAACGATGGAGGCAGTGACAACAAGCAATAATAATATCAGACTTCGGTAAACAAAACACATATCCGTATCCTTCTCCACTTCTCTTTTGCTTCATCATTCATCGTCGCACCTTCCATTTATATTTATATTTCTGTATATACTCATCACACAAATTTGATAATGATTTTCTTCTAAATTCTTTGGTTGGCTACAATTATCTGCATAATTTGGCCCAAAACACGTTTCTTAATTGCTTGGTTCAGCAGTCTTTTTCTACATAATTTTCTTCAAACACGTTTTTTTTTTTCATCAAATAAAACATATTTATATAGACTCCGCTAACACGTTTTTTTTCTCCTTTCTTTCCTTTTAGAGAATCATTTAATATCTCATAATATTATATTTATTAATCTAAATTTCAGTACAATCACCCTTCAAAGTCCAAACATCAGGTAAATTTCTGTCAATTTAATTCTTTTATTTTTATCAAATCAAATTTGATACTGTCTTTAAAAAAGCATAAAGTTCCTTTCGCGTAACCATCCATTCCATTGACAATGAGATCCTCAAGTTTTTTGTTTTTTTTGTGCATTCATTGGGCGAAAATAGCTCTACAGCAAATGAATTAGTTGATAAATCCTAGCTAGGGTGTATATACAGGAATTTAATTTATCATCAATTTAAAAAATGATTTTAGACCTCCCCATAATAGGGGGATCAATGAGAGAAAGGGAGAGGACTGAGATGCTTATAGGCCCATGGGTAGAATCGGGAATAAGAGTTAAGTATGGAGAGTTGCCCATTTAAGCATGTTTTTGTATGGATTTGGCTTTAAAAATTGATTTTTTTTTTTAAAAAAATGGGGTTTCAAAGCTTAGCTCTAATAGGCTTTTAAAAAAATGATCTCTAATTCAAGTGGCCCTTCAAGCCTGTTTTCCCTCTTCGTTTCTTTTTGTTTTTTTTTTTAAAAAAAAACCCAAAACCAAAATGCACAACTTAAGTCTTTGAAGGAAAACCAAAGTCCCAAATCCTAGTCTCCCTCTCCTTAGTCTCTTCCGCCTCACTCCTCTCCTCAGTCTCCCTCTCCTCTTACTCAACTATCTCTCAACTCGCTTGTGTCTTCCTCAACCGCTCAATCTCTCTCGACATCTTTATCTTGTTAAATCTCTGCTGGCCTCTTGATTTCGCCTTCACCACAATATCACGATTCCACGATCTATCATCTCGGTCTTGCCTATGTCACTCATGAAGTCGCGATCTTGGCATCTCCAACCTCCATCAACGACTACTCACCTCATCACTTCACAAACTTGATCTCAGCCTCTTGGATTTGGTCTCCATCTCAATTTGATGATCTCGGCAAGTCAACTCATCTCTCCTCACTGTGTTTCACTTCAATGCTAATCTCTTTTATGATTGTGAAGGGTGATCCCTATCATTGTCTTTATTAAAAGTTGTCTTCTTTTTTCTAATTATCATGTTTTTTGTTTTTAAAATATGGATTTGATTTGGAATGTGGATTTGATATGTGGATTATTCAGATAATCTGGCTTATTGTTCGGGAGGGAAGGAATTGTGTATTGAGGAAGGACGATAGTCGACAGCAAGCTTAATTCAATTTGTGATTTCTGTATTGAATACAAAATAAATAAATAAATATTTTTAATCACAGATATTATGAATTTTTTAAACAGGTTTATCGGCCCAACCCTTTAAAAAAAGGGCTCAGCTTTAAAAAGGGGAATTTTAGGAAAATTGGATTTTAGGGCCTAAACCCATAAGTGCCAGGCATGCCTGTTTCTCATCTCTGTCCACAGCCCATTTAGATTGTGCCATGGAATTGTTTGGTTCGAAATCCTAATGGGCCACGGCCTATTTAAATGGAAGCCTTTTTTAGGGGCAAGCAGGATACTAATCAGACGGTCAAACAACTCCACATCAATTTTCTTCATTTTGAATTTTGAAGCCGTCCGTTTCATGTCCATTGCAACGACAATAATATATGACTGTTCTTGAAGTTGAAATTTGTGTAGCACACATAACCTAAATAAGGAACTCCTTCAATTATCTTTTGTTGATCAATGACTTCAACTTAATATAAATTATTGAAGTGCGATTATGTGAAGCAATGACAGGGGCATCACAACTCAGAATTATAACATATATACCGTCACTAAACTTAAAATTTTTGTCATCAAATGCAAGGCAGAAAAAACTTGAGGCTTGAATTTACAAGTTTTTCCATGTATGTATACATGCATACATTAATAAATTTAATTCTGTTTTATGTAATATTTTTCATGTTAACTCAAATACACTTATATTTAAAGATAAAAAACAAGGATAACATTATAGCTTATTTAATTGACTAGTGGCAATGATTCGGAGCTGAGGGAGGGGGATTGCTGGGTGCAGGAAGTGGGCTTGGCAAACTACCTAGTTTCCTCATCTCATCATATCTGCAAATTAAAAAAAAAAAAATTGATCACTGTCGATCTTGAAGTATTTTTTAAACCTGAAGATATATTCTCAGGATTCAATTCACCCAAACTTTTTGAACAAAAAAAAAAAATCGATCACCGCACATTCATGTAAGAATTGAAATTCCAAGTTTCTTTATTCTTTTGAGGGCAAGTAATTAATGACAGAGATCGTCAAAATGAGACCAAAACAGAAAGATAAGTCCCGATTCTGCACAAACCTGGAGAAGCTTGAGTGGACTGGACGGCAAAAAGAACAGAAATGAATAATAAATTAATAATAGTATCACACACCAGAAAAGAAAAGACATCCCCATATTCTTCTCTCCACCACTTGTGTTTCTTCCTATGTTTGCCCTTTCTTATCAATCATCATCGCACCTCCAATTTGTATATAGTCTAACAAAAGGTTATATACTCTCACAAGTTGTTACCATAGTTTGGCCAGTAAGGCAATAACATTTTAGACAGACAAAATCGTTTCGTGCCAACACGGAAAACACAAGATTCAAAGAGCGCCCCATATATTTGAATCTCACAAAACAATATTTTACAATATTTTTTTCAAAAAATAAAAATTTATAAGTGGGAAGTGATCCCTTGTTCTTGTTACATGCTGCAGTACAATATTTGGGTGGGATTAACATCACAGCAATTTTGTTTTGGTTGTGTTTTCTTACGTTTCTCTCGTGTGTGTGTGTGTGTTAAACTTCTACTGTAATTTGGAGCGTGATTGTTGTACCCAAATTATATTATTGATGAAATCTAACAGTCATAATATTTGAGAATGTACTTAAAAAGCATTAAGTTCCTTTTAGGTTAACCGTCCATTCCCTTGACAAGGAGATCCTCATTTTCTTTTGCATTCATTGTTGGGTGGGGGGTGAGCATTGGTTGATCATTCAAGCTTGGATCATTTAATTTCCTGTAAGACAATTCTCAGAATCCTTGAAATCAAATGAGTTAGTTGATAAATCCTAGTTAGGATAGACGGGGATTCAATTTATCTTTTTGTTTATCCTTCGTGGTCATAGATAGCAAATTCCCATTCTCTTCCTCATAAAAGAAGTGAGAAATTTGGAGAAGGTAAAGGGTTGGAATAATGAAGTCTGGAACGGGTAATGAATGAAGAATGAAGGAGTGACTTTAAACTCGTTTGATTACAAGAAATGATGAGAAATGAAATAGAATAAAAAAATAAAATAAATGATTAAAATGTGGAGGAGAGATAGATATCTGAACTATGTTCATGAAGAAGAAATCATAATTTAATTTATAAAATTAAGAGTAATGAGTCATGATGTTTGTACAGGGTGTAATAATTTTTACATTTGTGATATGTAGTATAAAGTTTTATCATGCTTTCATAAATGAGAGTAAGGATAATTTAATTTATTCATTTTTTATTTTTTTAATCCATTTCATTCATATTCTTTTCAACAATCAAACAACTCTGAATTTCAGATATTGGAGGAAGGGAATGGAAAATGATTTTGGACCTAACCATGATAAAGGAAATGTGGTGGTGGTGGTGGTCATTTAGGTTAACTGTCTTGCGCCTGTGCGTACGGAATTTATTGGGATCTGACTTGCCCAGTCCAATTTTAATACTCCCCAAAAACAAACCTAAATACAATTTTCAAAATGGTTCAAGTGTTTAGGAACAAAACGACATTTGCATGATCAAAGCATGACTTGGGCTTTTGGAGCTTTGGATTCAGTTTGTTTTATAAGTTTCGGAGTCTGTATGTTCTGTATGTTTCTTGGGGTCTTCTTTGTCTTTCATGTTTTTGGAATCTGTTTTTTTAGAGTCTGTTCGTGTTGTTCTCTCTCTCTGTTTTTTTTTTTTTTAATGATGTTCTGTTTGTTCAGTGTCGCCCTCTTTTTTCCCCCAAGGTATTCTCGTAAATTTAAGTGTCATTTAAGAAATTGTTTTCTTTCAAACTATACTTTTTCCATACACTCCCAGAAATTGAACACCAGAATGAGGATTAAGAGTTTTTTTTATGGGCTTGTAATCATTTTAATTATTAATAATATTTGATTTTACATAAAAGAAAAGTGTTTAGGAATATTTAGTGTCTTGAATTAATTTATGGTGCAGTTTTTTTCTCAAAATGGTATATTCGGCACCCAACCCTTAAAAAATTTAACTTCAACTGTTAGGGACGTACTCACACGCACATTCTCTAGTAGGGGCAACTACCTTCACAACCCAAGAAAAAAAGTTATATAATGTGACTCCAAATAATTTTAGTTTTCCCTCTAAGAAAATTTCAACAGCCCCTATCACTTTAAAAATTTTCACTTTTCTCACTAGAAAATTTATAATTGAAAATATTTTCTATGCGCTATAATCTTATTCTTAAATAGCAATAGTTTTAGAAAAAAAAACAATAATTTATTAAAAAATTGTTCATAAAAACTTCATAAAAAAAAATTCCTACATTACACTATATGTATTTTATTAAAAAAAAAACTTCATAACATACGAAATCCAGCTTCTGCTACTCAGTCGCTGCTGCTGCATGCATGAAGAATGAAGAAACAGAGATGTGATCTCATGTGTCCTTTATTAACTGTGTTGATCATCCAAGAAACTGTCTAGCTAATGGACGGTGGAGATGATTTCAAAACTGGAGATCTCTGCAAAGACCCTTTCGGTGCAGGTGGATTACTTGGCAGAGACCCTGCCAGTTTCCTCATCGTCATCCCTACACATATATAAAATAGCTCCTGTGACTCGTCATGACTACTCATTATATTTCTCAAACTATTTTTTCCCCCAATTCATGTTAAAAAAACAAAGAGACGAGCATGAAAATTATATATGTTAGGAAATGGGAAGCGACAGTCTAGAAACGAGCAATGTAAAGGCTTAAGTTTATGATTGAATCATTTCACTTAATTATATGTTAGTTATTAAACTAAACTTTATTCAATGTCAGATTTCCCACCTCAATTCAAAGATGCTTACATTTCAACATCCTAGTAATATATATTTAATCTGGATCCTGTATCATAATTATTAAGGTGAGTACAACCAATTTTGTGTCATCCGAATTGATGAACTCTACACGCACACAATGACTGTATAATATAAGTCGTAATGAATCATACCTGCGTTAGCGTTGGGGCACTGCAAGAATAGAGTGGAAACGATGACTAAAAGAGCCATCAGAAAATGGTAAAGAGAAGACACACCCATTGATCTCTATTTTTAGCTATTTTCTTCAATGCGTTCAAATTTATATTCAAAGCAGGTATATATATATATATATATATAGACTTGGATTTTGAATAATGATTTGTGAACTTGTGCATATTTTCAAACATGTAACTTCACAGAAAAAGGTCCATTCATATTGATGTTTAACGCAAAACCTTGATATAGGGTGGTAGTAGTGGCCATATATAGCACTATAAGTCTGCCCCAACGCGTTTTCTTATATACACAAAACTTGTCATTTTCTGTTAATTTCTATGTGTACTGTATTTATTGTATTATAAATTAAAAAATGAAGGCAGGTCAAACAATGTTAGCGATCAGAAAAATAAAAAATATTGTTGGGTAGGTGTAAGGTCTGGGAAGGTTTTAGTCTTCTAATTAATTACAGTTTTGGTTGCGATTGCGATTGCATTCCGTGGTCGTGATACACTATCTCCTTCATTTCAATGATTAACAAAGATGTTACATTACAATGATTAGGAAGAAAGATAGTATTAGATAGCTTGAATTATATCAAATATTTTAGCATGTTATATATTAGCCAGGCACTTGAGCTCCGACTGTCAGTTTTTTCATTAATAAAAAAAATACAATGGTAGAATAAAATAATTAAAGCTTCATTAAAATTCTACATGAAAATTATTTTAGAAGAAAAGTTATTCTTAAAAAAATTTAAAACGAAAGGACCATATAATTAATAATTACAGTCAGGTGTTAAATCAATTAATATAAAACATAGCAACCCAATTATCGAGAATCATATATTCAATGGTGTTGAGGATGAAGACTGAATCGGATTTGAATTTAAATTTGGTGAGTATCCTAAGTCTATTTACTAAATGAGGATATCATGTGGCACGATAATAATTATTGTTTGATTTAATTGAATGACTGCAAGAAATTTTGCTATTTAATAGTATTCAAAGAGTATCACATTTTAATTTTTTGGAGGAGACAACATCCTGAAGGAGTATTTCTAATAGTGAGAATTGTTTTAAATTTTAGGAGAGGAATGTGTCTTGATAATAACTTTGATACAGGTGAATTTTCTCAAAACCGGATAAAATCTAGTTTGCACACTCATGTTAATTTGGATAATAAAAATTAAAATTGAATGGTCCACATAAATAATGAAAAAAAATTGTGATGGAAAATAAATATGCTAGACCACAAATATTTATTATTTAATATATTTAATTTTTCATATAAGACAATATCTTCATTTTAATTCAACCTGTAAGAAGATGAACGCAAAGCACCAAAAAGTGTGAGGTCATAGGTTTGAACTTTAAGAATTCACACTTGAATCCCTAAGCTCGAACTCATCAACTCACGTTTCTCTGTGTTTACCTTCTCACTAGTCAAGTTAAAATGAAATTCTTTTTGGTATAGAAAGGTATATATCAATCAAAATGTTATTTAAAAAATACACATATATTTTATAGGAAAAAAGGAAGGCAATTATGTGTGCTTTGTGCTGTCCTGGGAAATATTGCTTTGTTTTTTAATTTAAGAAGAAAATATTACTGATAATAATTCATCGTATATATGCTTATGCTATACGTACTTATAACTAGTGTCTTCAACACGTCCAAATTTATAAATGTTTCTAAGCAAATCATGCAAATTAAATCCCATTGATTTTGATATTAGGTCCGATTTTCTTGCTCACGTAACTTTTCAGAAACCCCCTCATGCAGTAATTCACTGACTCTACTCAAGTCCCATCTTTTTGCTTAGGTCATTTTTAATTCCTGTTATATGCTGTGCTAATTTATACTCCTTCCATTCAAAATATAAGATATTTTTAATTGAATCTCACCTCCAATAAAATAGTTATCTACTTTCAAACTAACCATATTTTTTTATATTTATCCCTATTAAGCACCCTATAATAAATATAAAGTCATTATCAATAGATGCACTTTAAAAAAAAAGGCAATGATTACATCTCAAAAGATTAAAAATGTTTTATATTTTTAAATATTTAAATCTTCAAAAAATGTCTTATATTTTTAAACAGATGAAATAATATTTATTATTGGGACACCATTGCTTTTAATTACCTAATTATTTTAATTTTTACTTTTCTATATTGCTATTTTGAAATAAATAATCAAATTTTCATTGAAAAACATATTGTTCCTCAAAGACCATGGTCTCTTACAGTTTTTATATATAAAACTTTGAGACCTATATCTAAATATTTAAGCTTTTTAATCATTAAGGCCAATTTTCCCTTGAAATAAATAAATTTGATAAGTTGGCAGAGAATGCTCGCGCCCAATAGTTGACATGGACTTGTGATCGCGACGTTACTAATTAAAAAGAAAAAGCTTGATTAAAGAGAGACATTATCAATGCCAAGTTTGGATTATATTCAAATGTTCACACCAGATTTTCTCTTTCCAGACTGTCTGTACCGTTCCCCCCTCTTTTTAAGTCAATGCAAAACTAAGGACGCCATTATCTAAATTACGAACTTAAAGAAAAACTTGCGTTAAATCTTAGTTCCTCCAAACATCTTGCTACTTGCTACAGATAAGCGGTATTGTCCCCCCTAATTTTTATTTTTAATTGAGACTGGTTCAATTTTAAAATTAGCTCGTGTAATTGGATCAGTAAATGATAATAATAATTTTAAAATAAACTATGTATTCGAATGCTTTATTGGAAGGCTTGAGAACTGAAGTTAACTGTCAGGAAATGAATCTTTAGATAGTTTTGATTTTTCAAGACTTGAAAACTATGGCCTTCAAACCCTTTAGTTGAATATTAAAGGAAAAAGATGATGGTGTTGAATATTACAATAAAGAAATTACGTATGCTCCTTTGCACATATGAAATCCATCATCATCTGCTACTCATGACTCGCTGCACGAAGAAAAGAAACAGAAATGCGAATACGTAGATCCTTTATTATTTCTGTTGATCGATCATTCCAGAAATCTCTAGATATATTGCGGTGGAGGTGGAGGAGGAGGAAACTGGGCCAGAGGTGGTCGTGGTGGAGGAGATTTGAAAGCTGGAACTCTATGAACAGACCCGTCCGGTGGGGGTGGTTTCCTTGGCAAAGATCCTGCCAGTTTTCTCATTGTCCTACCTGCATATGTTCAAAATTATGAGTTCTTCCACTTGATTATATATTAGTTATTAAGTCTAGTTTTGTTTGATGTGAGATTCATCACATCAACTCAGATCTACTTACATTCAAACATCCTGACAATATATGTTGAATTTGGATATTTATACCATATCATAATTAAGTAAGGTGAGTACGACCAACTTTGCATCTTCCATTTGATGAACTAGGCAATGACTGTATTATGTAAAGTATAAGAGTGTGATAAATACAGACGCATACCTGCATTAGCATCGGGGCACTGCATGAAAAGAGTGAAAACAATAACTAGAAGAGCCATCAGAAAACGGTATATAGAAAACATGCTCATCGATCTCTATTCTTCTTGGTTGTGGATATGCTAATCCTTGCTAGCAACTAGCTTAAGCTATGTGCTTCAGTACGCTCAAATTTATAAAGTTTTCAAAGTAGATACTTGTATCGACTTGGATTTGAATGATCATTTGTGAACCTATGCATATTTTCAAACATGTAACTTCATAGAAAAAGGTCCATTAACATTGATGTTTGACGTAACCTAGATAAAGAATATTATTGGCGGGCATATATAGATAAAGAATATTATTGGTGGGCATGTAACTTCTCATACAATGTGTACTTATTTATTATAAAAATGAAGCCAGGTCAAACGATGTTAGCAGAAAATTAAAATGTTTTTAGGTAGCAGCGTGGTCTACAAAAAAATTCATCAAGTCCCAGAATCATTATAAATTACTAAATATAAAGTAGTTACGTTATTTTCATAATTAATACTAAATAATATGTCTTCTTGCTTAAACTTTGTATCATACACCAAACCCAAATGTTATTGAAAAGTTAAAAAAAGAAAAAACTATGTTTTGTCAAGGTTAGAGCGTGATTAGATCAAACTCTTCCAGATTGAATAACTACAGCAATAGCATAAGGGTCCATCAAGGATTGAAAGTTTTATTCTTCTAATTAATTACAGTTTTGGTTGCAGTTGCGATCGCATTGCGTTGTTGTGATATGCTATCTCGTTCATTTAAATGATTAAGAAAGGTATTACTTTGCAGTGATTAAGAAGAAAAATATTAAATAGGTTGAATTATATCAAAATTTATCAGTACTTTATAAAATATCTTTATGTAGGAAGTTATTAAAAAATTTGGACTAAGTTATTCCTGTAATCAATGAAACAAATTTGTCTAGTAAAAATAAATATTGACTTTAAGAGGAACAATTTTGAGAAAAATGTGATAAATGCTTCTTGAAATTCTTAGTTTTGTTTATAAATAAAAAAGAAGAGACAGATGATAGTTTTTCTTATATTTGAAAATGGAGGGAGTACGTGTAATTTAGTTAAGTTAAATAGCCAAATTCATAACTTACCAGAGAAAGAGAAAGGATCCATATCGATGTTGCGCGGCAGAATCTCCGGTGTGAGTGACATTTCTCTCAGTTAATTTTTTCTTTTTTTTTTTGGGTAACTCCGAACCAATGAGGATAGGGTTTAGTAGAAAGGCTAATTCTTTGCAACATGACAGATTAAGATTTGACTATCTATTGCTCACATCTAATGTTTGATCCTACCTTAAACAAAACTGCTTTCAATAAAAAAAAATACACACACACACACACATATATATATGTGCATTAAATAAATATTTTCTGATAATATTCATGAGATTAGAAAAAAATATAAAGTTATCAACCATTTCTCCTAATTTGCTCATTCACACTAATTTTAAAGAGGATTTGGGGCAATTGATTATTTATGGGAGGCAGTTGCAATTTTAAAGAGGGGCTACTGTAATTTTGAAAAAAAAAATTATGTAAGACTAATTTTTGCTTATTTTATGGGGGCAATTGCCCCTACTTCAACGTGGTCACGTCCGGGCCTCAAATTAGTTTAATTTTCTTAATATAAATCTTTATATTGTGTTTTATTTTTTTTTTTTAACTTTTGGAGTATGTGTTTTTACTGTCTAAATAATTATATTATTTTAGTAATTTACAAAGTTGTCATCAATATTTTATCATTTATGTTAGTAAACTTTAACAAGGTAATTTTTTTTAGTCGATGTAAATTTAAGGGACTCAATTGATAAAAATAAAATTTAAAAGATCAAATTAATAATTAAAATAATTTTGTTGATTAAAAGTTGTGATATAGCATTAAGAATTTTACCCCATTAAATTGAATAAATAATTTAAAGAAATGATGACATTGGGTATAAATAGAAATATTGAAAGTGTAGGAGATGATCCGATTTCATTAACATAATTATCTTAGAAGTCCTTCATGCATATTGTTGTAGGGGACACTATATTAAAGCATTTATATAGAAATCCTATAAGCCCAGAAATATAGCGGAAGACTTAAATTAGAGCATTAATTAAGACTGGTTCAATCTTCAAATTAGCCCTTGTAATTCGAACTCTGAGAAAATATTTTTTTAAAGAAATGTGTGCCCAAAAATTCTTTCCACCCAATCAGTGAGCCTCAAACATGCTTGTGCGTGCTTATGGGTATCCTTATATTAACGTGCGAGAGATAGGCTCGTGCGGCTTTAGTAGGGGTGGAAATATCAAGTTTCTGAGCCTACGGCCTGACTCGATTGCAGCTTAACTTGGCCTGTTTAACTAAATTTTTTTAGTTTCAGTTAAAAAAAAAAACTAAATTTCTTTAGCTTAGCTAGATAAGTTAGCCTATTTAAGCCTTTCTATTTAATTAATTATTTATATATTTTATTTTATTTATATAATGAATATATTTAATTTATATTATTATATTTTAATTTGTATTCTTTTAGTTGAATGATTGATCCTTGTTGATTAATTTAAGTAGATTTAAAATATAGTAAAAGCTCTTCAAAATCTATTTCTCAAACTTTTTTTATTGCCTTTAAAAAGGTTTTAGGATCAGTCAAGTTTATGATAAGCTCAAGCAAAAAAAAAAAAAAGCATGTATATAGATTTAGATTTAAGCTCAGGCTTTTAAGCCTTTGTTACAAGTTTAGACTTATTTAACTAAGGCCCAACCTACTCACATCCTTAGAAGACATAAATTAGCCCTAAAATCTAATTAATTTGGACATATAATAACTAAATTCATATCATCTAAGAACTTTAATTTCAAGGCATGAAACATAAATATTAATACGAAGGGAGGATCGCTCCTAAAGCTCTCAAAATGGAACAAATCACACATAAGAGCCAATATATTTTGAATTGTTTTTGCAGACTCAAAAGTTCCCAATGCAAATATGTTTCTTTTATGAAAAAATGCATTTGTCCTTAATCAAAAATCACACTTTAGTTTTTTTTTTTTCTCTTTTTCAAATTTAGTTATCTGTAAATCACTGATTAAAAATATGTTATATGTTGCATTTAGTTAAATGTTGTCTATATATAATTACTTATGATTGTTTTTTAATTTTATAATCAAGTGTTTTAAGGCAACATCTTAGTGTTTAATAATTAATTGTACTAAATAATTGTAAAAAAATATTTTCAAGAGATGTTTTCATTGAAAATACTAATTAATAGTTAAAAAATATTAGTTAAAATGTGCATGTGGGTGCACAAACACACACATTTTTAGTTGCCCAAGATATTTTCATAGCTAGCAACCATGAGACTAAGTTTTTAAGAAATTTAAGCATCATTTAAGAGGTTGTCCTCTTCTAAAAGATGTTTTTCCACACACACTTTTAAAAATCAAACCTTTAAATAAAATTTAAGGGACCAAAACTATTGCCACCTGAGTCATACCCTCTTGGCACACACACATATTAATTATGAAAAATATCCCAAAAAAATAATAATTTAATCCAAATATAAACCAAACTAATTAGAAGAAATAACTAAATAGATTTCAAGCTTTGGTAAATCGATTAGTTTGGTTTTTTGAAAAACCGAACCTGTGAACATCCTAAATAGGCCTACAATTCCTTAGTCCAAGCTTTAATGTTCTTTCTTCAAAGTCTTTTGGGTGTTGGCCAAAATAAAAAACAAAAAGATCTTTTTGGGCTAAGTCAATACTTCACTTCAGGTCCAATAAACGGCCTTGTTAATATTGTTCTACTAAAAAAAATATTAACTTAGTTAATAAAGATTTAACTTATAATTTACAAGATTATAAGTTTAAATTTTGCCATCAATGTGAGAATTTTATTAGTGAATGATTTTTAAATACTTTTATAAACATCCTTTGAGCCTAGAAGTATGTTGTGGGACTCAACTCACCTAAATTTTTTATTATAAAAAAAAATTTGGCTATAACACTGCAAAATCTCTTCATGGGGAAAAAGGTTAAAACATTGCAAAACCTCCAATCGGAATTGTCTCATGATAATCATAAAATACACGTTGAGATCACTGTGATAATCATAATTGGATAGTCTTAATCGTTTAATTATTTATAATTTGAAAAATGTAAATATATACTTTTTAATTTTTTAATTAAATTACAAAACCGACCTTAAAAATGACGTTTTCTAGCAGATAACGGAATTGCTTGGTCCCTTCAAAAATGGGAGTACACAGTTTGTCCGGACCTTTAATTTAAATAAAAAATAAATGGGCTTTAAATTTCATACATAATCAGTAGAAATGTTTTGTATTAACCTCTAGAATTTTATATCATTTGAACACCCTTAGATTGTAATGTGTTTTAGCTCAATTATATTTTGATTGCCCAAATTAAAATAATATACACATCTTGCTTTGTGTTTGAGTACTTGGTTTTTAATTTGATACTTTTAGGCTCATTTTGTATTATTTTGATTTAAAGTTTGGTTATATGTATTTTTGGACATCCCTTGAGGGTGTTTTTGCATTTTAGATGATAAAATCATGTGCAAAAATGAGCTATTGTGCAAATTGGGAGAACAAGGCAAAACTACCAAAGTCGTGACTTTGTTCGCGACTTTCACCACTCAAAAAAAAAATTGCATTTGGCTTAATTTAAAATGAGTGGGTAGGATACTTATTTGGACGTTGCTTGACCCAAAATGCATTCTTGACACTTGAGACACATTTGAAACCTAATTGTGCTAGGGTTTGGGTATTGAAATAGTTGGGATTAAGAGATTGAAATTTTAAAGATATTTGGAGCTCATTTTCTTTGATTTTTTATTCCCCTTCCCTTTCTTCTCTTGTAATATGAAATGACTATGAATATTTTGTGTATTTATAGCTTCTTAATGTTTATCAGTAGCTAAACTCTTTGCCCTATCATTATTTGAAACTCTTGTATGGAGTAACACTAAGTTCCCCCTCTCTTTTTGTGATTAATGTGGGGAGTGTTTATTTTACTTTTCTCTTAAAACTTCTAAGTGATTGGCCACTATTTAGTTAATTTGTTCACTTAGGCAATGCTTGAGACTGCTAACTTAAGTGTAGAACTTATATAAAATAATGAAAGAACTTGAAGTTCGCATGATGAATGAATAATTTTGTTAATAAGATAGAGATACATTTACTAATCATGTATAGCCATATTAGGTTTGATGCTTATAAAATTTGATTTTATTGATTATAATACGAGATTAAGCAATTAATTTAACTAAACACTTATTCATGATTTAAGAGAGCTTGTTCAAGTTATTTTAGAATCCTAGGTTAGTTCTTATCTTTATTAAAAACATTTATGAGATAAAATATTTTTAATGTGATGAGATGTAAGGGGGGTAAATAATCTAAGGTCTTAATTTGTGTTTGAAATTTGAGAATCAATTATTTTTCTTTATTTTATAGTTTTAATTTAGTTTGCAAAATTCACTTCACCTAATTATATTTTGCTCAACTTAATTAAATTTACATGATCTTTTGATTGATCACCATTTTTAAACAAATCTCCGTGGGAAGACATTATACAAATGTGGTGAGATTATGAAACAAGTCTCTTTACCAGCTGATCTATAAGCTCTTAGTGTAGAGGAAGACTTTAAATCTCAAATATTGGAGGAAGGAGGGCTAATTATAAGCTTGATATGTTGACAGAGTATGCTCACACCTAATAATTGTCATGGAGTACTTGCAATGTAAACATCATAGGAAAAAAACAAATAATGAGGGACATATATGGTCAATATGTCAACGTATATTAGATCGAATATATGTTTATTATATCGAAATTATTCACGCTTTAGTGGGGTTAATTTGTTAGACCATAGCCACCAGTGCACCACAATTCTTGTTGGTCTCCGGGTGTATGCTAATTTATGGGTACATATAAGGATGAGCTTTGTGGCGTCTAAATTTATACATGTTTCAAAACAATTATGGTCTTCGATTTGAGTTATCTATTGCCCAATTCTTCAACCATGTAACTTCGCAGAAACTCCAGTTGACGTGGACTTGTCACAGCAACATATCACTAACTAAAGAAGAAATTAAACCAACAATAGCAAACATTTAAAGGGCAGAACAAAGCTGCGTTTGTTTATTATTAATACTATTTGTTGGTTCCTTAGTGCTACTCAGAAACGGTTCTTTCAATCAGGTGTGTTTTTTAATCCCGTTTCATGGGCCACGCATGTATAATTTTGGTATGGGCAAGAAGTATCATCCGCTGACAATAAATACTAACCCCCATGACGTATTAAAAGTATAAATTAAACAGTACTTTTTAATCAGATTTGCTTCATATATAGGAATTGAGATTCGAACAGCTCTCAACCATTTGCTTCAAGAACGAGAGTTCCCACGACTCTCAGTATTCTGAGTTGGTGTATACTAACTTAACCAGACTTAAGGCCAAAATTGTAATTAATTTTATGATGGTAATTAAAGAAAAATATTATCCATTAATGGTTGGCAATAAATTCAGATATTACATGTTGAGTCATAAATTAATAGGTTCCCATGTTTGGGGCTACATACTCGATTATTAAGTACACGATATTAATTAATCATGTTGCCACATGGATGTATAGCTAATTTAAATATACAACTGTATGGGAAAAATCATCATATGAAATATTATGCAACGAAGACAATTACATATATCCTTGTACGTGTGTAGGGCCCATATCACATTACAAGAATTGATTGAGCTCGAATAGCAAGGAAAAGAAAACCAACGATTAAACCAAATGAGGAGACATATATAAACCCGAAATTGAAGAGATAATAAGTAATTTCAAACCAGCTACGTCCTCAAGACATGAAACAAACATCTTCATTTAGGAGGACCTCTTGGAAACCTCGGAGGAGATCGTATCGGTGAAGGTGGTGAACGTGGCAAGTCCCCCGCCAATTTCCTCATCGTTATAGCTGCATAAATATTACCCCACTAGTCATGAATCCATATTTTAATTGTATACAAGTATCTTCTACGAAACAATACCGGAGACAATTCCATTATATATATATATATATATAGATATTACTTTTCATATTTTTGATTCTATCTGGTTAACTGTTAATTCAATAGCATCAATATATAAGAAATTGATCCGATGTGTATATGACGAACAAAAATAACTAATCCAGGTAGGAACCAATTCGACACATGGTTGTCATTTTGCATCTTATTGATTAGGGATACAAAGAGCAAAGAATAAACCCTTCCTAATTAATGCATATTGTATATAAATGCATACCTGCGCCAGCATGGGGGCACTGCATGAAGAGAGTACAGGTAATGAGAATAAGAAACATCAGAAAGCGGTAAAGAGATGAGACACCCATCGTCTCTATTCTTCTATTAGCTTCATCCGATTAGAATTTATAGATCTATTTACACAAGAATATACTTGGATATTTAAATAATCAGTCAAATGGGCCTAGCCCAAAAAAAATAACAATTAATGCACTTATTTTCAAACATGATTTTGATAATACTACTTTCAAACGTATAATTTCGCAGAAACCCATTAACAATAAGTGACTGAGTAAAAAAAAAACACACACACACACGCACGCACGCACGCACGCACAGCACTTTGAGTTACAACAACTGATGTCAAACTAAAAAAAATACAACGCTAACATTTGAGCTGATTCACTTCTGGCCCAATCAAAACTTCTTTTGTCTGATCTGGAAAGCCTTAAAATTTATGACCAAAGATTATTTTAATGAGCGCTTCAACAATTTCATGATTGGCACACATTAGCCCGCGGTGTTTGGTTTCGCGTTTGCTAAAGTAGAGTTAAGTCTGCAAATTTGGTTTTAGGAAAAATTGAAGTAGGCCAAAACTAAAGTTTGTCAAAGCTGATGTTCGTCAAGCAGACACATGGTGATCATTGCTTCTTTACTAATCATATTTTTGGGCTTAAATTTGGTTTAGAGTTATTTAGTTTTGAAGTTCTTTACCGTGATTTTGAAAATTGTATAATCTCAATTAGATCTATCAAGATAGGTCAACTCATTCCTTAAAGATTTAAGCTCATAAGCTCTTGTACCAGCGTTCCTCATTTTTTCCAAGCTCAACCTGATTGACAGGGTCAAGCCTGCATATATATTTTTTTAATTCAAGTTTCTAATTATAATAACGCATATATAACACTATTTGTTTAAGATTAAAAAATAAATATTTTTTTTACTAATTTAGAAATTTTATATAAAAAATATTTTATAAAAATTTTATAAAAAAATTATTTTATGTTTGACTGCAATAAAATAAAGTTATTATTAGTTACTTCTTCCGTTCACAAATGTAAGACATTTCTAACTGAATCTCATCCCTCAATAAAGTAGTTATCTATTTTTCAACTAATCTTATCTTTTCATATTATCCATATTAAATACCCTATAATAAATATAAATTCATTATTAATAGATGCATTTTTTAAAAAAAGCAATAATTACACTTCAAAATACTAAAAATGTTTTACATTTTTAAACACTCAAGTTCTTAAAAAATGCCTTACATTTTTTAACAGAGGGAATAGTTATTTTTAAATTCTATAATATCTGTTTTATAAAATAATTTATTATCTTATTATTATAAAATTTTATAATATCATGGTGTATCTCATTTCCTTAAAATATTATATCTCATCTATTGCATTAGGGGCTGTTTGTTTTAGCCTATTTTATAAAAAAAATTACTTATTTTTTTAAAATTTATTTTGTGATTTTTCTTGTGTCTGGGAAAAAAAAATAAAACTTGGATATTTGAATAATCAGTCAAAGTCAAGGACAGAAGAAAAAGTCAGTGCACGTATTTTCAAACACGATGATTTTGATAACTAATGCGTACCATTTTTCAAACGTATAATTTTAAAATTGGGTTTCAAGAACATGCCTTCCTTTGACTTGCTTAGAACAGATAATTATTCGAGTAGATTAAATTTATTTAGTTTGATCTCAATTTAAATTAAACTTATTTAAATTAAATTTAAACTATTCTATCTTATTTAATAAGTTTATATAATTAAGTTTGGCCATAATAACTTCAGATTTTAGGCTTATTTGGCTAGCTCCAAATATTCAAATTTTTTAAAAAATATTATTTTTTATTTTTTGAACCACTTTTAATTTTTAAATGATTATATTAAATATAAAATATTATTTTAATTTAAAAAAATAAAAAAAATAATTTATTAACTTTATACTTAAGTAATTATGTTATTGTTTTGTTGTATTATGTGTAGTTTATTCATGAATTTTTTCTTTACTTATAAATTAATATCTTAATTGTTTAAATATTTCTCTTATCATAATTATATAGAAATATTTTATACATTTTAATTAAATTCAATTATTTTAATTTTGGTCAAGTTGATCTCAATTCAATCATGGTTAAACCATTAATTTAAAATAATTTCCTTGATTAGTTTAAAATTTTTAATAACTTTTGGGTAAATTATACTTTTTATTTTTAAGAATATGAGAAAAATAGTCATTATTATATTATATAAAAAAATTATTTCATTATGAATATAATACTATTTTTTGAAATTATTTTTTTTAACTTTTTATATTGTTTAACACCTACATATAAGGAGTATTTACTCTAGTTATTCTTAATTTATAATCAAGTCTGATGTGAATGATAATTAAATAATTGTCTAATAATATTATTCTATTTATTATATTTATTTATTAGTAGAGTTGATAATTCATACATGCCCAAATTTTATTTTTAAAATTATTTTTAATTTAATTTTTACTTTAAAATTAATTATCTTATTTTATAAAAATATAAAATATATTTTTGTAGATACTCAAATGATGTATAGGATCCAAAACTTTTTTAAAAAATAATTGGGTCTTAAAATATAAAAATTAATATTAAAATATATTTTAAATATTATTTTGAGATATTTTATTGATTAAAAATAGTAAAAATATAAATATTTTTATTTTTGTAAAAAATACTATAATAATGCACTCAAATATATGATATTTCAGTATAAAATAATATAAAAATTAATTAATATTTATTATATTTTATATATTTTTTTAAAATATTTTTTTATTCAGGTATTCATGCTTATTCAAGTCAACTCAAATAAGCTGAAATATTAAAAAAATATTATTTTTTCTTGCTCAACCTTGAGAATAAGTTTTGGGTGGCTTCGAGTTGGTTTGTTAAATTTGACCTAAATTATTAGCTTTAAACTTGCTTCATTTCTAGCCCAATCAAAACTTAATTCTGTCTTTATAAAGCCTTAAAAGTGACCGAGATTATTTTAATAAGCTTCAACAATTTCAAATTTGGTTTTGGAACCATTAGTCCGGCTTTGTTTAATTTTGTGCTTGCTAAAACTGTAGTTTAATTCTAGTAAAATTGACTCTGCAAATTAAATTTGGCTTTAGGCAAAATTGAGGTCTATTATGATAATTTTGTTTCTCCAAAAGTATGACATACGTATCTCATCCTCTTACATGGTTGTGATTCCTCTGTGCAAACATTCTATTTTTTCTAAGTTTAACTACTTTTCATTTAGGGATTTGATGGTGAATTAGGGTTCAAATAATTGAGATTGATCTTCTGCCAACATCTTCATTTTGATTTTTTATATAGACAAAAAATAACATTAGCCTCTTCCCATTTATTTGTAATTTAGATGACTTGATTTATATTAATTTTTTTATAAGTTACTAATTTGTAATTTTTGAAGCCTTTTCTACGATTTTCTTAAACAACTAATGATTAAATTAATATACATCATATGAGGAGCGATATTACTCCTTTTTTTATTACATGATGGGTGACATTGTGTCACCTTTAAATTGAGGGTGCTCATTGTGCTGAAAAAAAATTAAAAAATTGAAAGCCAAAATCAACATTTTAACGCCTAAGTTAATAAGTAAATTATACGTACAAATTAAATTTACAATCACAAACATAAATGACTAAAATAATGTATAGGATGATGTCAGCAATAAATTTAATATCTAAATCAAAATAATGTGTGCAGGAAATAGTCACGAGTTCGACCTTTTACTTCCTTGTCCTTTCTTTAAGGTTTTTTGTTTGAATTCAATGCAAAATGACTATGTCATTATTTATTGCTACTTGTAATTTGAGTTCTTAGTGCGGACGAAGAAAGATCATAATGAAAAAGAACACAGACAGACACACACTCTTGTTAAGTGGTTAAGAAAGGACGGAGTCTCAAACGGATTCATTTAGTTCACTATCTAGGTGAATTGGTCCATAACTTAATAACTTGATTTACTTAATCCATGAAATTTTCAAGACAGTTTGTGCGATAACTACATGTTTTTTTGACCAGGAGTTAACTTCTTATATGTACTAGTTTATTTCCCATGCAAAAATCGGCTAAGAAAAATATTAATCCTCATTATCGATATAATAAAGAAAAATATTTTAATTTTGTAAATCACTGTTCAATGAGTCATTGGATTTTGATCAGTTAAGAGCCTGTTTGTAATTAACTTTTCAAATCCAAAAGTTCTTTTGGGCTTTGCAGATTCAGCAAAACTCAACAAGTCCGCCTGAAAAATGTTCAAACTTCAAAGGCATATGATATATACGAGCTTTTGAGATGGCCAAAAAAAAAAAAAAACCCACACACACACGCACGCACACACGCCAGCTTTTGTATTTGCATTTGGGAGTTGGAGCATCAATGAGGTAGTTAAAATTGTAACTACCTTCTTCTTTTCCCATGTTGCCATGCCTTTTATTTATAATTTTTTATTGCATATATTTTCTAATATCTGAAATTTTATAGTATTATTTATATATTTTTCTTATATATATATATATATATATATTATTGAACAGATAAAATATTATATTATTTGTGTATTTTTATAATAAATCAAAATTTATATAACAAAAATTACATATCATAAAACTCGTGTTCTTTTTAATAAGGATAAAGTGCATATTTAATTCTTTAACTTTACATAAGATTTTGTTTAGTTCTTAATTTTATCAAATCAAAATATCATTTTGGCTGGCTACTTTGACCGCCTACTGTCGAGTAATTATTGGATTATCGGATTACTATTGTTAACAACAGCACATGGAAGTATTAATGAAAAAATAGACTAATTCTCATTATTTTTCTTTTAAAAAAATCTTTGGAGACCCAATATTATTTACTATAGTAGTTTTGTATCTTGCCTTTTGCGGTTTGAATGCTACAATCATTTTTCAAAAATTCATTCAAAGATTTTTTTATTTAAATTACAAAATATTCTTAATAAATGACCCCCCTTTTTTTTAATGAATCTGGTTGGATTGGACCAAGCCCATGTGTAGCAGATAATGGAATTGCTCTCCGTCCTTATGAGGTTGGGTTGGTTTGATAAATGGGCTGAAATTTTCAAATAGAATTGGTAGACTCAATAAGTCATTAGGAATGCAAATTCTATTCTGGAAGAATCATTTGACATTCAACAACCGCAAACTGGTGTTCTTTCCTTACAATCCTTAATTAATTTATGAAAAACGAGAATGCATAAAAATAACATCTCTAAACTCAAAAATTTCTATGTACCAGTGCCTGAGAATATATATATATATATATATATCTCAGAACTCAAATACGTGGTAGAATTCACATTACATGTTAATTAAAAATGTCAAGACTTAAGTTTAAGAGTCCTTCCACTACAAATGACTAGTGACCATGATCCAGAGCCGTGGTAGGGGAACCGCGGGGTACAGTAGGTGAGCTTGACTGCAAATTAAACAAAACATCATCAGCTCACACATTCATTTAAATGAATTCCCTGTTTTTTTATTCTGTTGAGGGTATGAAATGACAGAGATTGTCAAAATGAGACCGAAACAGTAAGGTAGGTTCCGATTCTGCGCAAACCTGAAGAAGCTTCAGTGGACAGGACAGCGATAAGAATGGAGAGGAATAATATTCTTCTCTTTCTTCCTATTTGGTTTCCCGTCCTTGCCAATCATCATACACCTCCGATTTATATACTCATTATCACACTAATTTATTCAGTGTACATAATTTGGCCAATAACAATTGAGAGAGCCAACGTCGTTGTTACACGTAAAACACAAGATTCAAATGAAAATTAGACCGCCCCAATATTTGAACCTCACAAATAATATTTTTTAATAATTTTAAAAAATAAAAAAGCTAAAGAGGGATCTTTGAATTAATTGTGAGAAGATATCACTACTAAAAAGTACTTAATCACAATAACGTTAATAAGTATTTATGAAGAATAGAGTGCTTTTTTTTTTTAACTTTTTTGTTTTTTAAAAAAGTCATTTAATACCCAATACTATTATTTACTAACATGGATTTCGGTACGTAGGTTGTCCCAGGAGAAAAATTAAATTCCAGCGGTATCGAGATTAATTAAAGAGCTGTAATGGGTCATTTCAAATCCGTTTTATTAATTTCTTGTTTCAGTCCTTCATTCTAATTACAATTTTTAAGGGATCTAATTTGTTTCTTCATTAGGTGTGATTCTCCCAAGATTTAATCGCGCACAATTTCAAAATATTCCACAGAGGAAACCAGCTGGCAGAGTAGGATCAGTTACAATTATAGCGTTGACTATATATATTCCACAGCCCTCGTAGTGACCGAGGCACATACAATTGAGGGTATTAAATTTATGAGGAGCAGGTAGAAATTCTAAAAACTTATTCTCATTGATACAATACTTTTAAATCCACTGGACCTAAACTAAATATATTTAAATTTTAAAAATTTGAGTGTTTTTATTTTTCACTTAAATCTAATAGATTTTAAATTTTGAATCCATTATATTTAAATTTAAATTATTTTTATAAAAATATCATTTTAATTTTTCTTTTTTATTATTGTTTTACAAAGTGTATTGGCCCACTCATGAGAATTTAGAGAAGAATGATTACGGTGTTGAATATTACAATGAAGAAGTTACATAAGTTTCCCTGTAAAATTGAAGACCAGCTTCTGCAATTTACTCTCTCTGCATGTAAGGAAAGAATAATAGAGACGTGATCATGTGAGAAAACATAGATCCTTTATTAATTGTGTTGATCATTCCCAAAAAATGTTAGCTATACTTCGGTGGTGGAGGTGGTCGTGCTGGAGGTGGTTTGAAAATTGGTGATTTACGCAGAGACCCTTTTGGTGGAGGTGGTGTTCTTGGCAAAGATCCAGCCAGTTTCCTCATCGTCATGCCTGCATATGTATGTGTGTCTGTGTTAAGGAATAGGGAGTGACAGCTCCGAAATAAGAACAGCGTAAAGGTTTAAGTTTATAATTGAGTCATTTCTATATAGTAGTTGGTAAGGTAAACATTATCTGAGAGGAGATTTCATACACATCAACTTAGTATAAGTCTGCTTACATTTGAACATCCTGGCAATACATATTTAATATGGATCCCATATCATTATTATTAAGGTGAGTACGACCAATTTTGCGTCTTCCAAATTGGGGAACTACAAAATGACTGTATTATGTAAAGTATAAGATTGTATAACAAATACAGAAACATACCTGCATTAACGTTGGGGCACTGCAAGAAAAAAGAGGAAACGATAACTAGAAGAGCCATCAGAAAACGGTAAAGAGAAGACACGCCCATCGATCTCTATTCTTCTTAGTTATGGATATGCTAATCCTTGCTAGCAGATAGCTTTAGCTATTTGCTTCGATGCGCTCAAATTTATAAAGTTTTCAAAGTAGATACTTACATCAACTTGTATTAGAATAATCATTTGTGAACTTGTGCATTGTTTTCAAACATGTAACTTCACAGAAAAAGGCCCAGTAATGTTGATGTTTGACGTGACCTAGATATAGAATATCAATGGTGGGCATATATAGCAGTATTAGTCAGCGACAACGCGCGCGTTTTGATTCTTACACACCAATCATGTTTCATTTTCTGTTCCTAGTCAATAATGAGTTCTGTATTTATTATGAAAATGAAGGCAGGTCAAACAATGCTAGCAGAAAAATCGAAAATATTGTTGGGTAGGTGTAAAGGTGCGGGAAGGTTAACTTTAGTCTTCTAATTGATTACAGTTTTGGTTGCGATTGCAATGCATAGCGTAGTTGTGATATACTATCTCCTTCATTTCAATGATTAATAAAGATATTAAATTGCAATAATTAGGAAGAAAGATATTAGATAGCTTGATACATGCAAATTATCTCAACGCCGGATAAAATCTAGTTTCTCTGCTCATTTTAAATTTGGATATACTAAAAATAAAAATTTAATGGTCCACGTAAATAATGAAAAATGTAATGGAAAACAAATATATTATACCAAAAATACCCATTATTTGATATGTATATAGTTAAATAATATATATTTAATTTTTTATGTAAGATTATAAATTCATTTCAAACCAATTGATAAGAAAATGAACACAATTAGCACTAAGAAAAATATGAGGTCATTGACTTGAGTTTTGGGAAGGCACACTTGAATCCTTAGCTCGAATTCATCACCTCACATTTCTGTGTTCACTTCTTTACTAATAAAGTTAAAATGAATTTCTTCTTTTGATATAAAAAATATATATCAAACAATATATTATTAAAAAATATACGAACTAGCTATTCGAATGCTTGGAAGGCTTGAGAATTGAAGTTAAGTAACCAGAAAATTCGGTCAAAAAAAAAAAAAACCTAACCAGGAAATGAGTCTCTTTTCAATTTTTCTAGATTTGAAAACTAAGGCCCGCCAAACCCTTCATCGAATATTAAGCTTCAAAATGCTCGCCATCACTAGACATCTCAATTAGCTGTAAACACACAGATATTAGCCCCATCATTTGACTTATTGACTAGCTCATAAATTCCACGGCCCTTGCAAAGTGTACTAGTCCAGATGATGGAGTTCAATATTACAATGAAGAAATTACGTATATATATGCTCCTTGCACATGTGAAATCCAGATTCTGCTACTCACTCGCTCCATGAAGAAAAGAAACAGATATGCAAACACACACACATCCTTTATTAATTCTCTTGATCATTCTAGAAAATGTCTAGCTATAGTGCGGTGGAGGTGGAGGAAATTGGGTCGGACCCGGCCGTGGTGGCGGTGGAGGGGATTTGAAAGCTGGAACTCTAGGCACAGACCCATTCGGTGGAGGTGGTCTACTTGGCAGAGAACCAGCCAGTTTCCTAATCGTCATACCTGCACATGTAATAGCTCCTGTCATGAATTCTCATTATTTTTTAAACTCTTTTTTCTTTCTTTCAAAATCATGTCAAAACATACATGTAATGGAATGGGAGTAACCACTCGAGAGAAAGATCGTAGGGTAAGGATGTCATAGGTTAATTCAAAGGCTCTTGTTTTATTTAGTGTGAGACTTTATATATCAACTAAAATCTACTCATACTTGAATTATCTAACTATCTATATTTAATCTGATGATAACATATTACAGTCTATTAAGGTGAGTACAATCAATTTTGCGTCTGAACTCTACACACACACAATGATGGTCTAGTATAAGGCTGTAAAAATACAGACGCATACCTGCATTAGCGTTGGGGCACTGCAAGAAAAAAGTGGAAACGATAACTAGAAGAGCCATCAGAAAACGGCATAGAGAAGACACACCCATCGATCTCTATTCTTCTTGTTTATGGATATGGTAATTCTAGTATTAGCTAGCTTTAGCTATTTGCTTCAATGCGCTCAACTTTATAAGTTTTTCAAAGCAAATGTACCTATATCGACTTGGATTTGAATCATTAATCATTTGCGAACTTGTGCATATTTTCAAACATGTGACTTCACAAAAAAGGACCATTATTAACACTGATGTTTGACATAACCTGGCTATAGAATATTAATGGGCATACAGCGCTTTCTTGTACATCAAGCTTGTTTCATTTTCTGTTCCTAGTCAACAACGTGTTCTGTATTTAGCCAGGTCAAACAATGTTTAGCGGAGAAAAATGTTGTTGGCGTGGGCTATCGTGGTCTACAAATTAAATCCATTCATTAAATCCCAGAGATCTTTATATAATACTATAACATAGTCACATTATTCATGAATACTGATTAATATGAATTATTTCTTAAACTTTATATCATACGCCAAACCCACGTGTAATTGAAAAGTAAAATGAAACACAGTTTTGTCAGGTTGAAGCGTGAAGGGATCAAACTCTTCCAGAGTGCATGAATTTTCGAAATTACAGTTTTGGGCGATTGCGATTGCGGTTGCGTCGTTGTGATACACTATCTCTTTCATTCCAATGATTAAGAACGATATTAAGTTACAATGATCGAACATATTAAAAATAGGTTCAATTATATGAAAATTTAGTTATATGTACATCTTTAATTTATGTTAGGAAGTTATTTTTACAAGTAATAATGCACTGGAGCTCCGACTGTCATTATTTTCGTTAATAAAAAAATATAGCGGTAAAATAGAATAATTAAAGCTTGCCACCGCCACGCTTTCGAGCCTTGGCAAGGCACACTTGAATCCCTAAAAGGAACGCAATTATGCGTGCTTTGTGATGTCCAGGGCAATGTTGCTTTGTTTTCTAATAATCTAAGAAGAAAATCTCTTATGGATAACGACTGAAATATGCAACAACAAAAGGATAAAACCTTCGACTGTGATACCATGTTGCATCAGTGAGGCACAGACACTGTTCAACAGTAAGGCTATCCATTAATTTAATCACCTTACATTCGCTGCCCTAGGGCATTATTATTTCATGCCATAATATAATCTCTTGAAGAAATTAAATAACCCATATTTACACGTACGTACACATGCGTTCTGGTCTGGAAATTGAAGGTTCTATATGGGCGGCGGCGGCGGGGCCACTGAAGGGACACGTGGACGTCGGCGAGGAGTCCAAACAGGAGATCGTTTCGGTGGAGGTGGGGCCCTCGGCAGGGCGCCTGCCAGTTTTCTCATGGTCATCCCTGCATAATAGCAATTGTCAATCTCACCACTCCATATATATTTATGATTTATTATAAATACTAAATAACGTGAGTTGATTCATTATTTCTCAAACTCATGTTTAAAAAGTATATGTGGATCCGAATATACATGTTGAAACAGAGTAGAGAGTACGTTTGGTAAAACTGTGATGAGGCATACCTGCAGTATCATTGTGGGAGTGAAAGCAAAGATTGGAGGCCAGAAGAAGAAGCAGCAGCAGCAGCATCAGAAATTGGGACACATACGAAGACACATCCATTGATCTCTCCTCTGGGTGGATATGCTTATGCTATACGTAGCTATATAGCTACTAGCTTCATCGATCTCGTCCAAATTTATGAATGTTTCCAAGCAAATCATGCAAATTAAATCCCATTGACTTCAATATAGATCCGATTGACTTGCCCATGCATGTAACTTCGCAGAAGCACCTCTACGATATGCCTACTTGACTGACTTCACTCAGATTCCATCTTCGGACACCAATGCTTTGACCAATTTTTATTTTTTCATTTTTACTTTTCTATGTTGCTATTTTGAAATAAATAATAAATTTTTCATGAGATTCTCGACCAAACAACTTGCCTAAAACCTTTTTTTATTTTTAAAATATTAATTATTTTTACCAAGTGGGAAAAAATATTAGAACACGCTTTCTCGTTCATGAAACTTCGGTTTTCGTAGTATTATTTTCTTCCATAGCCGACAAGGTGGACAGAATTTAATGATTTATATTAGAAGCAGCCAGCTGGAGAAGCAGAAGTGAGTTGCAAAATTAAATGTCGTGGGGTGGGTGGTCCCAGAATGAAAAGTAAACAATATTCTCCATAGGAGTCGATTGTACTGTCGAGGTTCAGCATTTTCCAGAAGGCTTAGTGTCATATATAATAACACTGGCATTGTAAAATAAATAAAACATAGAAATTAAGTAAAGATTTACTCATAAGTTATAAATAGTATCAAACTCGAACTTTGTTGAAAAATAGTCCAGTCCAGATAAATAGTCCATGTTAATGTTTATGGGCTTTTGTTTTGGGCCTGGATGTTTTTGGTTCCTATCGTACTCGTTCAGATTTTGTCTAGCTTTCTTGATTCTGTTTTGAGGCTATATAAACTTGGGATAGCCCAGGTTTATTGTAGAGAAGAGACGATGGGGCTTTGCCCAGTCATGTGCTTAGTTTTATCATCTAAATTGTTTATTCAGCTCTATGATTTTCCAACAAACTTTACATGAAACATATGTCTAATCTAGTTATAAAAAAAAAAAATGCCCGTTTAAATGGCTCAATTCGTATTTTATTAGAGAAAAACAAGAGAGATCCGAATGTTTACCGATATAACACACTACTGCTATAATATAGCTTAGAGTTTCTGAAATATATCATGCATGTCTTCATGTTTCCATTATTCTTTAAAATTATAAGAAACGTTTACCAAGTTTTACACAAATTAAGGTTTTTTTTTAATTAGAGAGCAGGCATTAACAGACTGAGATTACAAATTAAGAAAATATAATTAAACTGGTTAAAATTAATTATTCTCATTAAATATGTCTCCCTTTTCAATAATTTTTCAAAACTACCCTTCATCAATAAAAAATTATAACATGGGAAAATTAAGAAGAGGGATTAATACTGTTAAAATTTAATATAAAGGATTATAAAAATTAAAATTAGGGTGAAGGACCAAGATAAGTGTAATTAACTATTACAATCTTGGTATAAAATCCGTCAATAATTCCTTAACAGGGCAAAGGAAGTAACTTACTTTATATAACCTCTCAAAAGTATTAGTACTCCGATCCGATGCCCCAGAGGGCTCGCTCGCTTTGTTGCTTGCTAGGATTCCGCCACGCGAAGAAGAAGAATAAATATATCACTGTCTCTCTTGCTCCCTTTGCGCTACCAAATCTGAACCGCCATCTAAAATGATCAGGAGAGGAACAGAACGATCGGGATCCATCCAAAAATCAAGAACCTTTGTTAGAGAGAATGAGAAACTTGCTTGAATATCAGAACAGAGAGCACAGAATGAATTAATGGATGAAGAAAACGAGGATGTGTAAGAAAAACCTGTCAACTGGATTTAAGGGGTATGAATACGAATTGCAAGGAAAGCAGAGTGAACAGAACGATCTGGTAGTAAAGAAACTGTAAGCCAATATAAAATAATGATTCCTGGTGATGACTGATATGATACAAGGAATAGGGAAGAATACGAATGGCTTCAAAGAAATGCGAAAGGAACGATCTCTCGGCTGCAAAACTGGAATGAAATTAAAAAAAAAAAATGGAACACTCTTATATATAAAAACGGAAGTAGTATCTATCCTATGATTCAACATATCCGTACATTCAACGGGTCAAAAACTAGTAAAAAAATTTTAAAAAAATGGTAGCCATGGGAGATGCGATTCTAATAATTGGTAATTGTAATAATTAAGCAACATAATAACTGAATTAATTGGTGATTGTATTCCATGTTTATATATTTTGGTTGAAGAGAATGGTGCTTCTCGCATCAAATATAAAATCAAGTGAATGGTTGATTTGGTCTAGCGATATATGTTCTCAAGAGAGATTTAAAAGGACAAAAGTAAAATCAAGTGCTTTATATCCCTTTGGCCCATTGGTCCAATCAAATTTTGACACTGAAAAAAAATAAAGCACAAGCAAAATTTGATTGGAGAATGGACCCAATGACGATAAAGTACTGGCTTTTAATTTTGTCCTTTTAAAATACACCATTTTGTATGGTCAAAAATCAAGACAAAGCATCTTTCATAGGGGACTGACTAATCATGATGATTGGGTCCAATTGTGAGGGGGCTGAAGAATGATGATACACACTTTGGAACTGATTTAATAATATTTTGGTTTTCAATATATTCTCTCACCTTGTAATGGGTTTTCTTTTTTTTTTTTTTTCCGGTTTGAATTGAAAAAAAAAACAAAAGAATGTTTTATTTATAACATCAAGGACTCACGATTTGCGTCTTAAATTCCGACGCTTAATCAATTGAGAATGGCCGGAAGGTAAACCCAATAATAAATACTTGCATGGAAATTTAGTAATGATGAAACACGTTCTATTATAAATGAGTTTTATTGTAAGTGTACATTTCCTCAGGATTTGTTGAGCTCCGTTTGGAAAAAATGGGGAAATAGAAGAGTCATGGGGAAGAGCAGTGGACATTAATTGCTATCTTGTAAATGGAGAACGCTGGACCATTGGAGTTAATGCTCCCATGAATTTTGAATTATACATTCGAAATTTGAAAATGGAGAGGTCGCCCATGGCAACTGAAGCCATATAATGGGATGCATAATAAATGGAATGGACCAATGAGAGAGAAGAATTAACATGTTAACGAAGTGTGCTGACCAATCAGAGTGGAGAGATTTTCATGTGACCAATCAGAATCATCTTATGAGATTTGTATTAATATATATATAATTAAAAGTTCTTAGGAAAAAATAGATAATTAATACTTTCTCCGTCCCAAATTATAAAGTATTTTGAAGAAATTTCTTCATTCTAAAATATAAAACATTTTGAATAGATTAAAATTTTATTAAATGCATCAATTTTAATATTAACATTTTTCTCTTTATAATTAATTTTTGTCTTTTTTTTCTCTCACACACACACCCCCCTTAACTTTTAAAATTTTATAATAAACCCCCCAACCCTTATATTTATACAGATAGCTTCATATAATTAATTTCATACATTAATTACCTATACATAATTTAAAATTTAGGAGTTATCCGTATATCAATCAAATTTTAAGAGGCTTAAATACACATAAAAATAAAGTCTAAGGTGGTATATAATTCATAGCTAAGGTTATTTGCATAAATTTAGAAGCTCAATGAGATTTATTATTAAGTTTCAAAGGATAAAGGAGTTATTTGTATATGGTTTAAAGTTTAGGGATGTTTTGTGTAGTTTACCCATATATATAATATAAATTTTGGGTTGAAACAAGCAATACAATATTTGTGAATTAATTAATAGTCTTGGCCACGTACATATTGAAACATGCAGAACAATAATCCTTACTTTCTTTTAAATGAATGATTTACAGCAAAACTTGATATATGTTGACGGAGTATGCTCACATCGAATTGAGGGCTTGCGATGGCAACATCATTCAAACAAAACACATAATTAAAGAGATACATTGTCAATGTCGACGTTGGATTCAAATTAATAAATTAATGGTTTATTTTGGTATCTAAAGAAGGCGAAGGAAAAAAAAAGAAATGTTTATTTTAGTATATCTATATATGAAAGGGAAATAGAATCTAATCCACTGGATATATTTTGATCGAGTCAAGCTGCTTTGTGCAATATTTCTTTTATTCTCCTTTCTTTTTTTTATTGGTGGTTAATTTGAAACATGCAGTACAATAGTTGGGTAAATTGTAATCGTTTTTCTTACGTTTCTCTAGCCATGTAAATGTTGAAACATGCATTACGATAATCCTTTTATTTGAAATAACAAATCATACAAAGTATGGTCACACGTAATTGACATGGACTTGTGATGGCAACGTCACTAAATAAAACGCATAATTAAAGAGGTCACTGTCAATATCGACGTTGGATTAATTAGTCAAATGTTCACACCTAATTCACATTTTCGCTTGGACTCCAGATTATATTGAGAGTATCATTTCTCTCTCTGACTCAATGAAGAATGGGAAAATCACGCAAGGTTCCATGTGTCAATTCTAATTCTCAAAAGGTCACTTGAAATGCACAAATAACCCTAAAGCCCCATAAGTTTTAGGGATAATTTCACCAAGGCCTTCAAAATGAATTTATTTCTTGTGAGGGTTCAATGCATGCTGAAAATACATTGCAGGTCTTGAGGTCCAAGTCCTTCAATGTAATATAATTTTATGTATCAATTACCAAAATGTCCTTGCCTATCCCTCTCTCTTTGTTTTTTTTTTTTTAAGTGTCCCTGTCACTGGTTGCCTAAGGCACCTTGCTGGTGGGAGGTTGCTACAGGAGCTCCAACACC
The DNA here is from genome assembly GCF_029017545.1 of Prosopis cineraria. Classification (NCBI taxonomy): domain Eukaryota; kingdom Viridiplantae; phylum Streptophyta; class Magnoliopsida; order Fabales; family Fabaceae; genus Prosopis; species Prosopis cineraria. Next base: position 38,791,890 of record NW_026555332.1, read on the forward strand.
AGTGTGGCTGGTCAAACATGGGTAAAACGTGCCAACGGGCCAAGGGCAGATTTTGAACCTTAACCCCTTAATTTCTCAAAATGAAGGAAATCATTGAGCCAATATACATTGTAACCGTAATCTATAGTGCAAATTTAGAATTTTATTTGTCATTGTATATCATGGATGTCTTTTCGTTTATGTCCGAATAATCACTTATAAATATTTAAACATAATTTATTCATACATAAAAATAGTTAGAGAGAATTATCCTAGAGTCCCATGTAAATATTAAAAATACTCTTAAGTGCCTTGAATGGTCAAATTACTTTGAAGTCTCCACAGATTGATGATAAGATATATTTCTTAAAATTTTTATAATTTTTATTTTAATATATATAAAATAAAACATGTAAATTTAAATCGTACAAATTAAAAATCTAGACGATTCAGCACCAAAATCAATTGTGTTTTCTCGTGGTCATCCCTGCATACATGACCAGTCCAGATATATTGTGCATCTGTTGTAAATATTAAATATAGTGACTTGATTCATTATTTCTCGAACTAATGTTTAATTAAAATCATGTTTCCAAGCATGCATGCATATTGGTGATGCTGTACGTTCCTATAACTAGTAGCTCCATCGATCACATCCAAATTTATACGTGCATGTTTCCAAGCAAGTCATGCAAATTAAATCCCATTGACTTTAATTTAGATCCGATTTACTTGCCCATGCATGTAACTTCGCAGAAATGCCTCTACGATATAGCTACTTTAGTGACTTCACTCAGATCACATCTTCTCGCTTAGGACTTTTTAATTGCTTTTACATGGGCAATTTATTTTTTATTAATGGGACACCATTGCTTTTACATGATTTTTATTTTTTACTCTTCTATATTGCTATTTTGAAATAAATAACACGGATAGAGTCCTTGAATTTCCATGACATTATCATCAATATACTTTATAATTGAGGAGACTCCAAAGCATTTCATCAAATTATTAAAGACGACAAATATTATTTAGTTCAATTAGTAAGGAACAGTTACATGTACCTGTGAAGACATTAGTAGCTAGTACACCTCAGTTTAAAAATGTAAATTATTTTTAAACAAATCTCACTTCAATAAATTAGTTGTTTGTCTTCAAACAAACACTGTCTTTCTAAATTTATTTCTATTTAATAGGATATTTTACTTTAAAATAAATATTAAATGATTTATTTACTAGAGGCTCTTTTGGAAAAAAATAATAATTACACTTTGAAATATTAAAAATATCTTATATTTTTTAACATTTAACTTCTCAGCATTTTTTAATAGAAAAAAGTATATAATTTATAAATATTATTTGAGTCGTGAAGCATGTCCTTTATTTATAACCCAACTCATCTAAATTTTTAAAAAATAAGAAAAAAATGAATTTTTAAATAAAAAAATGATTATCAAGTGGCAAAAACATTACAGTACGAAAATAAGTAGAACAAATTTCTTTTGAATTCTTTTAATAAAACAACACATTTTTTTAAAAATTATTTCGAACCGTGCATGGATCTTGCCCAGTCCAACTTTAATAATCTCCAAAAACCTTAAATGGTTAAAGAACATTTTTATCTCTTAACTATTTCTTCAGAAACATTTGATATGTTAAATTTATTTATGGCACATTTTCTTCCATCAATATTAAAAAGCAGTGCGTTCAGCACTCTACCTTTTAAAAAAAATTAACTTTAATAGTTATCTGACACAAAAAAAAAAATGACTCGAAAAATTACAAAACTACACAAATATTATTTTTTATCTATGAAAAAGATCCAATTATCATTTTGATCAGCTACGGGTGATTACTAGATTATCATTGCTAACCACAACACCTGTAAGTATTAATAAGAAATATACTGATTCTTTTTTTTTTAATAAGTCGTTTGACAGCCAATATTATTTACTAACATGGATTTCAGTAGGCTGTCCCCGGAGAACAATTAAATTCCAGTTGGATCACGATTAAAGAGCGGAATACTGGTCATTACAAGTCCGTTTTATTTTACTTGTCTCAATCCTTTATTTTTTTTCTGAAAATATACGGAGTAGGCTAACAACAAGGAATTTTTCTCCAAGGTACTGAATGCAATAATGGATAGACCTCTTCCAACTAAATTATAACATGCACAAAAACATGTAGACATTTGCTTAAGTGATAAAAGCTTACTACTCACACCAATTTTAGTTGGAGTTGCAATCCTTCATCCTAGTTACAATTTTTGAAGGGATCTTATTTCAAAATTTTTTTGTTTTTAAATTTCGCAAAGGAAACTAGCGGGGAGATACGCGCACGGTTACAAGTGCGTGTGTAATTTTGTTTGATCATCGCTCATCAGCTTAATTAACCCCATCTCCTCGGCCAACATAAACTATTCGAATGTTTGATCAAGATTTGAAAACTATGGCCTCCAAACCCTTTATGGAACATTAAACTTGAAAATTCTCGCCATCACTAAATTTAGCAACTCAATTATCTGTTAACACACATATATTATTGGTCCCATATCATCTAACTGGCTCATCAGTTCGTCAGCCCTCACAGTGTTCAAGTCCACTCTTGAGAATTAAGAGAAAAAAGATGTTCATATTCAATCTTACAATAAAGAAATTACGTATGCGCCTTGCACATATGAAATGCAGCTTCTGCTACTCGCTGCATGCAGAAACCAAATTAAACAGAGATGTAAACACACACACACACATAGATCCTTTATAAATTATTTGTTGATCATTCCAGAAATCTCTAGATATAGTGCGGCGGAGGGGGAGGGGGAGGAAATTGGGCTGCAGGTGGTCGTGGTGGAGGAGATTTGAAAGCTGGAACTCTATGAACAGACCCATTCGGTGGGGGTGGTTTACTTGGCAAAGATCCTGCCAGTTTTCTCATTGTCATGCCTGCACATGTTCAAATATATGAGTTCTACTTAATTATATATCAGTCATTAAGTCTAGCTAGTTTTATTCGATGCAAGATTCATCACATCAACTAAAATCTACTTACATTCAAACATCCTAACAATATGTGCTTAACTTAGATATATACCATATCATAATTAATTAAGGTGAGTACGACCAATTTTGCGTTTTCCATTTGATGAACTACACAATAACTGTATTATGTACAGTATAAGATTGTGATAGATACAGAAGCATACCCGCATTAGCGTTGGCGCACTGCAAGAGAAGAGGGGAAACGATAAGTAGAAGAGCCATCAGAAAACGGTATAGAGAAGACACACCCATCGATCTCTATTCTTCTTGGTTATGGATATGTAGCTTTACCTATTTGCTTCAATGCGCTCAAATTTATAAAGTTTCTAAAGTAGATACTTATATCGACTTGGATTTGAATAGTCATATGTGAACTTGTGCATGTTTTCAAACATGTAACTTTACAGAAAAAGGTCCATTAACAATATTGATGTTTGAACAACCTAGACATAGAATATTATTGGTGGGCATATATAGTGTAGCACCATTATTTGTCTGCCACAACGCGCTATCTTATACAATGTTTATTATAAAAATGAAGCCATTTCAAACAATGTTAGCAGAAAATTAAAATGTTGTTGGGTAGGCAAAAAAATTCATTAGATAATGCTAAATATGAAATAGTCATGTTATTCATGAATAGTAAATATGACTTGTTTCTTGGACTTTGTATCATACACCAAACCCACGTGTTATTGAAAATTAAAAAATAAAAGATACAATGTTTTGTCAAGGTTAAAGCGTGATTGGATCAAACTCTTCCAGATTAAATGACTACGGCAATGGCATAAAGGTCCTTGAAGGTTTTAGTCTTCTAAATTACAGCTTTGATTGCGAGTGCAATTGCAATCTTATTTCAAAAATACCTAATCAACTCTTATTTAAACATTTAATCCAAGGACAAAAACACAATCCATTTTTTTAAAAGCATTTCTTTTAGTAAATTCAATAAAATGTTCTACCCTATTATTATATTTTTTTACTTGTTCTCTTAGCATTCATACACCTACAATTCATTGTTTAACTATCTATTTAATCAACATTTAATCCGTCATATTTACAATTTAACAATTTTCAACAACAATGAAATTCAACTTATTTGTCAAGAATTATAAAATTTAAGTAATTCTAAGCAACTTATAACACATAACAATGCAAAAGAAAGAAACGCATTCTAAATTTAAGAATTCTGAATAATTAAATTATAGAATAAAATAGAATATGTGTATATTATACAATATTATGTGACTAAAATAAAAAATAAAAGAAATCAAACTCTCATGCATTATCTTAATTAAAGTATATTATTAAAATTCCTTGAAGTATATTATTTTTCAATTTGTAAAAATTAGAAAAAAATCATCAAAGTCTCCCTATCAAATTAATAAGCGGTCCCAAAATTTCAACAATCACAAAATGAAAACCATAACAAGATTCATCCTACAAAAATCGTATTTATTTTTCTATATGTAAAAATTAAAAAAAAATTGGTAGAGTCTCCCCTTAAATTATGGCATCCCAAAAATATCAACAATCACAAAATGAAACAATATCAAAATCCAAACAGCAACAATCACAGCATTGGAGATATAAAAATTTTTCTACTCTTAACAATGTAGTGTAAAAAGAAATTATGTAAGAACAAAGATGAAAACTTGAAATGTAAAACTTCATATGTACAACTTCCCATCTACTATGAATTTCATAAATCAATAAAAAATTAATAAAAAAAATTGAAACTCACTTGGAACCAACAGAGGAAAGAAATGTGGAACTCAGAAAATCGAAAAACCCTAATAATGGAAGAGGAAGAGAGAAGAAGAAATCTACCACTCTAATGTTGAAATAAGGAAGAAGAAGAAAATGTTAAAGAAAAACATCAACCAACAATGGAGGAGGAGGAAGGAACGAGAAAGGAGAGAAGAGGAACAACGTACCTATACCCACAACGACGGATGTTGGTGAGCGGCAGACAGAACGGCAACAAACGAGACAGACAATGGGAAGAAGAAAGCTTTGAGAGAAGAGGGAGAGACAACGTAGATTCCATGTTGGTTACGTGGATAATCGACGTGGAACCTAGTTTCCACGTTAGTTACTCGTTTAACTAATGTGGAAACACGTTAATTTTTTTTTTCAAATCATTGAAGTTTACCATGTTGGTTTTATTTATAACCAACATGGTAAATACATTGCACGTCAATTTTTTATTAAACTGACGTGAGATGTTCTTCAAAAAATTTATACCCATGCCACCTCCTTTTTAACATTTGTTTTTTTGTAAAACTAATATTAATTACCAATGTTAAATGTCTACTTTCTTGTAATACTTTCGCAAAATAATTAAGGAAAACATAAAAACGGATATTCCATCTCAACTAGAATTTCCTTTTCATATTGTGAAGAGATCGGATAACCACAAATCAAACCAAATGATGAATGATGAATTTGATGGAGGATGATTAGCTAGCTACCAAATAATTTTTAAGACCTAGTGTTATTATCAAACTCAAGCTTTACATGAAATATAGGCAATAGTATATATTTGATCCCTTAATTTTATAAATTGTATGTTCTTTAATCCTCTAATTAATATTAACATCGTTAATTTCATTAACAAAAACATGCTAACATTAAAATTTTAAATGTTAATATAACGATTTCAATTTTTTGAATATCAGTGAATGATATAAAAAATTATTATTTGAAACTAACAGTATTTGGATTAAAAAACTAAAAATATATCTTATAAAATTAAAGAACCAAATTGAATATAAAATTAGACTATCAAATGTATACTCTTGCTTGAAAGTATGTGTAATTTAGTTTTAACAATGCCTGTTAAATAGCCCAAATCGTATTTTATTAGAGAAGCATAAAGGAGCCATTGATGTCGCGTAGCATTAATGTCGGGTGAGTGTGACATTTATTCCCGTTAAACATTTTATGGTAATACCAATATGATTGCGTCTAATAAAAGAAACTAGTCTCTAATAATGTGGTGAACCACATTATTTATTAGTTATCAACCATTTCCACTACTGAAGACGGACATAATATATATAACACACTATTTGGAACAATATATCGATATAGCTTAGCGTTTCAAAAATATATGATGAAGAAGATGACCAATTTTTAAGACATAATAAAACTTTTTAATCTTTTAAATTTGTTTCTCAATTATTGATTTGGTCTTTAAAAAATTAATCTATATCAATCAAGTCTGTAAAAAATTCATAACCATACACAACTAATCCCAGTACATGGTTTGAAGGAGAAATATCACCATAAGATCTAATAATGTGTGATTATCAAACTTTAAGAACTTAATTGATAAAAATTAAATATCAGGGACCAAAGTGTTAACTAAACTAAATTTGAGGTACTGAAAAGTTTCATTTTCTTACTTTTTAATATCAATTTGGTACATTTCTTTAGTGCCCAATGCCTACCACGAATTTATAACTATTTTTACATAATTTTTATTTGTAATTATTTTTAAGTATAAGAATTATTTTTATTTTTTATTCTTTAAAATTATAAGAAACGTCGAACAATTTTTACATAAATTAAGAAAATTAAAATAGTTAAAATTAATTATTCTCATTTAAATAGTATACATTTTCAATCATTTTTCAAAACTCTCTCTCTCTCTCCCCGCCTCTCTCTCTCTCTCTATATATATAATTAAAGGTGTTTAGTAAAAACAAAGAATTAATACTTCTTAAAATATATAAAGTCTCTTATAAAAAGCATGGGAGGGTAATATATATATATATATATATATTTCCTCCCTTAAAAAATATAAGACATTTTTTGAAAAGTTGGATGTTAAAAAATGTAAGGCATTTTTAGTATTTCGAGATGTAATCATTGCTTTTTTATCAAAAGTATTCTATTGATAAATAATTTTATATTTATTGTAGGTTGTTTAATAGGAGAAAATATAAAAAAATAAAGTTAGTTTAAAAGTAGATAATTACTTTATTGGAAGTAAGATTCGATTAAAAATAATTTACATTTTTTAACTGAGGGAGCATATATATTTGAGGTTGACACCAGAAAAAGACCCCTTAATTTCTTTGAAATGAAAAATGATTTACAGAAAAACTTGATATATATGCTCACCCCTAATTGACATGGGGCAACATCACTAAAATGAAACATATAAGTATAAAGAGACATTGTAAATGTCAACGTTGGATTCAAATTAATCTAATATGCTACATTTTGGTATTTAAAAAGAAGCAAAAAAAAAACAAAGAAAAAATAAATGTTTATTTTAGTATATCTATTAAAGGAAAATATAATCAATCTGATCCGCTGGATATATTTTGATCGATCAAGCTGCTTTGTTCAATATTTTTTTTCTTTTCCTTCATTTTTTTTCCTTTTCTTTTTTTGCTTGAGGGGTTGGAAACATGCAGTACGGTATTTGGGTAAATTTTAATCGTTTTTCTTACGTTTCTCTGGCCACGTATATGTTGAAACATGCATTACAATAATCCTTTCTTTGAAATAAAAAATTATTTATGGCAAAACTTGAAATGTTGATCGAGTATGCTCACACCTAATTGACATGGACTTGTGATGGCAACATCACTAAATAAAACACATAATTAAAGAGGTCATTGTCCTTGTCAACGTTGGATTGCTCAAATGTTCACACCACATTTTCGCTTGGACTCCAGATTTAGACTTGAGAGCATCATTTCGCTCTCTTCTCCGAGTCAATGAAAATTAAGGATATTTAAATTTTGCATTTAAATAAAAAGGTGCAGTAATTAAAAGAATAATATATTTAGTTAAATACAAAAACTAGTAATCATATACAATTAAATCAAATAAATAAATATAATGGATGAATGAAATTGAGGGTGAAAAGAAATATTAAAAGAGAGTATTGGGATGATCTGAATTGGTTAATTATCCTATAGTTCCTTCAAGCATATTGCTACCAAGAAAAGCTATTTATTTATTTTAATTTTTTAATTAGACCGTTAATTGAGACTGGTTTAATCTTCAAATTAGTCCATATAATTCGAACTCTAAGAAGATAATTTTTGTTAAAATTTATGCGCACAAAAATTCACTGTACCCGATCGGTGAAACTCATATTCCCTTTATTTTTAAAATAAGAGCAAATTTTAAATAACTCATATATACTCTATCCAGTCCCTATTATAGGACATCTTATAGAGTGATTTTTTGACACTTAATATAAGATATATGAAAAGTTATTTATTACCATTTTCTAATTTTAGCCATGTTATGAATTTAATTTTACAGCTCATTGTATATAGTGTATCTCTTTCTCTTCCTATTTTTAATAGGGTTAAAGTTTGGAAATTTTTTCATTTTAAAACATATCTAACAAGTTAACTGTCTATCCCTGATTCTAATGAATCTAATTTAATAAATATTAATTTTTTATCTTATTTAATGCTACGAGAGACAATTTTTGACAAAATATATAATAGTACTTTTTAAAATTTTGTAATTTTATATATATAAAATAAAACATATACTCCCTCTAGACCACAATACATGGCATCTTCTAGAAGCCTTATTTAGTCTAAAATATAAGGCATTAGATAACTTTTATAATTTTTTTGTAACTATACCCTTACTTCATTTATTAATTTTTTTGAAAAAAATGATGCATTAAAATTTTAATTATCATTATTAAAGTACTTATATAGGGTATTTAATGAGGGTAAAATTAAAAAAAGATGTAACTTATTTTAAGAAATTAAGATTTTAATTAACATTTTTTTAGAATCATAAATTAGTGATCAATGACTTATATTTTGGTCTGGAGGAGTAATATTTTCTCTTATAATAATAATAATAATAATAATAATAATAAAACGAGGGTCCGTATGGCATCCATCTGACATCTAACCCTGCAAGAAAAGCGCATACAGAAAAATCCAAAGATGAGAAGACATAAATTAGCCCTAAAATCTAGTTTGGACATGTAATAACTGAATTCATGTCAGCCACGAAACTATCAAGGCATTAAAAATAAATATTAATATGAATTATAATTAATATCAATATTTGCAAAATAAATGTTACTAATGTCTAATATTTATTTGTATTACCTAATAAGCAATAGAGGGTTGGGTCTAGAAAAATGTGTTAGTCCCTCATAACATGACAAATTAATATTTGAATGCCACTAGAAGATATGTCCACATTTAATATTTGACTATATCTCAAACATAATTGTCTCCAACAAAAGAATATGTGTAAGTAACCAAAATAATTTGTATTGTCAAAGTGGTCCTAAAACAAAAATGACTTGTCTTTAATGCTCTATACTGCTTTCATTTTTGGTGGATCAACGTGTCTAATATATTAGATGAACAAAAGTTATAGAATGCCACAATCATTTCTGAAGGCGTTGAATCTTTTGTTCTTTTTTATTTTATATTTCTCGTCATCTATTTTCATGGAAATAAAAGCCATTTCTTATTAAAATTACTTTTTCTTCGTTATATTCCCTCTTCCATTATTTATCTCATTTTTGGAACCAAACAAGGCCTTACTTAATTAGTCTTATTTCAAGACAACTCCCTTGCACCTTTTGATCAGAAAAAATTAATCATCAATGAAGCAATACAATGTTTAATATTTTTTTTATATTATCATTTCTCTTGAATCCTTCAATTCTAAAAATAAATCAAAATCATCCATATCATCCCTGACACTTGTTATTTATATATTATTATAATAAATAATATATAAATATTTATTCATTATACACGCATATGCACACGCACATATATGTAGAGGCATTAGTCTATCACCTCAGTTTCCCATGAACCCCAATTAAACACATACACATACACATATATTCTGAAACACACATATCCATACGTACAAGCATAGGTTCAAACTTGTGATTTCCCCTACGAAGAGGGAGCCTTTCGTGTCACTAGACCTAAAGGTCTTTTGCAACAACCTTATTTCATCACATCAACTACTTAATTAAGAGACAAAATTCATAAAACACACGGAAATACATATAATTATTCGACCGGCCGGAGATTTGCTACCACGCTGCAGGTGGAGGCGATCGAACTGAATTAGTTAAGTAGTTCCTCCTGGCGGTGTAGGCTTGAAAGATGGAGTTCTTGGGGCAATTTTTGTAACAGATCTTCCTCTCTTACTCAGAGGATTTCAAGTCCCAGTAGCTCCTCAATCTGAATCTTGTCGGCTGTTCCGATGTAATTTTTTTTTATCCAAATTGTAAGACATTTATTCCTATTTAAACTTAGTTCAAAATATAGAATATTTAGTACTTTTCAAAATTATTTTTAAAAATTTCCATGTATTAATCAATGTGGATGTGCGAAATATAATATGACTAAATACTTCTTCTCACTTTTTAATTATAATGATAAAGGATTTAAGGACAAAATAAGAAAGACATGATATATGCTCTCAAGAATTTCTGCTGTAAAGCCCTTCAATTCCTTAATAGTCTTCTTTGGGCGTTGACAAAAAAAACAACGTCTTCTTTTGGGCCACGTTAATATTATATTCCGCCTTCATGTCCAAGAAACTGGGCCTAGTTAATATTGTTAAAAAAAAAAAAAAAACTCTCTGTGACACTCCAAAACCTTCCATTGGAATTACTTGCCGCTTAAGTTCAGTCAATTTACTTACTTCGAAGTTTACTCTTTATTTTCGATATCTCGATAATCTCTGCTATTGCCTATTCTTTGTACTTATCAAAAACAAAAAAAACAAAAATTGAAAGGCACAAAAATCTTGCATCCATCATTTAATGAAAAAAATAACGTCTTCTTCTTTTTTTGGACCACGTGATCATCATTCTTGGATAGTCTTATATAAATATTTTTATTTTTCATTAAAATTACAAAACCATCCTTTATAACGAGATGCCCCCACCTAGAGGTAAGAAAATGGATGAACACTTACTTGAAGAGCTCAGGGTTGAGTCTAAAAGCCCTTTTTATTTTTTAAAAAATAAAAAATTTAAATAAAATAAATAAATATACATACATAGAATCTTATTCAATTTTTAAAATGAAGATAAAATTTTTTAATTTAGATCAACCTTATCAAATTCAATAAATGTAAAAAATTGTGTACCATAGAGTACAACATTAATTAAAAAAAAAAAAGCAAACCAAAACAAAACAATAAGGTGCATTTGTCTATTAGCTTGGTTCCTTCAAACATGTTAGTGCGTACTTAGAATCACTTTTTTGTTTATAGCATTAAAAAATAATTGAGATAGCCAAGGTCAATGTCATCTCACTTATAAAACATGAGATTTAAATGAAAACTAGACCGCCCCAATATTTGAACCTCACAAACAATATTTTATAATAATTTTAAAAATAAAAAGTTAAAAAGGAATTTGCTAATTAATTATGAGAAGATATCACTACTAAAGAGTGCTTAATTACAATAATGCCAATAAGTATTTAGAGGAATAGAGTGCTTTTTTTTTTGTTTTGAAAAAGTCATTTGGTACCCAATACTATCATCATCATCATCATCATTTGATACACAAAGGCAACAGTCAACTAACTGCTGATGCTAATACAATTTTGAGCAAGCAAATTCTTGAACTCATCTGAAACACTTTTGTGGTTGAACCCAAGCCATATATAAAGTGCTTTTCTAGTGAGAAAGTCTTCTGCCATTTGCGTTTGAGTATAGACTTTATTTCTACAATGAGTTCCCTATCCTCATGTGTATTGATATCTCCACCCTTCACGAGTTCCACTACTTCTAAGGAGTTGAAAACAATCACCAATTGTCGTATGCCTATATCTCAAGCATATTTAGAGCCCATAAGTACAACTCATAATTCTGTGTTCAAATTATTAGTTTTGATTGCCCTAGCATGAAACCATAGATGAATTTTTCATGATGATCCCTATACACCCCACCACATCTTTCATGTTTCATTTCCTAAGAAAAGACCCATTAATGTTCAACATAACCCAGCCTCTAGGAGGAGGTGAAATCTACTCACAATTTCTCGGTGGCTGGCCATACTAGTGAAACTTTTTACTTTGATCGATGATACCTCTTAAACTCTGTAGAACAGCCATAGTTTGAGCTCGTACTTTATCATTAGTGGTGATCTGACCCTTAAAAATGCATATGTTGCGCCTTTTCCATAATAGCTAGTAGGTAAAGACAAATATAGTAGCCCAGTCTTCAATATTATTATTAACAGAATATCATAAATTTCACTTGAGCCATGTTTTTAACTCTATTGTGAAGAATATAGACTGCTTATTAGGTTTAATGACAAAGAACTAAAATATATAAGTCTGTGGGTAGTCCCTAAGTACATGAAGAAGATTTTCCTTATATTCATTGCACCATGTACAAGAGTTCTCCATTATCATCTTTCTCTGATACCACTCTGTTAGCAAATATAGCTTGGCCTATATACAGGCCTACGATTAGTTGTTAAGGTTCAGTGTGTTAGTTTATCTATTGCAACAAATGGTTTTAGTTTCAACTAAGTTTAGCTAATGTCAGTTAGTCTAAACCGTCTCATTAGTCTGTAAATACTCAAATGTACTCAGTTTATAACGTAATCAAAGATCGTATTATTCATATATTCTCTTTCCTTTTCTTTTTTTCTCTTTCATCATTACACGATATCAGAGTGAAGAATTGGAGAAATGTATTATGCTTTGTCTTTTTTGTTCTCTTTCTCTTTTTTTTTTCATCTCTTTCGTCATTATATGAGATCGATTCATCTTCTTCTTATTCTCTCTTCTTTCTAGTACTTTGTCTTTATCTCTTTATTGTTTTATTGTGACTATGGCTCAAGTTCCAACTCTTGTTATTGCTTCAACTCTAAATTCATTTTCCAACAAGCGAATTAATGTCATTCTTGATGACAATAATTTTCTTTTGTCAAAGCAGTCTGTTGCTCTTAGAGTCAAACAACATAGGTTACATTCTATATATTTGAAGGTACATAACCAGTTCCAACCCCAATAATTCAAGATGATAATAGTTAGGTGGCAGCAAATCTGACATTTGTAACATATAAACAGAATGATATAGCCTTGGCTTCATGGCTCCTTTCTACTGTTAGTAAGTCCATCCTTCCAGATATTGTGGTATTTGACATTATATTTTATATTTGAAGTCATTTATATGATTTGTATTCTACAAAGTCTGAGTTAAAAGTCCTTCATTATCAGAATTTGCTTTCAATGTAGTGAAAAGGAGATTTAATCATGAAAGAGCATTGAGTCAATATTAAATCCATATGTGATAATTTGGCTGTCTTAAGTCATCGCACCTCCATTTCTTCACAAATCTCTCACATGTTGAATAGCCTTAGTTTTGAATATGATCATGTTATAACTATCATTAATGTTGCTAGAGGACAATATGATATAAGTATAGTTACTACGATGTTAATTGATGCTGAAGCTAGGCACAAAACCTATATTCAACACGTTTCTTCACATGTCAATCTTGCTATACCAACTGTGCCTTGGGTCCCTTTGAATTATGTACCTTAGCTTCTTGTTCAGTATGAGCCTATTCAATCACATGTTGTAATGCAGTTTTCTTCTCCCGTTGAAGGTACTAGACCACCTAGACCACCTTTGTGGAACTTTGATTTTCCACATTTTGTCCCAAAAAAATTTTACATCTTTGTAGAACTTTGATTTTCTACATTTTGTCCCAAAAAATTTTTCTATTCATCATCAGAGGTCATAAAACATTATAAGGTTATCGAACAGTGAAGGTTCCCTGCTTTTCCTACTTCCATCATAAATTGTCTCTATTAGTTCTGTCTAGACCTTTGAGCGCCTTCTTCCATAAGTCTTTTATACCCGACCAAACATTGGATCCAGGTTTGTCATATTTCACCTTAGGAATAATATCAGCCCCATACTTATATTTTGCTCTAATGACTCAAACCCAGACATCATTTCGTTTGTTGATTAGATTCCACCCAAGCTTTATCATGTAAGTCTTATTCTGGGTTCTAGTATTTTTCAGTCTAAGGCCTCCATGCCTCTTATGTTCTCACTCTTGATCCTATGAAACTAAGTGAATTTTGTTTGTCCCATTTATATCCCCCCAGATGAAATTATGATTAAGATGATCAAGAGACTCACAAGAACTTAAAGGCAAAAGGCAAGATTGCATGATATATCCCGGGATGGCTGATGCAACAACAATCATCAACGTTGCTCTACCTACCATAGATAAAGCTGATGCCTTCCAGGTAGAGAGACAGATTTAACTTTGTCTACCATTTCATCAAAAGATTCTTTATTAATCCTTTTATGATGAAGGGGAACTCTAAGATATTGTCTTAAATCATCTATTCTTGAGAAGCCTAATGCAGAGCTTAATTCCTTTCTATGGGAGTTATGAACATTATTTGAGAAGTATACTCTTGTCGTGCTTGCATTGACCTTTATGCTTGAGTTGGTACAAAATGAAATTAAGCAATCTATGATCACTGTAGCTTGTGCCATAGATGCTTCAGTGAATAACATAATATCATCAGCAAAAAATAAATGAGATGTTGGGGGACCATTCTTACCTAATTCAATAGGCTTCCATTCATTATCTTTCATCTTTTGTTGAATAATATGAGCAAGCTGCTTGATGCAAATAATGAAGAGGTATGGTGATATAGGAACTCCTTGTCGGACCCCCTAGAGGGCTTAAAAGTATCTGTCTTCTTACCATCACCAAGTAATTGCATAGAAGTAGAGGAAACACAGATCATAATAATATCAATCATATTTTGAGGGAATTTAAGATGCTCAAGGCAATTCAACAAGAACTTCCAGCTTAATCTATCATATGCTTTTTTGAGCTCGATCTTAATTGCCATAAAGCTTCTCTTTCCCGCCATCATTCTCATTGAGTGAATGACTTCCTGAGCCACAATAATGTGATTTGAACTGTGTTTACCAAGAACAAAGCTACATTGATATGAAGAAATAATATCAAGTAGGAAAGTCTTCATGCGACCCAAAATAATCTTAGTGATCACCTTATACACTACATTACAAAGATTGATAGGTCAAAGATCACAAACTATTTCCGAAGGATCTTTCTTAGGGATTAATACTAATAAAGTTTATTAATTAATAGCCGAAGAAAATTTAAACAAATAATGAGTTTGCAGATAGATGGACCTACCACATTCCATTGACTTTGATAGAACAGGGCCTTGAACCCATCCAGCCCTGGAGCCTTCATTGCACCCATGGAAGTGATGGCTTCATGAATTTCAGAATCTTGAATGTCCCTTCCAAAATTAGCCAGCGTACTTTCATCAAGTATAGGATATGTGAAGTCGCAGTCAACCTCCATATGAGTGTTCAACTCTCTTGTAAATAATGTCGAGAAATAATCAACAGTCATTTGCATTAAGGTATTCTCTTCGTATATCCAGGTGCCTTCATTATTGCAATGGGCTCCCACTCTAATCGCCTTTTTTTCTACTGTTTGCCACTGCATTGAAGTATCGAGAATTCATGTCACCAAATAACACCTAGTTACTTTGAGCTTTTTGTGCCCAAATTATGCTATCTTGTAACATGACTTTCTCAAGTTCTATCCAAAGAGTCTCTTGTAGTTTCTCTGAGTAAGTCTTATTTCCACCATTGTCCAGTGCTCGAGTAATCCCCTCCAGTCTACGAATCAACTCCTTCTTCCTCTTCTCAATATGGCCGAAGATGTCTCCATTCCAACGTTTGCACTCCACAATGAAGTACTCAATGTGTTCGTTCCATGTCTCTTTCTCCTGTCACTTGGTCATCAAAATTTTCATGAAATCTGATTAACAGTGGGCGATGGTTGTCCCAGGAGAAAAATTAAATTCCAGTTGTATTGAGATTAATTAAAGATCTGTGATGGGTTATTTCAAATTTGATTTATTTATTTCTTGTTTCAGTCCTTCATTCTAATTATAATTTTTGAAGGGATTTTAAACTAAATATTCTTGTGTTTTAATTTGTTCCTTCATTACGTGTGATTCTCCCAAGATTTAATTTTGCATAATTTCAAAATATTTTTTTGTTTAAATTTCACAGAGGAAACCAGCTGGAAGAGTAGGATCAGTTACAATTAGCATTGTTGACATGTATACATTCCACAGCTCTCCCCAGTGGTGGAGGCAAATACAATTGAGGGTGTCCTCCCTCAAGTTGAAAAATTTACAAGGAGTCGGTGGAAATCCTAAAAACTTGTTCTCATTGTCCTAATAATTTTTAATCCACTAGACCTCAACTAGAATATATTTGAGTTTTAAAAAATTGGGTCCTTTTATATTTTACTTAAATCCAATAGATTTTAGATTTTGAATCCACTATACTTAAATTTGGAATATTTTTATAAAAGTATCGTTTTAATTTTTCTTTTCTATTAATGTTTCACAAAAATAAATATTTATTATATATATTAAATTATTTTTTATTTTTACATTTTATATAATTTATGCCTCATTGACTCAGGTTGCTGCATTCACTACTGCTCTCCCATAGTGTATTAGTCCACTCTTTGAGAATTTAGAGAAAAAAGATCACGGTGTTGAATATTATAATAAAGAAATTACGTACACTTCCTTGTACAAATGAAACCAAGACTCTGCAATTTACTCGCTGCATGTAAGGGGGGGAAAAAAACCAGAGATGTGATCATGTGAGAATACATAGACCTTTTATTAATTGAGTTGATCATTCCAAAAAATGCCTACCTATACTGCACTGGTGGTGGTGGTCGTGGTAGATTTAGTTTGTAAACTGGTGTTCTATGCCCAGACCCTTTCGGTGGAGGTGGTTTGCTTGGCAAAGATCCAGCCAGTTTCCTCATCGTCATATGCCTGCATGTATATGTGCGTGTGTGTGTTAAAAGAATAGGGAGTGGTAGCCGGAAATAAGAGCAGCACCATGGTCTGCTGAATTTCTAACCATGGACTTGATCAGCTCTCCAACTGTCATTCTTTTCAATAATGAAAAAAATACAATGGTAAAGTAAAATAATTGAATCTTCATTAAAATTCTACATGACATTATTCTAGAATAAAAGTAATTCTAAAAATAATTTAAAACGAAAGAACTATTAGATGCATGCATTAGTCCCACATCGAGTGATTAGAGAATTAATCACAACTTTACAAGTGTGCTGTATGAGAGCTTCTCCGGTAAGCTATTTGGTACAAGTAACAAACCTTAATATATCAAAATGGCTTAAGTTACTTTAAAAGGACATATTTGGGCAATTTTTCTTTTATCTAATGGTTTGTTTTGGTATTTAAAAAGAAGGGGAGAAAAGAAATAAAAATAAATAAATGTTTGTTTTAGTATATATATGAAATGAAAATAGAATTAATCTGATCCACTGGATAGATTTTGATCGAGTCAAGCTTGCTTTGTTCAATATTTCTTTTCTTCTTTTTTCTTTTCCTTAATTTTTTTTTTCTTTTTTTCGTTTGGAGGGTTGGAAACTTGCAGAACGATATTTGGATAAATTTTAATCGTTCTTCTTACGTTTCTCTGGCCACGTATATGTTGAAACATGCATTACAATAATCCTTTCTTTTGAAATAAAAAATTATTTATGGCAAAACTTGATATGTTGACCAAGTATGCTCACACCTAAATCCTAATTGACATGGATTTGTGATGGCAACATCACTAAATAAAACATATAATTAAAGAGGCCATTGTCCTTCTCAATGTTGGATTGCTCAAATGCTCACGCCACATTTCCGCTTGAATTGGACTCCAGATTGACAGTATCATTTCTCTCTCTCCTCCGAGTCAATGAAAAATTAAGGGTATTTAAATTTTGCATTTAAACAAAAAGGTGCATTAATTTGTTAATAATCAGATTTGAATTCTCTTCGTTAACTTTCTCAATACATCTCTCCATATATACTCAATTTTATTTGTCTATTTAATTATTTATTTGATTTTATTTAATGATTATATATTTATTATCCCCATTTAACTGCTTTTAAAAACAAGATCACGATAATTTAAGGTGATGATCAAAAGAATATTATATTTAGTTCAATACAAAACTAGTAATCATATACAATTAAACCAAATAAATAAGTAAATATAATGGATGATTGAAATTGAGGGTGAAAAGAAATATGAAAAGAGAGTACTATTGAGATTATCTGAATTGGTTAATTATCCTATTGTTCCTTCAAGCATATTGCCATTAAGAAAAGGTATTTATTTCATTTTTTTTAATTATAGCGTTAATTAAGACTGGTTCAATCTTCAAATTAGTCCTTGTAATTCGAACTCTAAGAAGATAATTTTCTCTAAAATTTGTGCGCACAAAAATTTATTGGATAAATTAGTCAAAAAAAAAATCTTATGTCTAAAAAGTATTGACCAAATTTTTGAAAATTTGGGAGTACAATAGGTTTACATTAATATATAAGGAGTTTATCATTAAAAATTTATAAGAGATTTAGCATTGATATACAACAGTATATCATTGACAAATATAATAAATTAGTTATAATATAAAATATAATAAATGTTGGGTTATTTGTTTAGTTTGATCTATAACATAGACTATATTTGCAAAAGCCCCAAATTCATTCTACTGATCAGTGAACCTCATACTCCCTCTATTTTTAAATATAAGAGCAAATTTTAACTAACTCATGTATCAAAATATTTTAACTAATTCATATACACACCATCTGGTTCTTATTATTGGGCATCTTCAAGAATGATCCCTTTTATTCTTAATATAAGACATATGGAAATTTATTTATTACCATTTTTTAATTTTACCCAATTATAAATTCAATTTTATAGTTCATTGTATACCATGCATCTATCTCTTGTCCAATTTTTAATAGGGTTAAAGTTAGAAATTTTTCATTTTAGGATATATTATTTAATTATCATTTATTTGTTCCAAATATCCAATAAAGTAGTTGAAACCACCTAATAATAAGGATCAAAGGGATTGTATATTTCAAGAAAGTTGATTAATCCTAATAATTAGATTTGAAATTGAAATGTTTGTACTAAAATACTTTGTAATTAATAATTATTTTTATCTAATTCAATGCTACGAGCTAGGGACAATTTTTGAAAAAAATAATAAATACTTCTTAAAATTTATAATTTTATTTATAAAAATAAAATATATAATAATTTCTCTGATAATAGAAAGAAGGAAAGAAAAAGGGAGGGAGCGTATGCCTGTGTGTTTGTACGTACGACGTCCCGGCCAACATCTAACCGCGCGTGTAAGAAGCGTGCATACAGTAAAATCCAAAGATGAGAAGACATAAATTAATCCCAAAATCTAATTTGGACATGTAATAAATATTAATATGAATTATAATTAATATCAAAATACACAAAATAAATGTTGCTAATGTCTAATACTTATTTAATTTGTATTGCTTAATAACCAATAAAGGCTGGGTTTAGTGAAAGGCACCAATTCCTCGCGACATGATAGACTAATTAATGTTCAAATTTTTATTGGGAGATGTGTTCATATTTAATTTATGATTGCACCTCAAACATGATTGTTACATATAAGAAAAAGGCAAAGAAAAAAAAAGACAAAGAAAATGTTGACTTTGGTATATACAAAAAAAAAAGATTATGATCTATGGAACATATTCGTACATATATCAACAACAACAACAACAAGCCTTTATCCCATTAGGTGGGATCAGCTACATAGATTGCAAGACGCCATTGTGCTCTATCATTTATCAAGTTTTTAGGAATATTATTAATTAAGAGATCGTGTTTAACAGCTTCCAAGAGTGTTCTTTTAGGCCTTCCTCTACCCCTCTTAACAGGACTCAAAGTTATATGTTCTACTCTTTTCACTGGTGCCTCTCGCGGTCTTCTTTGTACATGTCCAAACCACCTCAAATGATTTTTTATCATTTTGTTCTCAATAGGTGCTACCCTCACTTTTTACGCACATGCTCATTTTCAAATTTTATCTTTACGTGTATGTTCGCACATCCACCGTAACATTCTCATCTCTACTACTCCAACTTTATGCTCTTGCTGTCTCGTTAGAACCCAGTATTCACTACTATATAACATAGCTGGTTTGATAGCAGTACAATAAAACTTTTCTTTAAGTTTATTAGGCACCTTACGGTCGCAAATAACTCTTTTAGCTTTTCTCCAATTAAACCACCTAACTTGAATCCTATGTGAAATATCCTCACTAATTTCGCCATCGTTTTCGTACATATATCGCAAATTGCAAATGCAACAGTCAATATGTAGGAACCAATTTGTGTATTATTAGAGAGATAATTGACTTCTAATTTTTGTAACAGATCTTTGTCTCTTACCCAAAGGATTTTTTTTAACACAGGGCCATGGAAAAATTGTGCGAGGAACAAAAAGTCAGGTCATATAAGAAACTATTAGGTCTCTGCATCTTGGGGGGGTCATTGTAAATAATAATATCAAAGTTGTCTCTAGGTGCCTAATAAGCAAAAAGATCAACACACCTATTCACTTTTCTAAATACATGGTCATACGTGATAATCCAGTCTCTTATGGCAAAATCTCTAATTTTGTTAATGATCTCAAAGAAGGGGTGATTCTTGAAGAAATTGTATTGGATGAGCAACAAAGCTTCTAAAGAATTAGAGAAGATGTGAATTCTAGTGAGTTTAGCATTCCAACAAAGCTTCATTCCCTCCAAAATATCCAAGATTTTAGAAGTTGTTCTTGGATGATATCCAAGATATTTGGAGAAGCCCTTGATCCAATTCCCTTGATTGTCATGTATGAGGCCTCTATAAGCAGCAGCCCCATTGATATCATCTGAACCATTGATGTTAAGTTAGACCCAACCTACATTAGGGGGTCCAATTAGTTTTAAACCATTTAGTTGTAGGCTAAAGTTTAAGGTCATTTAGGATTTATTGGGTAGAGCAAAAAGCAATATCAATTTCTTTATGATCATCTTCGGAGAATATTAAGCTACATTTGCTTTTCCATGTGTTCCAAGAGACTTGAGTGAAGAGTCTTTGCCAAGGTGTTCTTCTTGTTTTTGAGTTCCTGGCATTATTTTTTACATTCCAAATTATCCAATCCTGTACAAGTAGAGAGAAGAAAGTGTTAATCTTAGAAGGATTAATTATTTTCAACCATACTTCTCTAGCTTTTTTGCAATCACGCAAGATGTCAATAGAAGAGTCAAAAACGTTACAACTAAAAGGGAAAATATGTTGATGAGGTCTACTCCCATTGTTTTTAATGAATTTGGATTGGAGTCCGTCCTAAACAACTTTCCATAGAAAGTATTTAATCTTCTCGTAGGTGGGCCATTTCTAAATTCTCAACCAAATATCAGAGTTTGTGTAATGGTCTTGATTTTTATTTACTCTATATGTAAATTTTATAGAAAAGTTGCCATCATTATATGGCCTCTAATAACTAACATCTTCATCACTAAGAGGATTAGGAGGCTAAACGAGAGATATGATATTGATCACTTCATGGTGCAAGTATCGTTTTAATTGTTTGAAGTTCCACCCTCCCGTGCTCATGTAGAAATCAAAAGCTCTTGCATGGAGGACATAATTAGCTTTAGGATAAGCATAATTTATAAGGGTTCCAGGAGAGGGGACCACTTGTCGTACCAAAAAGAAATTTGGTTGCCTTTATTGACTTTTCATCCCATGTGAGTCATCAAATTATCCCAAATTTTGCAAATTCTACGCCAAGTGTAGGATGAAGTAGTGTGGTTTTGAACCATAGGAATGATAGGTTAGGTACACTTGTATTTATCCTGTAGGATACAAAGCCAAAGACAGTTTGGTTTAATGATGAGACCTCAGCAGAGCTTCATAATAAAAGCTATATTTTGACTTTTAATCTTCTTGAAACTAGGTCCCCAAGCTTTTTTCTCCATAGTGACATTGTCCCAAGATAGAAGATGGGATTTTTTACCTAGAGGATTTCAAGTCCCACAATTACCTCAATCTGAATCTTGTCGGATGTAATTTTTTTTAATCTAAATTGTAAGACATTTTTTCCCATCTAAACTTAGTTCAAAATGTAGAATATTTGATACTTTTCAAAATTATTTTTTTAAAATTTCCATATATTAATTAATGTGGATGTGAGAAATATATATAATATGACTAAATACTTCTCACTTTTTAATTATAATAATAAAGGATTTAAGGACAAAATGAGAAACACATGATATTTATCCTCACGAATTTCTATGGCCCTAAAGTTTCTTAAGGTTATATTTGGATGAGTGGATTTGGGTTGAGAATTTAAATTTAAAATTTCATATTTAAAATTCATACATTCTAAATATTTTGTTTGGATGATATAAAAAATTTTAAATTGTAATATTAAAATTATTTGTTTAGATCTTAAATAAAATTTAAATTTAAATTTAAATTTAAAGGCAACTTGAATGAGATATAAAAAAAATTATTCTTGACAGAGAGAATCTCTCATATCAAGGAAGCTTATTCTTTATACTTTTGGAAAAAAATTGAGAGGCACAAAAACCTTGCCTACATCATTTAATTAGAAAAAATAACTTTTTTTGGACAGTCGTGACCATCATACTTGGATGGTCTTATACAAATATTTGTTCTTCATTAAAATTACAAAACCATCCTTAATAAAGATGCTAAACTTGGTTGGGCAGACCCGTCGCATCATGTTCATGTACAGATAATAGAATTGCTGGGTCCTTTAAATACGTTTTAAATTTAGTAGCTTTTGGATATTGACATTTGACTCGACTTAAAGCTAGGGGCCTGGTAATTTCACATACGTTTTAAATTCATGTACAAATTTAGTCCCAACTTCCTTTTCATAAAGTTATTGCAAAATTAATTACCAACCTTTCGCTGTTGGATATTGACATTTGACTCGACTTAAAGCTAAGGGCCAGCTATATAATTCACTTTATGATCCGTAAAGAAAACTATTTTCCATTAATATTTGGTAATTAATCATTTCAGATATTAGATTCTGAGTCCTCAGAAATCATGATCGTCTTTACTTAACATTTTATAATTCTTAAATGTAAGAATAAAAGGATAAACTTAATTAACTTTGTTCAACTATTTATTGATTAACAACGACTTTAATTTATCAAATTCTTTGCACTGAAAAAAAAAGAAAAATCACATATAATGAAATCTTGTGGGGAAGAAATTAAGTTTACTTATATATCCAACCCTGCAAGAACTGAGCTGCACGAGCAAGGGGACTAAAACAGAGGATCAACCAAACACGATCGAGGAGACATAAATCCTAGGACGCGAGATAATTTATTAGCGCATTTGGAAGTGTTTTCAGAATTTCAAGACATGCTTTAACTCATCTAAACTTTTAGTATGTGATTAAAAAGAAGAAAAGACATTGAAATTAAGACATGCATATGCATGATATATAATACATGTCTTATGGACGCGATGGACGCGATGGAGACGGATCCACCGGTGGACGTGGAAAACGTGGCTTTTCACCACTCGCTGTCCTTTTGGTTACAGCTGCGTAAATAATATATAAATTATTAGTGATTATTGTTACAACGTGTAATGTCTCAAAATCTTGATTCAAACCAATTACCAATCAATATCAATATAAATGTTAAATTTATGACAAAATATAAATAGTATGACTATTTTTTTAAAGTTGCGTAATGCACGGATAATTAACTAGTTATCTCGAAAACATGATAACTTTAATCAAAATATACAAAATGAAAGGGTGTAACCAAATTCACCCATTCTAAGTTCAGCTACACTCGTGATTATAAGGCATGCATAAGCACAAATGCTTACGCTAAAATGACTTCAAGCAAAGTGGAAAGAGTTGACCAAAAAAACACGTACGTCCTATTTATGTGTCTATTTCACCATTTTCACTTGAAAAGTATTGTTGGAAATCCAAATTTTGTGATACATACTTACACATGCGATAATACAGATAGATAAATAGATTAGTTATAGGTGGTTACACACCAACACGTGCATGGGTGTGCAGCGTGAAAAGGGTAGTTCAAATAAGTAGAAGTATCAAAAAGCGGTAAAGAGAAGAAGACACAGCCATGGGTCTCTATTCTTCTTCTTGGAAATGCCAATGCTAACTATATGTAGCTATTAGCTTCGCCAGGTTCAATTTATAGATGTTAGTACATACTACACAGGATTCAACTAGTACTCGGATTTTAATAATCAATCAACTAATGAACTTATTTTCAAACTTTTTTTATAATACGTTTTTTCAAACATATAATTTCGCGGAAACTCATTCAGAGTAAGCAACACGCAATTAGAGTCACAACATATATATATATATATATATATATATATATACTGACGTACCAATATTTGGCCTGCTTCACTTTTGACCCAATCAAAAACTTCTCGCCCTAAGAAAAGCCTCCAAACTGACAAAGACAATTTTAATAACTAATTACTCTTAATTGCTCTCCTTGCTATGAGCACATTTTAATGATTTAATACAAATTATTAAATTCAGTCACTAGAATATTTTTTATTTTAGACAACAGTTTTGATTGCAACAGTTTTAAAAGTATTGTTTAATGTGAATGTAAGTAACAGTTTTTTGTGTGTTACTATTGATCCCTACTTTAAGAAACAAACCAAATATTTAGTAATGTTTGAAAATTGTTCTCTAAAGTAGAATAGGTAACAGTTTTCAAGTGTTGAAATAAAATTTTTAAATAAACAACATAAAAACTGTTACTTATTAAAGAACTTTTTTCGCAACATTTTAAAATTGTTCTTTACATTGCAGTGTTGCTGGTTTCTGGCCTTGTTTTGTGTGCTTTTGTCGTTTCAGGAATCCATTCTAGCTGGGTGGTTCAAGAAGGAGTGGCTACTTTCAAGTTTCCATTGTTGTTTCAAAACCAATGGTTTATCAATTCCTACGGGAATCAACCTCTATCAACTCCTTTAGGAGTTTGAATGACATGAGGTTTAGAAGCATGTACAACACACTAACTCATAGCGGGTTCTCTTTCAAGGCAATTGGTTCTTCCAGGATCAGCTTGCCGGATGGCTTATTCTTTGTTGTTGTTGTTTTTCCAGTTTGGGCTACTCTCTCGTTTGTCTTTTGTTTCAAATTTCTGTGTTGTTTTTAGTTTCCTGAGCTTGAGAGAATAGTAACACTATTCTTTCTTGGGCTTTTATGTTTGTAATCTTTTTCCTTAGTTTTCAATAAAGTTTGCTTCCCTTGAAAAAAAAATCTCTCTCATGTAATTCTTTACTTTCTACTCATTGAAAATTGTAAAAGGGTAAAAAAAAAAAGTCAAGGTACGATGATAAAAAAGTCTACGGAAGTATTTAGGCAATAATAAAACCTCAATTACCTCGAGTTTAGGCAGACTTACAACCTACTAGATCCTTATAGTTTTTAGAAAGCACAGAGATAATGAAGAGAGTGAAAAGAGAGAACGGAGATAATGGAGTGAAAACTCTCGTGTTGTATTGGTTATCGATTGATCTATTTATATGGACCATATTAGTAACCACCTTAATAAATAAATAAATAAATAAATAAATCTCTGATTATCCTTGACTCAGTCAATTAAAAGATAGAGAATAAGTTATGACTATAGGGGTTGTAGCTTGGGCCTTTACCCATTTAGTTCACTTAGTCCCTTGTGTGGTCTATCTATCATAGTTCATATAAAATCATAAAGATTAATCTATCTAAGTTTATTAATTAATTCAAATTCATAAATATTTGTAAATATTCCAACACATATAACTAGAATTTAAAGGAATTTAAAGTTACAAAAAAGTTATAATAAAACATGGACCAAATACTTTTATGAATATATCTAGATAAAAAGATCTAATTCAAATTGAAATCTTTATATATCTAAACACGCTCCTTCTGGACCACAATATAAGTTGCTTTCTAAAAATATCTCTTGGTTTAAAATATAAAGCATTGAGTAAATCTTATGTTTTTTTTTTTTACCATTTACACCTTTGTATTTTTATATTTCTTATCTTTAAATGCTTCATATTTAAAGATTATGCGCATGTTACTAGGAAAACTCAAGGACATACATGTCAAGATAGAGACATTTTTTTTAATAAAATAAAATTTTAACTAATATTTTTTATAAAATGTAAATTAATTACCTATAGCATATATTGTAATTCGGACGAAGTATATAGTTGTCAACCGTTGTTACATGGTACATTACAATATTTGGGTTGGAACGTATGAGAGCAATATTTGATTGTTAATTAATTAATTGTGTTTTCTTACGTTTCTCTAGTCACGCGTATATCGAAAAACTTCAGTAATCCTTGAAAATCATAATTGCGGTAAAACTTCGATATGTTGACGGAGTATGCTCACACCACATCGATGCGGACTTGCGATGGAGACATCACTCACATAAAAACACATAATTGAAGACAAACATCGTCTATGTCAACGTTGTGATTCTACTGCTCTCGCCACGTCTTCACTTGGACTTTAATTTACATTCACTCTACAGTTTTCCTTACTTTTTGTTAAGTTATTACAAAATTAATTAATGACTTTGACTGAACTTATGTGTAATTATCAACCTTCCACACTTTATGATCCGTAAAGATTAATATTTTCCATTAATAGTTGGTAATTAATCATTTCAGATATTAGATTCTGAGTCATCAAAGGTGCAGAAATCATGATCTTCTTTATTTAATTAAAATTCTTTGCACTGAAAGAATAAAAGAAGGATAACCTCAACTTTTTCAACTGTTAATTGATTAATAACCACTACTCCCTTCATCTCAAATTATAAAACACTTTTAAAGGAGCTTTTTTGTCTAAAAATATAAGACACTTTAAGTAGATAAATGTTTCATTAAATGTATCAATTTTAATATTATCTTTTTTCTCTCTATAATTAATTTTCATTATTTTTTGTTTCAATATATTAAATGATGAGTATTTTAGGAAGTTTATATTTTTGTTTTGAAAGATAAGGTTATTAAGTGTATTTAATAAGGTTTATTGGTATGTAAGATTTTATTTAAAAATGTTTTATAATTTGAGACGGAGGGAATATAATTTATCTAATTCTTTGCACTGAAAAAAAGAAAACGAAAATTCACATATAATGAAATATTACGGCAAAAAATTAAGTTCACATATATCCCAAGAACTGAGCTGGAGCAGGAAGGGGGGAAAACAGAGGATCAACCAAACACTATCGAGGAGACATAAATTAAGTTTACTAAAATTAAGGAATAATAGACACGAGATAATTTATAAGTACATTTGGAATGTTTTCAGAATTTTAAGACATGCTTTAACATAACTCACCTAAACTTTTATGATTACAAAGAAGAAAATACAATGAAAGACATGCACATGCATATGCATGATAATACATATCTTATGGATGTGATGGTCCTGATGGACGCGATGGAGGCGGTTCCACCGGAGGATGTGGAGGACGTGGCATTTCACCACTCGCTGTCCTTATGGTTGTAGCTGCGTAAATAATATATAAATTATAAATTATTGGTGATTATAATTATACAACATGTACTCTTTCAAAATCTTGATTCAAACAAATTACCAATCAATATCAATATAAATGTTAAATTCATGACAAATTATAAATAGTATGACTACTTTTAAAATTGTGTAATGCATAGATAATTAACAAGTTATCTCGAAAACATGATACCTTTAATCAAAATATACAAAATCAAAGGGATATTAACCAAATTTAGCCATTCTAAATTAAATTAATGCATGCATAGGCACAAATGCTTAAACTAAAATGACTTCAAGCAAAGTGAAAAGAGATTGACCCAAAAAAACAAGTACGTCCTATTTATGTGTCTATTTTCACCATTTTCACTTGAAAGTATTACTAGAAATCCAAATTTTGTGACACATACTTACATATAGTGATAATACAGATAGATAAATAGATAGATATAGATGGATACACACCTACACGTGCATGGGTGCGCTGTGTGAAAAGAGTACTACACATAAGTAGAAGTATCAGAAAACGGTAAAGAGAAGAAGACACAGCCATGGATCTCTATTCTTCTTCTTGGATATGCCAATGCTAACTATATGTAGCTATTAGCTTGGCCAGGTTCAAATTTATAGATGTTAGCATATACTACACAGGATTCAACTTGTACGATTGGATTTGAATAATCAATCAACTAATGCACTTATTTTCAAACCTTTATTTTATAATACATTTTTAATTTCAAACATATAATGTCGCGGAAACTCATTCACAATAAGTAACACGCTAAGAGACAACACATATAAATATAACTGACGTATATATACCAAGAAAAATAAAATACCAATATTTGACCTTCTTCACTTTTGACCCAATCAAATACTTCTTACCCTAAGAAAGCCTCGAAATTGACCAAGACAATTTTAATGACTAATTACTCTTAATTCCTCTCCTTGCTATACACTACAAAAAAAAAATTGATTTTCAGCAGTAACAAAGTCAAAAAGTCGCCGCTGAAAATTTTCAGCGGCGACAAAAAGTCGCTAAAATGTCACCGCTAAAGCTTTTGTCGCTGATTTAATTTGCAGCAACAATAAAAGTCGCCGCTAAAAGTTAATAATCGGCGACGACAAATGTCGCCGCAGAAAAAAAAAATTGTTGCTACTGAAAGTTGAAAATTGACAGTGACATTTTGTCACCGCAAAAATCACACATTGCTGAATGTTAAGTATCAGTGGCGACATTTGTTGTTGCGGAAGCTACCAATTAGCAGCGACTTTTTTGTCGTCGATGAAAAGTAATGTTGGTTCACTTACACACATGGCACCACATCACCGTCCATGTGGCGCCATGTCACCCTCCACATAGGGCCCCACCTCGCACCACGTGGTGCCATGTCATCCTCCACGTGTTGCCCCCACCTCACGCCACGTGGCATTATGTCACTCTCCATGTGTCACGCTCACCACATACTACGTGGTGCCCCACCTCACACCACGTGGCGCCATGTCACCCTCCACATAGAGCCCACCTCGCACCACGTGGCGCCATGTCACCCTCCACGTGTTTTCTCACCACATGCCACCTGTCATCATGTCACCATTCATTTTGAAAGTTGTCTCCTCCAAAGTTTGAACCTATGATCTCCTCCTTTTGTGTCCAACAATTTTGCCACTGAGTTAGAATGAATTTGTAGTCGATTATTGCATAATTAAATATATATACACACATATATTATTAAATTATACAAACACACATATATATTAAATATTATAAAATATCAATACTATCCTTAAATACTTCAATTTAATTCTTTTAATTTATAAAATTACAAATTATATTATTTATTTTGTTTAAAGTAAACTATAAATATAATTGATACAATATCATTTGTATTATTTATTTTAATTTTTTTTATTTCTTGAGGTTGTTGTATTATTTATTTTAATATTCATATTTATAATTATAATATAAAAAAATCTAAGAATAAATAGTAAAAATACTGATGATTATATATTAGTTTATAATTATTTATGTTTCTAAACTAGCATCAAGCTTTAAAGTTATTGGTGTTAAATGTAGAATTTAAATTAAAAAATTAGATTAAATGAAATATCATTCTATGAATGAATAAATTTAAGTATCACATGTTTAATTATTATAAACAAGTAATGTTATTGACTTTTATATTGATCCGATGACTTATGCTTTCTCTCTCTTGTCTTCTATCTTGAATATTTAAGATTTTTTACTTCTTAGTTATAATTTTAAATTTAATTTGTTTTAGTTATTAATTAGTCAAAAAATATATATTAAAAATTTCATGCTTATTTTAACCATTAAACATCTCAAATGGATTTTAAATAAAATTATCCAAACAAATTTTAGTTTATCTAATAGACTTTTAAAAAAAAACATATTCAAACATAAATTATATTACATTTATTGACTTTTCTTCTAACCTTAGTTTGCTAACCTCGGTTGAATCTTAACCTTATTTGTAGATTTTTTAATACAAACACACACGTAAAATAATATGGATTGGCTTAATTCTTTACTTTAGCTCATTAGCATTAAATAATACCTTAACCTTATCTTAAAGTTATAATTTAACCATAGAATATATTAAATAAAAACTCATTATGTTATTTTATATATTCATTATAAAATTACAATAATACAAAAAAATTAATATCTTAAAATGTTAAATATTAGATAAATAAAAAAATTATGATGATAATACAAAATCAAACTTTCAACGGTGACATTTAAAGTTGCCGCTAAAAGTCTCATTTTCAGGGGCAACACTAAAAAGTGACCGCTAAAACTTACAAGATAACTTTTAAAAAAATTATAATATATTTTAAAATATGTTGACAATTAATAACGACACTAAAAAGTCACCGCTAAAACTTAAAATATAACTTTAAAAAAAATTATAACATATTTTAAAATATGTTGAAAATCAGCGACGACACTAAAAAGTCGTCGCTGAAACTTACAACATAAGTTTTTTTAAAAAATTATAATATATTTTAAAATATATTGACAATTAGCAGTGACACTAAAAAGTCACCGCTGAAACTTACAGCATGACTTTTAAAAAAAATTATAACATATTTTAAAATATGTTGACAATCAGCGGTGATACTAAAAGTCGCCGTTGATTCTCAACTTTTAGTGGCGACTTTTATGTCACTGCTGAAACTTACAACATAATTTTTTTAAAAAAATTATAAAATATTTTAAAATATGTTGACAATCAACGGTGACACCAAAAAGTCACCGCTGATTCTCAATGTCGCCACTGAAAGTCTGATAATCAGCGGTGATTATATCTTGTCACTGCAAAAAGTCACTATTTCAACGGCGACTTCAAATGTCACCGCAGAAAGTCACACTTTCAGCGGTGACTTTTACTGTCGCCGCTGAAGGTTGAGAATCAGTGGCAACTTTCTAGTGTTGCTGTTGAAAGTCATTTTTTTTGTAGTGCTATGAGCATATTTTAACAGTTTAATTGAAATTATGAAATTCTGTTAAACTTAATTAACATCTTTAAATTTGTTATAATCTATCCAACAAAATTCCAAATTATCCTCAATGAAATTAATTAAATGTGTAAATTTAATGTTTTAGGAAATTTAATTTAAGGTGTGTCAAAACTAAGGACATTTAAGAAAAATATAATTGATGCTTTGAACAACTTGCAAAAAGTCCTATAATAAGGGAAGGATCATTAAGAAAGATCCTGAGATCTTATAGTAACAGGGACAAGAGGTATTGGGTAGTTTATATACCATACTTGGGAGTGAATTCTTTAAAGTTAATATGCGCATGTGAATTTTATGATTTTTTTAAGAAAAAGGGAAGATTTTATGTTTTATAAAAAATAATAAAATGTGAAAAATATTAAAAAAGAAAAACTTGACGAAAATTCATGGATCTCAAATTCAAAAGATTTGTTTATACTATTCTTAACCAATTTCAAAACCATAGCCTTTGGTCAAAGTACAGTTGAATTGAATTCTCATTAAGAAGCCGCGCATATGATGATATAACATTTGATACAATCTGAACATTGAAATGCCCAAGTTTTTATAGAACTTTTTGGGGAAAAAGAATCTGATCGGTTGGAATATTTTGAATTCAGTTTGTATAATGAAGTTTAGTGTTCTCTTATATAAAAGTGACAAAAGTTGGACTTAGATATTTCAGATGAGATAGATACTCCCCATGTATTATGTAATATAACATAAACTGGATTTGAATGCTTAACTATAAAATCAGTGAAAAAAAAATTATATCGATCAATTATATTGAGCTTATATGCATTTGTTTATTATTATTATTATTATTATTATTTTGCCTCCTACAAGCATGATTTAACTGGATGAAACTCACATCAAATTCATACGAACCCTGAAGGCAATACGCTTCCACAGGGTATAGACATGTTATATGTGCATCGCACGGAATCCGAAAAAGTAGTTCTATTAATAATGATTATAGCTTGTGAATGATATGATTTGATACACATATTTTATTTTATATATATATATATATATATATATTGATAAATTGATAATGATGTATTGAAATAGTATATTGATTTAATTTGTGTATATAAAATCATCTGATTTCAGCAGCAAACGATTAAATTACTTTTTAAAATATTTTATTTTTCTTTTGAATATTTCGTCACTTCTCCTCCCTTCATTATTTAGTATCCCTGTCTTCAATCAAATGAAAAATACTCTTTTCGTTAATATCACATATGGTTTGTTTCTATTATTTAGTTTGAATTCAATGCAAAATGACTACTGTGTTATTAGATATATGTATATATTTATTTATTGTTACTCGTGATTAGGGTTCTAATTAGTACTTGATGACTCTAATAATTGTTTATTAAGAATTTTATTTAATTGTGGGAGTGATCATCTGTGTGTGTGTACATATACATATATCATTTTTAGCACAAATTTCACTCTTGGAACATTGTTTACAGGGAAAAAGAGAAAGAACACACACCACACAAAGCATTTGGACAACTAAAGCTTGGCCTCTATCATTAAATTTATACAAGCCAAATTTGAATGGAAACTATGCTTCACTTACATAAAATAAAAGAGTTAAAATATAGTTTTGATCCTCTAATTTTATATAAGATTTCAATTTAATTTTTTAATTTTGTAAAGTATATTTTCAGTCATTTAACCCTAACACTGTTAATTTAAATAATTATTTTCTATGTAATCATTGTTATTTTTAATCATCCACCAACAAGTGTCTCACATTAGTCAGCAGGATTCAAATCTTCACCCTTGTGGGGTAAAGGCCGAATCCTTGACCAACTACACCACACTTCGTTGGCAACCAATGAGACATATTGGGTCAGTGTTTACGTACTGGGATATTCAACATGTTAACATGACATTTCCATGTGTTCTCTCATCTATTGTCCAGCGGTTGCTCTTCATTCTCAACAATATCAACTCTCAAGAGTCAAGACGTTAATGGATATGAATTTAAATTATGATATATATATATATATATATAGAGGCAACTGCGAGCAGGATATCATTTAAGTTATCTTATTCACATCTCTAATTTCCATAAAATATTACAAACTATTTCTAGTAAACTAATAATGACAATTAATAACGTTTTATTGATCACCTATATATCTATTGTTTGAGATGAAAAATGTCACTGCCAGTACTTGATATTCTAAATAATTAAGGAAATTATGCATTGCTTCTGGAACATGATTGTTTATTCTCTTCAATCTGAAAATAAACTTTTACTTGGATGGTCGATTCGGTTTGCTTTTTGGATTCCACCCTTCGTGATTTTTCCCCCTTCATTGCCCTTTCTATAATTCAATGCAAAACGACTATGTTTCATTATATTGTTAATTGTGATTTTTGTTCTTAGTTAGGACTGACGAAAAAAGATCAGATTGAAAAAGAACTAACATATATTTTTTGAATTTGTTAAGATAGGACGAAGTCAACTCAAACGGATTCATTTAGTCCACTATTCAGGGAGTTGAATTGGTCCATAACTTAATAATTTGTTGTACAGATGATAAGCCTTGTCGAAAGGCAACAAAAACTAGGGGCTTATTTGAAAACCTGTTTTAGGAATAATTTTTATTTTTCAGAACAAAAGACCAAAAAATATATTTGGTAACATATTTTTAAAAAGTGTTTTGGAGAGAAAAAAATAAAATATTATTCTAGAGAATACAAAAATGGAAATAACTTTTTTATGTTTTGGGATTATTGTTGTAGGGAACAAAAGAAAAATGAAAAAAACACATATTTTTATTTATTTTATTTTCAAAATATATTTTACAAAACACCAATTCTCAAAATAATAAAATAAAAATAGTTTTAAACAGCCCCTAGGTTACTCGAAAAATATTTGTAGCTTAAAGCATCAAGTATGAACCTAGGTCATTCTTGCTAGGAGATGGATTCCAAATTGTACATATTGAAACATGCAGAACAATAATCCTTAATTGCTTTGAATGAAAAGTGATTTGCAGCAAAAGTTGATGTATATGTTGATGGAGGATGCTCACACCAAATTAAAACGGGCTTGTGGTGGCAACATTATTGCTTGGCTAATAAGAGAAAATAGGGAGGAAAGAAAATGAGAGAACAGAAAAATGAGATGCGACAAAGAATATGGATGAGAGAAAATTTTTTAATTTTATATGAAAAATAATAACCTTATTATTGGTAAATATTTAGATATAACAAAACTTATGTTACCAATGAATAAAAAAAATTGTACAAAAACTAATGAAGTAAAAATATAGTTATTGTAAATTATTTATTTTATTTTTATTTTTATTTATAAAATTTTTAATTATATAATAATCTTAAAATTTTAAACTACAACCGCGTATAAGAATGAAAATAGAGGGAGGTAGGCAGCAGGAAATAAAAAATATTGATGAATAAATCTGAAAATAGATTTTTTTGCCAAAACCTCTCCATATTTGGAGAGAAAAATTGAAGACAAAAACACGCGAGTCTCACATGTTATTTTCATCTTAATTTTCTCTCTCTCCCATTTTTCTTTCCTTAGGCAAGTGAGGGGAAATGTAGTTTTTTCTGCCCTACTTTTCTCTCATAACAAGCATAGCATAAAATAAAACACATAATTAGAGACATTATCAATGTCAATGTTGGATCCAAATGTAAAAAAAAAAAATGCTTTATTTTGCTATCTAAAAAAAAGGCAAAAAAAGAAAGGAAATGCTGATTTTGGTATAAATGGGGAAAAAAATGATTCAGATCCGTGGAACATTTTCGTACATATATCGCAAACTGCAAAGGCAACAGCCAATACGTGGGAACAAATTTTTGTGTTATTAGAGAGATCATTGACTTCCAATTTTTGCAACAGATTTTGCAGAGCTTCCTCTCTTACCTAGAGGATTGCAAGTCCCACTATCTCGTCAATCTCAATCTTGTCAGATGTAATATTTTTTTTTAATCCAGATTGTAAGACATTTTTTCCATTTAAACTTAGTTCAAAATGTAGAATATCTAATACTTTTCAAAATTATTTTTTTTGAAATTTATCTTTGTATTAATTAATGTGGATGTGAGAAATATAATGTGGCCAGAGGCGGAACCAGCCTTAATAGTTAGGGGGCCAATTTTTGGAAAGCAGAAAATATATTGTTAATTTAAAATTTTTATTTTATAATTTAAAAATTTTAGATGACAAATTATATAATATCAGATGTACTTTTTAGAAAATTTTTGAAACATTTAAAATAAAATCATATAATATGCTTATGCTCTCTCAAGTTCCTTTATTATAAAGTACCTTCCAAAAATAAAAGCAGGTCTAAATTATAAGATGTCCTATTAGGATAGTAAATGATGCTCATTTTTTTGTAAAATAGTTTTAAAAATAAAAAATATAATAATTTTTCTTAATCTACATGAAAATTTTTTGAAAAGTATATCTTTGAACCACAATACAAAATTTATTTTAGAAACCTTGCCTAATTCAAAATATATGGTATAAGGTAATTTTTTTGAATTGTTTTTTCAGCTATACTTCTACATCATTTATTACTCTGTTTGAAAAAAAATATGCATGGAGATTTTAATTATCATTATTAAGACACTTATATAAAATATATAATGAGAATATAATTAAAAAGATATACGATATTTTAAGAGATTAAGATTTTATCTAACTTTTTTTAAAACAATGAAATAGTTACTACTGCAGTATGTTATAGTCTAAATAGAATATATATATATATATATATATATTGTATATAGTAAGACATTATTTTAATTGGGCGTTATTGTGGAGAGTGTGTGTGCGTGAGCCTTATGTGAGAATGGAATGAGGGGGGTATTCAAAGAAAGTCTCCTGGGTCGCCCCCCTTGCGGAGCACAGTTCCGTCCTTGAATGTGACTAAATAATTCTTCTCCCTTTTTATAATAAAGGATTAAAAGATAAAATGAGAAAGACACGATATTTATCCTCAAGAACTTCTGTTGTAAAACCTTACAATTCTTTAAGATTGTGTTTAGATGGATAAATTTAAGTTGAAAATTTGAATTTAAAATCTCGTATTTAAAATTTCATATTCAAAATTTATAAAATCTAAATTCTTTGTTTAGATAATATAAAACATTTTAAATTATAATATTAAATTTTTTTTGAATCTTAAATAAAATTTAAAATTTAAAATTTTATGTTTAAGCAACTTGGACGATATACAAAAAAATTATTCTTGATAGAAAGAATCCCTCATATCAAGGAAGCTTATTCTTTATACTTATAAAAAAAAATGGAAAGGCACAAAAACCTTGCATCCATCATTTAATTAGAAAAATAACTCTTTTTGGACTGACGTGATCATCATGCTTGGATGGTCTTATAGGAATATTTGTTCTTCATTAAAATTACAAAACCATCCTTCATAAAGATGCTAAACTTGGTTGGGCAGGCCCGTCGCATCATATTCATGTGCAGATAATGGAATTGCTGGGTCCTCCCCTGGTTGGGTCCTTTTAAATGCGTTTTAAATTTCATATACAATCGTTAGAAATGTTTTTGCACGTCTCATAAACTTCATTCCGCACGCCTTCTCGTTCATCTAATTCAATTTGTATGTGTTCGATGAAATTACTTCAGAAAACCAGAGGCGATTACAACTAGTACTTACGCAAGCATTACTCAAAAAAAAAACAAAGAAAGAAAAAAAGAGTAAAATAAACATGAAGGAATGACTTGTATAATAACGTAACGGCAGATTTATTTCAGTTCATATAAAGAAATAAAATATAAAATCGATTAGTCGCCATGACCCGGAGCGTCAGGAGGGGAACCGCGGGGTGCAGGAGGAGAGCTCGGCAAATTACCCAGTTTCCTCATCTTCATATCTGCAAATTAAAAACATCACCACACACATTCATTTAATTGAAAATTCCAGTTTCTTTAATTTATTCCTTTGAAAATCCCAAATATTATACAGCGTACATGTATAGTAATCTGTTGTGATGTGAGAGAGAAACAAAAAGCAAATCTGAAGCAGCTTGGGTGGTGACTGGAATGGATGCAGAAGTGAAGACAATGAATAATAATATCACACAACGCAAAACAAAAGACATGCCCTTGTTCATCTCCATCTCCTTCTCTCTTCAATCCTCATCGTCGCACCAATTCATTCAAGCCTTTTTATAGTTTAGTCGTTGTGTTAAAGTCGTCAGTCAGCACAATTTGGTCACCACACGTCAAACACAGGGTTCAAAGTTTCAAAGATCGCCCTAAATATGAAACCGAGTATGCAAAGAAAGACTTCAGTAATTAATCCTTGAAAATCATGATTGCAGCAAAACTTTGATATGTTGATGGATTAAGCTCACACCGCATCCACGTGGACTTGCGATGGAAACATCACTCACATAAAACACAAGATTGAAGATTCAAATGCTCACGCCGCGTTTTCACTTTGACTTTAATTTACATTCACCCTATAGTTTGCAATCCTTTTTATAAAGTTATTGCAAAATTAATTACCAACCTTTCGCTGTTGGATATTGACATTTGACTCCACTTATAAGGGCCGGCTATAATTCACTTTATGATCCATGAAGATAACAATTTTCCATTAATATTTGATAATTAATCATTTTAGATATTAGATTCTGAGTCATCAAAGGTGCAGAAATCATGATCTTCTTTGATTAAAATTTTATAATTCTTAAATGCAAGAATAAAAGGATAAAAGGATAAACTTAATTAACTTTGTTCAACTATTTATTGATTAACAACGACTTTAATTTATCAAATTCTTTGCACTGAAAAAAACAGAAAAATGACAAATAATGAAATCTTATGGCGAAGAAATTAAGTTTACATATATATCCAACCCTGCAAGAACTGAGCTGCAGGAGCAAGGGGATCAAAAAAGAGGATCAACTAAACACGATCGAGGAGACATAAATCCTAGGACGCGAGATAATTTTTATAAGTACATTTGGAAGTGTTTTTAGAATTTACAGACATGCTTTAACGCACCTAAACTTTTAGTATAATACATGTCTCATGTTATGGATGTGATGGACGCGATGGAGGCGGCTCCACTGGTGGACTTGGAGGACGTGGCATTTCACCACTCGCTGTCCTTTTGGTTATAGCTGCATAAATATATAAATTATTAGTGATTATTGTTACAACGCGTACTGCCTTTCCTCTTTCAAAATCTTGATTCAAACAAATTACCTTGATTGATCAATCAGTATAATATTAATTAATTATCAATCAATATCAATATAAATGTTGAATTTATGACAAAATATAAGTAGTATGACTATTTTTAAAATTGTGTAATGCACGGATAATTAACTGGTTATCTTGAAGACATGATAACTTTAATCAAAATATACAAAATGAAAGGCAGTAACCAAATTCACCCATTCTAAATTCAGCTACATTCGTGATTATAATTCATGCATAAGCACAAATGCTTAAACTAGAATGACTTCAAGCAAAGTGAAAAGAGAGTTGACCTAAAAAAAAACGTACGTCCTATTTATGTGTCTATTTCACCATTTTCACTTGAAAGTATTGTTAAAAATCCAAATTTTGAGATACAACTTACACATAGTGATCATACAGATAGATAATATAGATAGTTATAGATGGTTACACACCTACACGTGCATGGGTGCGCTGCGTGAAAAGAGTAGTACAAATAAGTAGAAGTATCAGAAAACGGAAAAGAGAAGAAGATACAGCCATGGATCTCTATTCTTCTTCTTGGATATTCTAATGCTAACTATAGATAGCTATGAGCTTCCCTGGTTCAAATTTATAGATCTTAGTATATGTGTTACGCAGGATTCAACTTGTACTCGGATTTGAATAATCAATCAACTAATGCATTTATTTTCAAACTTTTTTTATAATACGTTTTTTCAAACATATAATTTCCCGGAAACTCATTCACAATAGGCAACACGCAATTACAGTCACAAACATAAATATAACGGACGTACCAATTTTTGACCTGCTTCACTTTTCACCCAATCAAATACTTCTCGCCCTAAGAAAGCCTCGAAACTGACAAAGACAATTTTAATTGCTATGAGCACATGTTAACGATTTAATACGAATTATTAAATTCAGTCACTAGGACATATTTTATTTTAGGCCATAATTTTAACTGCAACAATTCTAAAAGTGTTGTCTAATGTGAATATAAGTAATGGTTTTTTGTATGTCACTAGTGATCCCTACTTTAAGTAAGAAATTAAATATTTGGTAACATTTACAAACTGTCCTCTAAAGTAGAATGGGCAACAGTCTTCAAGTGTTAAAATAAAATTTTTATATAGGCAACATAAAAAACTGTTGCTTTTTATCACAACATTTTAAAATTGTTCCTTGTATTGCAGTGTTCCTGGTTTTTGGCTTTGTTTTTTGTGCTTTTGTTGTTTCAAGAATCCATTCTAGCCGGTTGCTTCAAGAAGGAGTGGCTGCTTTCAAGTTTCCATTGTTGTTTCAAAACCAATGGCTTATCAATTCCTACGGGAATCAACCTCTATCAACTCCTTTAGGAGTTTGAATGATATGACGTTTAGAAGCATTTGCAACACACTACCCATTCCGGGTTCTCTTTCAAGGCAATTGGTTCTTTCCATATCAGCTTGCCGGATGGATTCTTCTTCGTTGTTGTTGCTTTTTGTTTCACTGTTGTTCGTTTTTCCAGTTTGGGCTACTCTCTCGTTTGTCTTTTGTTTCAATTTTCTGTGTTGTTTTTAGTTTTGTGAGCTTGAGAGAATAGTAACATTATTATTCTTGGGCTTTCATGTTTGTAATCTTTTTCCTTAGTTTTTAATAAAGTTTGCTTCCTTTCAAAAAAAAAATTTACTCTCTCATGTAATTATTTACTTTCTACTCATTGAAAATTGTAAAAAGGTAAAAAAAAGTTGAGGCGCGATGATTAATTTATCCCGGTACATGACGTTACATACACATACACTAAAATTACTTATGGATTTTAAAATCATTGAATCCAACAATAATCGGATATGAAACCTTTGTTATCCTAGAAGTTCAAGACATATCAGTTGTCTCTCTATCTCGATCTCTCTAATCTTTATAAAACCTTATTTGCTACAAGCGATGCTGGGTGGCTCCTTGTTGGTGGCCTCTTGATTTTGTTCTTTTATGAACATATATAGCTTAACAGCTTACCACTTATTGCTCCAAAATTTTGGGGAACTTTGCCATTTTAACCTCTAGCTCGTACACTTCCATTGTTTTAGCTACATAATTATATATCCTTTATATGTAGTTAGCTGTCTTTTTTTTTCCGATTATTTTCTACCTTTCCAGAAACTTTAAAATTAATATCAAATATATATATATATATATAATTCCTTTAAGGTCTCTTAATTACTTTGAATTGCGCTTGGACTTAACAAATTTATTTCAATCAAATGACAAACGTTCTTTTGAGTATTGATTACCCGTTTCAGTCGTTTATAGCTTGTGGCTCCTGAAGGGCAATTAATTTAGGAGGTTGATCAAGAGCTTGAATTCATCAAAAGATTGAACTTCAATTTTTTTTAAATTAATCAATTCGTTTCTGCAATTTTGATTTAATTGCAACTCATTCTTTTAGTTTTAACTTAATCTAACTCAGTTTCTATAATTTTGACTCAGTTAGAACATAATCATATTGAACTTCAATTCATTATAATTTAGTTCTTATAAGTTTAACCATTTAAAACATCAATCCTTATGCTTCAAGAAAAAATTTTAGTTCTTATAATTTTATTTGTTTAATTTAGGGACCGACATTTTAAATGATTAAACGACTAAGTTTTACAGAGTTAAAATTTAAGGATTGATTTTAATCGAGTCAAAAGTTAAAATTATAGGAGTTAGTTAGTTGCATTGAGTCAAAATTCAAGGATCAAGTTTTAATTGAATCAAAATTAGAAGAATCAAATTATTAATTTTTTGTTAATTGATTGATTGATTGTGTTCCTTTACGTTTCTTTAGCGTCGAGCGCATGTATATTATTATTAAGCCAAGTAAACATAGAAAGACTTCAATAATCCTTTTTCTTTGGTATAAAAAAATTATTGGATTTAAAACCTCTAAAGTGTCATGAATTTATATGATTTTTTTTGCATTTTTTTCACAAAATTTTCTATCTCTTTCTTGAAAAGAAAAACTTCATGAACTTCACTTCAATAATCCTTTTTCTTTGGTATAAAAAAATTATTGGATTTAAAACCTCTAAAGTGTCATGAATTTATATGATTTTTTTTTTGCATTTTTTTCACAAAATTTTCTATCTCTTTCTTGAAAAGAAAAACTTCATGAAATTCACATATTCTCAATTTTAGAAGATCCAATCCAAAATTATTATCGTGTCAAAATTAAACTTTGATATGTTGAAGGAGTATGCTCACGCACGATTGACAGGACTTTGCTATAACATCACTAAAATAAAACACAAAATTGAAGTCAAGGGGTACATCGTCTACGTCAACGTGGTGATTCAAATGCTCGCACCACGGTTTCACTTGGACTTTAATTTACATTGAGTGTATGGTTTTCCTTCCTTTCTCTTTAAGTTGATGCAAAATTAAGGACGTCCTTGTCTAAATGAAGCGCTTTGAAAAAAAAAATTAATGCATTATATTAATCAGTTAATTATCTTGGTTCTTTCAAGGAACATATATCCCTGCTGGGAGACGGCCAAAAAAAAAAAGGCATATGTTAAGACCGGTTCAATCTGATGCCTGTTTTATTTATTTATTTATTTATTTTTACTTGAATCTTGTCATTTCTCCTAATTCTTTTCATTATCAAATATTGCATGGGTTGTTCCTGGGCTTGGTGAATCTCTTGAAACACAATTCACCTATTTTTTTTTTTAACAAAAAAAGTGATTGTTCCTAGAAATTTATTTGAGAATTTTCAAGGCTTGATTATAGAATAACAAGAGGAGGAGTCTCTCAAAAAAAAAAAAACATCTCCCACTTAGTTATCTTTTCTAATTAGTAAAGTGTAAGTACCTTTCATTATGGTGGATATGTTCCAAAACTATTGTGGATATGTTCCAAAACTATGGTGGATATTGATGCGTTCAATTTTGGTGCTCATCAGTTGTGTTCATCACCTGATGAGCAATCTGAAAAAATTTGGACGGTCCAAACTTATTATTTTTTATATTTTAATATATATTTATTAAATTATAAAATGTAAAATTTTAATAAATTTACTTTATCATCAATCTAAACAATATAAATTTAATCTAATAGTCAATTTATAAAATTTTTTAAAAAAATTGATATTAAATTAGATCACCTAGATTAAATTTATATTGACTAGATTGATAATAAAATATATTTATTAAAATTTTATAATTTTTTATAATAAATATTAAATAAAATTAAAAAAATAAATTTTATAAAATTTGAACCGTTCAGATTTGGTCTAGATGCTCATCTAATGATGAGCACAGTTGAGCATTGAAACCAAACTCAAATTTTGACAAGCTTAAAAGGCCTGTTATAATTCATGTTATGATCTGTATGCAAATATAAATATTATATATCCATTAACAGTTGGCAATTACACTCTGTTTGTCCAAATCATAAGAGGCTTTTGAAAAGAA
Source organism: Prosopis cineraria (assembly GCF_029017545.1). Classification (NCBI taxonomy): domain Eukaryota; kingdom Viridiplantae; phylum Streptophyta; class Magnoliopsida; order Fabales; family Fabaceae; genus Prosopis; species Prosopis cineraria. Next base: position 38,834,635 of record NW_026555332.1, read on the forward strand.
TTCAGTATTTTAAAATATAAAATACTTTAAAAAGATTAATATTTCATTGAATAGACTTTGAACAGACGAATAAATCATGATCTTCTTCATTTAAAATTGTATAATTTATAAATATAAGAATAAACTTTAATTTCAACTAACTGATTAATAAACTTCAATTTGCCAAATTATGTGCTGTGAAAAAAAAAATACAAGAAGAAAATCACGTAGGGAAATATTAAGGGGTAGCAATTTCGTTTACATACAAGTACACATGTGAACGATCATTGAATCTTGAGATGTACTTTGACTGTAGTTAACTTTTAACATCTAACTCACTTGAACTTTTATTGGATTTAAAAAAGGGACACGCATAATAATACATCTTTTATGATGTCATGGATGCACCTGAGGAGGTCGTATCGGTGGGCGTGGTGACGTGGCTGTGCACCAACAAAATATGTTCATATGGTTAGACCTGCAAAATAGATAAATTATTTGTGATTATAATTATAATTTACACTGCCTTTCCTCTTTCGAAGTAATTACCATTATAGGTCAACCAATATTGATTAATTGTCCATCAATATAAATATTAAATTTATAACAAGCAAGGTACGTAAAACCGGACCGGTCATTGAACCGGTTATGGCACTGGGTCACGGGTTAGTGGTTCAATTAGGGTTGAACTGGTGGCAAACCGGTTATGATTAAAATAATACAATTTAAATAAGAAGACATTAATTATAAAAATATTCAACTAAATTCAACCACTCAAAAGTCTAACAGTAATAAAATACAATATTTTAAATATCTATTATGATTCATTACACTTACAACTCTTCAATCTCAAAAGTCTAGAGAAGAGATAGAAATAAAGTTGGAGAAGAGTCAGAGACTAAGCTGGAGAAGAGATGAAGATAGCAAAGACAGAGATAGAGCTGGAGAAGAGATGGAGATAGAGCTAGAGTCTGAAGAAGAGACGGAGACTAAGCTAGAGAAGAGACACTGATTAGGTTAGGGTGAGAGAGGAGAGACACAGATGAAAGGCCGAAATAAATGCTGCCTGAAAATCTGAATTGGACTTAGCGTGCTCTATCTCTAATTTTTTATTTTTTAACTTTAGTTTTACTTTTTTTTTGTTATCTTATTTCTAAATTCAGCACTCTGAAAAATAAAAAATAAAAAAATTTAAAAAAATAACCCGGTTAACCCAGTCAACCCACCGGGTTAACCGGGTTGAACCCGGGTTGACCGGGTTACACCGGTTTATTTCGTCACCGGTTTAGGAGTAAACCCAGATCGGACAAGAGACCGGGTCACCGATTTCCGGGTTGACCCGGCCGGTCCGGTCCGGGTTTCAATACCATGATAACAAGTTACAATATTGCTCGCAAGCTAGAAATAGTATGACTATTTTTAAAATTTTGTATAATGCACAGATAATTATTATTAGCCATGTCAATTCCGATGGGAAAGAACGAACTTATAACAAATAATGAATTACACATATACACACACAAACCTAGACGTGCATGGGTGCGCTGCATGAAAAGAGTAGAGGAAATTAGAAGAAGAAGCATCAGAAAACGGTGAAGAGAAGACAGCCTTGGATCTCTATTCTTCTTTTTGGATATATATGCCAATGCTCACTATAGCTATTAGCTTCGTCGGGTTCAAATTTATAGAACTTAGTATATACTAGAGAGGATAAAACTTATAAGATTTGAATAATCAGTCAATGCACTTATTTTCAAACTTTTTTTTTAATGCTTATTTTCAAGCATATAATTTCGCAGAAACCCGCTAACAATAAATAAGTAACACGATTAGTCTCGCATCTATCGCATAACTAACGTATGCCAAGAAAAAGAAAATGCCAATATTTGACCCAATCAAATGCTTCTCTCCCTAAGAAAGCCTCGAAATTGACCGAGACTTAATTTTAACATTGTAATATAAATTTTGAAATTCAGATAAAATTAATCATTAATTCGTTATAAACTTGCAAAATTTTTCTAAATTATCCTCAATGAAATCAATTAAATGTGTAAAGTTAATCTTTTAGGTAATTTAGGGAGTAGTGTCAAAACCAAGGGCATTTAAGAAAAAAAATAATTAATGCTTTAAACAACTTGAAAAAATTCCCATAATAAGGGATATCATTGAGAATGATCATGGATCTTACTCCCTCTGGCTGGACCACAATAAATTGAGAGAATGTTACTCAATTACTCTGTTCATTTTAACAACAAATATATATGAGCCAAACAAGTATTTGTTTCAATATTTTTTTTTTTTGAGTTAAACGGCAAATTTGCTTTGAAGTTTTTTGCTAAATATAATTGATATTTTTAACTTTTGACTAGCTCGATGTTCTCTTAAAAATTAAAAAACAAAAATGAGGCAATGGTAGACTTTATTTTTTGTTTCTTTCAAATAGTAAGTCAAATTCACTCCAATCGCCATTCGGAGAATATAAAAAGTAATCTAGGTCTAACCGGGTAGATGGAGAATGGAATTTGGGCAAAAATGAAAGATTTAAGTAACCTAACGTATACAGGTCAGCGAATTGTTTGGCCCAAATTCTTAATGGGCCAAATGTATACCGGTCAGGGAATTGCTTTTATAATTATTTTAAAATTATTAAATTATAAAGCAATTATGCTAATTAATATCTTTAACACAGCCTACGAAAAGTGCAGCTTATAACGTAGAAAGTAAGATGGAGAAGATAGGTTTGGAAATGATCAGAGAGATCGAAAGAAGTGGATCAGGCTCTCTTAAATGTACTTTTCCATTTACTCGAACATGTATTGGTGATTTTGTATTATGTATATTTGAGTTAACTAGAAGGATCACATGTTTATGGATCCTATTGTCACAAATATGACATTGATATATGCTTTTTAGAAGGTTCCATATATAGATATAAGATATACATCGCGTTGCTTCCCTTTTTACTTCACTTATATATTCAATTGTATAATGTCCAGCTAAATGATCTACTTCCGCGGGCAAATGGCTATTGTGCTGAGAAAAAGCCCCAAAAAAACAAGAAAAAGAAAAATGAAAGGGGAAGAAGAAGTATTATTTTATTGGGGAAGCAGCGAAGACCAGGGAAAAGAGGAATATTTGAGGTGATATTTATTTTGTGCACGTAGTAAGTAAACCAAGGGAAAATAAAAGAGTAGCTATTTTGAAACCTCGCTCGTATAATTATAAATTGTTCTTATTGCACGCACGTCTCTAAAACTTGAAAATGAGACTGAGCTGGTTAAAGCTATGAGACTGAGCTGGTTAAAGCTATGAGAATTTGTGTGCTGCATTGTTTGAAGATCGAAAATTAGGCTAGACCTGATTGTAAGAGTAGGAACTTTGTTGTGACTATCAATGCAACAACATAAGTCAATAAGACGAGAACCTAACAGGGGATGATTATTAATGGGCAAAGATCTTTATGGACTGGTTCAATCAACGAATTAATTATATTAACTAAGAATTCAATTATTCAAACTCCGAAATGAAATAAATTTCGTCAGAATTTGGGCGAATAAATTCATCTTACCCCAGTTTGTGAACCCTATACATATCCTCTATGCTGAGGAAAATCACCATAGGAAATATTAGAACAACGAAAGCAATTTCAGAAACACACACACACACACATATATATAAACCCTAAATTGGAGAGAAAATAAGTACTTTATTAGAGAAAGATAAAGGAGCCATCGATGTTGCGTAGCAGAATGTCGGGTGAGTGACATTTCTTCTAGTTAAATATTTTCTGATAGTGCCAATATATATCTAATAGAAGAAGCTAGTTTTTAACAACATGGCTAATATCAACCATTTCCACAACTAAAGACGGATAAAATATAACACTATTTGGAACAATATATTAATATAGCTTAGATTTCAAAAATATATGACGAAGGTGACAAATTTTTAAGAGATAATAATAAAACTCTTTAATTTTTTAAATTTGTTTCTCAGTTATTGACTTAGTCTTTAAAAAATTAATTAATCATTATCAATCAATTTCCTAAAGATTCATATACACAACTAATCCCTATATATGGTTGAAGGAGAAATAGCACCATATAATATCTAATAATGTGTGATTATGAAATCTTAAGAATTTAATTGATAAAGATTAAATGTCAAGGACCAAACCGTTAATTAAACTAAATTTGAGATGCCGAAAGCTTCAGAATCTTACTTTGTAATATCAAGTCGGTACATTTCCTTTGTACGTAACGCCTATCACGAATATATAACTATTTTTACATAATTTTTATTTGTAATTATTTTTAAGTATAAGAATTATTTTTATCTTTAAAATTACTTTTAACTTTAATTTTTTCCTTATTATTTAAAATTATACGAAACTTTGAACAATTTTTACATAAATTAAGAAAATTAAACTAGTTAAAATTAATTATTCTCATTAAATAGTCTACATTTTCAATCATTTTTCAAAACTTCTCTCTCTCTCTCTCTCTAATTAGAGGTGTTTAGTAAAAACAAATAATGAAAAAAGCAGTACGATAGTTGGGTAAATTTTAATCGTTTTTCTTACGCTTCTCTGGCCACATATATGTTGAAGCATGCATTACAATAACGCTTCCTTTGAAATAAAAAATTATTTATGGCAAAACTTGATATGTTGACAGAGTATGCTCACACGTGAATCCTAATTGACGTGGACTTGTGATGGCAACATCACTAAATAAAACACATAATTAAAGAGCGAGGTCATTGTCCTCATCAACGTTGGAATACTCAAATTAAATGTTCACACGACATTTTCACTTGGATACCAGATTGTGTGTATCATTTCTCTCTCTTCTGAGTCAATGAAAAATTAAGGATTTTTAGATTTTTCATTTAAAGAAAAAGGTGCATTAATTTGTTAATAATCTGATTTGAATTCCCTTCGTTAACTTTCTCAATACAGCTGTTGGTAAAAAAATAAATTCTCAATACATTTCTCCATATATACTCAATTTTACTTGTCTATTTAATTATTTATTTGATTTTATTTAATGATTATATATTTACTATCACCATTTAAATGCTTTTGAAAACAAGATCATAATAATTTAAGGTAGTAATTAAAAGAATAATATATTTAGTTTAATGCAAAAACTAGAAATCATATACCATTAAATCAAATAAATAAATAAATATAATGGATGAATGAAATTGAGGGTGAAAAGAAATATTAAAAGAGAGTATTGAGATTATCTGAATTGGTTAATTATCGTATAGTTCCTTCAAGCATATTGCTACTAAGAAAAGGTATTTATGTATTTATTTATTTATTTCAATTTTTTAATCAGACCGTTAATTAAGGCTGGTTTAATCTTCAAATTAGTCCTTGTAATTCGAACTCTAATTAAGAAGATAATTTTTGTTAAAATTCATGGGCACGAAAATTCATTTTACCCGATTGGTGAACCTCATACTCCCTCTATTTTTAAAAAGGAGCAAATTTTAACTAACTCATGTATCAAAAAATTATAACTAACTCATATGTACTCATCCACTACTTATTATAGGGCATCTTTTAAAATGATTGCTTTGATTCTTAATACTCCTTCCGTCCCAAATTATAAGATACTTTTAAACAAAATCTTACATACTAATAACCCTCATTAAATACACTTAACAACTTTATTTTTTCAAAATAAAAATGTAAACTTTTAAAAATACTCTTCATTTAATAACTTTAAATCTACACCTAATTGGTATTAAATAGAAAGAGAAAGGGTAATATTGGAATAAGCCTAATTAATAAAACTTTAATTTTCTCAAAATGTCTTATATTTTAGGATAGCAAATCTCATTTAAAAGTATCTTATAATTTGGGAGGAAATGAGTATGAAAAATATGAAGAGTTATTTATTACCATTTTCTAATTTTACCCATATTATAAATTTAATTTTATAGATCATTGTATATTATATATCTTTCTCTTCTCCAATTTTTAATAAGGGTAAAGTTAGAATTTTTTTCATTTTAAAACATGTTTAATGAGTTAATTGTTATTCATTAGTTCCAATAAAGTTGTTGAAATTACCTTATAATAGAGATCAAATGGAGTACAGTTTAAGAAAGTTGATTAATTCTAATAATTAGTCCTGAAATTGAAATGTTTGGACTAATAATTAATATTTATTATTATCTAATTTAATGCTACGGGGGACAAATTTTTAAAAAAAACATGATAAATATTTCTTAAAATTTATAATTTTCTTTATAAATAAAACATATAATAATTTTTCCTATAATTTGGTTTTGGAGGGGGGGGAGCGCATGCTTCTGCGTCCGCATGGCATCCATCTAACATCTAATCGTGCAAGAAACGCGCATACAAAGAAATCCAGAGATGAGAATGCATAAGTTAACCCTAAAATCTAATTTAGACATGTAATAAATATTAATATGAATTATAATTAAGATCAATATATGCAAAATAAATGTTGCTAATGTCTAATATTTATTGAATTAGTGTTCTCTGAAAGGTATCAATCTCTTACAACATGATAAACTAATATTCAAATTCCTATTGAGAAATGTGTCCACATTTATTGTCCTATTATACCTCAAATGTGATTATCTCTAGCAAGAAAACACATGTAGGTAGCCAAAATAATATTTGCATAGTCAAAGTGGTCCGAAAACAAAAATAACTTGTCTTTAATGCTCTATACAACTTTCATTTTTGGTGGATTGACATATATCTACTCCCTCAATTCCAAATTATAAAATACTTTTAAAGAAGATTCAACGTTCCAAAATTTAAGACACTTTGATGAAAATAAAGTTTTATTAATGATACTTTTTCAATAGTATCCTTTTCATAGATTTTCTCTCTTCAATATTCTCTTATTGGTGGAGTATTAAATAAGCGTATTTTTAAAAGTTTTTATTTTTGTCTTAAAAAAGTAAGGTTGTAAAGTGCATTTAATGAGCTTTATTGGTATGTAAGATTTTGTCTAAAGTATCTTATAATTTGGAATGGAGAGAGTAATACATTAGATGAACAAAATTTATATAATGCCACAATCATTTGTGAAGCCATTGAATCTTATGTTCTTTTTTATTTTATATTTCTGGCCATCTATTACTTTTTCTTCATTGTATTGCCTCTTCTATTATTTATCTCATTTTTGGAACCAAACAAGGCCTTACTTAATTAATCTTATTTCAAGACAACTCCCCTACACCTTTTGATCTGACAAAATTAATCATCAACCAAAACACGATTTAATATTTTTATAATAAATAATAAATAATTATTGTTAAAGAGTCAAATTAATTTACTAATCATACAATTAGTTAGAATGTAGACAAGGACAAAATGTATAGGTCTATCACAAATATTCTCTGCATATTCTTTGTAGATGTGTCAATATTGTATTTGCTATGTTGTAACAGTCTGTACTATTAATAGAGATGTTACGGGCTTGACCTCACTACCTTTTCTGTGCATTTCTCCTTTCTTGTGCTTGGTTTTTCATCTTGGTATCAAAGCACAGAGCATCTTTTTGCCTTTTTCATCATGTCTTCTTCTGTGTCCAGTTCTTCCCCTGTTACTAGCTCTTCTATTACTATTACCACTGTGCCTGAGACTAATGCTTTGTTTAGCAATCAATTCACCTCAATCAAGCTAGAGAGAGGGAATTATTTATTTTAGGAGTCAATTGTTCTTCCTCTGATTGAAGGACATAAGCTAGAGTCTCATATCAATGGCATTGGTTTTGTTCCTTTGTCTCCTACTACAATAGATGTTGCTGCCATACTTACTGTTACTCTTAAAGATTGGCATGCTGTTGATCATTTTCTTGTAGGATGGCTCCATAATGCAATGAATGTTGACATTAGGTCTCAACTACTTCACTGTCATACTGCTCAGCAAATTTGGGATCGTGCAAAGGTACTAGCATCTGCTTCTTCTAAAGCTAGAGTTATGGTATTTAAGTCGGAGCTCTAGAGGACTCGTAAGAATGGAATGACGATGGAAGAATATTTGGGTAAATTTAAAACACTCGCTAACAACTTGTCATGGCTAGTTCACCAATTTCTGCTAAAGATCTTATTACATAGGCGCTAAGTGGTTTAGATAGTGATTATAACTTTATTATTGTTAAATTTATTGATATTCCTAATCTGTCTTAGATTGATGCTCAGGCTTCCCTCATGGAATTTGAAAGTAATCTTGAGCAGCTTAATAGTTTTTCTAGTTTGACTGTTCGGCCTTCGGTAAATATTGCTCAACGTGATGGTAATCGAACCTCTAGTGCTTGGCATGGTAATCATGGCTTTCCTAGTTCTTATAGATGTGGCAGAACATCTCAAGGATGTGGTGGTCGCTTCTATTTTATTTGTCAACATCCTAGACATATTGCTGCACACTGTTACCAGCATTATGAACATGGCTCAGGTGACTATGGTTCTCTACAAGCATATTATGTTACTTCGTACATGGTGAATGACTATGCTTAGTACATGGATAGTGGGGCAAATTATCATGTTGCTCCATCTACTAAATCATTGGATAAGGCTCAATTAGTAGGTAAGTCACATCTTCTTACTTGCACTGGTGAGAAAACTCCTATCAGTACTATTGGTTCTTCGACTCTGCGTTCTGCCTCCACTAATCTTGCTCTTAATAATGTTCTTGTTGTTTCTACAGCCATAAAGAAGCCCATTAGTGTTAATAAACTTGTTGATGACAATTTAATTGATGTTTTGTTCACTAATCATGGCTGTGCTATGAAGGATCGAAGGACGAGTCAAGTACTAATCTAAGGGAAGTCACGGCAGGGCATGTATCCAATGGAGGAGCATCTGCAAATACCTAAGGTGCGTTTTTTTCATGAACCAATAGCCTGCTCAGCTTATTTTCTTAACTAGCATAGAAAACTCGATCATTCGAGTGATATAGTATTAAATAAGATCCTAAAATCTTGTAATGAAAAACCTATCAATAGTAAACATGTTTTATGTGAAGCTTGTTAGTTAGGCAAATCTAAATGCCTACCTTTTTCTTCTTTTGAATCACATGCCTCTATGCCTTTTAAATTAATTCACACTAATTTATGAGGTCCAGCTCTTGTTCAATCAATTCGTGGGCATCAATTTTATATTAACTTTATGGAAGATTTTAGTCATATTACTTAGATGTATCTACTTAAACATAAAGAAGAAGCAATTCAAGCTTTCAACCATTTTAAAGCATTGGTTGAAAATCAGTTCAATGTTAAGATAAAAAATATTCAAAGTGATATGGGGACTAAATATAAACCAATTGCTGCAGTAGCTCAGACATATGGCATTAATATGCAATACACATGTCCATATACATCTCAACAAAATGGGAGAGCAGAACATAAAAACCATCATATTGTTGAGATGGGATTGACCTTGCTTGTATAGGCTCATATGCCTCTTACTTATTAGGTTGAAGCTTTTCAAACGGCAATCTTTCTAATTAATCACATGCCTACTCCTGTATTAAAAAATCATACACCCCTATTTCAGCTATTTAAAGCAAAGCCTGAATACAAAAATTTTCAACCTTTTGGTTGTGCATGCTATCCCTATCTTAGACACTATAACACTCATAAATTCTAATATCATAGTTAAAAATATGTTTTTGTTGGTCATGCTGGTCAACAAAAGGGATATAAATACCTGAGCTCAACTAGATAGATTTATGTCTCAAGACATGTGGTTTTTGATTCTTCAATTTTTCCATTTGTCTCAGGTTTTTGAAATCATCATCAACTTAAGATAGTTGTTGAATCAAGTATACCCCTGATGCTTCCAATAGCTGATTCTTCTGTATTATCTAATACTAGTTCATTGTCTTCGATGAACACGTCTCCTCTATCGTATGTAGAGTCACCACGAGCCTTAAGTCCATCTACTTTTATTGACCATAATCTTCTTTCTGAGGTGTCACCGCAGTAGCCCATCATAACATCTCTAGACTCAAGTCACGTGGAGGTATGTGAAATTGCTAATGCTCATACAATGGTCACTCAGGCCAAGGTTGGTATTTTAAGCCCAAACATCCATTTATTGGGCTACTAATGGCTGAAAATATGACTTCTCTTCACTCTGTAGCAGAACCAACTCTAGTTTCTGAAGCTCTCACAGATCCTCAATAGTGGTAAGCTATGATGGATGAGTTTAAAGCTCTTCAATGCAATCAAACTTAGGTTCTTGTTCCTCCTTTGGCCTCTCATAAGGTTATTGATTGTCGTTGGGTCTTCAAGTCTAAGTTCAATCTTGATCACACATTATTAAAACGGAAGGCATGAATGGTTTCAAAAGGGTTTCAACAAACTCCTGGGTTTGATTACTCAAAAACCTTCAACCCTGTGGTTAGAACTACAACCATGTGAGTAGTTTTAACCATTGTTATGGCTTTCAATTGGGAAATTTGCCAGCTGGACATCAACAATGCATTTCTTAACAGATTCTTACAAGAAAAAGTTTATATGAGATAGCCCGAAGGTTTTAGAGATCCCAAGAGATTGAGTCACGTTTGCAAGCTCGTGCAAGCTATATATGGTTTGAAGCAAGCTCCTCATGCCTGGTATGAGTGTTTACATCTTCCTCTTATTCAATGAAGTTTCCAAAATTTGAGAAGTGATACTTCTCAATTTATGCTTCGTACCAGTGGCTTAATAGTTTTCATCTTAATTTATGTTGATGATATAATTGTTACGGGCAATAATCTTGTGTATTTGAAGTCATTTATTTAGAAATTGAATAGCTTATTTTCTTTGAAAGATTTGGGACCAGTTCACTATTTTTAGGTATTGAGATTGCATGAGATAATTCTAGACTATATCTGACTCAAGCTAAATATGTTTTAGATATCTTAAAAAGATTTGGCATGCTTAATTGTGCTCTTGTTTCTACGCCAATGGTGACCGGTCGTCATTTTTCTATTTTTGATGGTAATATTTTGAAAGATGCTACTGTATATCGTCAAGCCATAGGAGCTCTTCAATATCTCACTACTACTAGGTTAGATATTGCTTATGTTGTGAATAAACTAAGTCAATTTATGTCTCAACCTACTGACGTTCATTTTCAAAGGGTAAAGAGGATTTTTAGATATCTAAAAGGCACATACAAATTTAGTTTACATATTAAACCATTTGTCAATTTTCATCTCAATACCTTTACTGATGCTGATTGGACCACTAATATGGATAATAGAAAGTCAATGAGAGGTTTCTGTGTCTTTTTAGGAGATACACTAGTAGCTTAAACTTCTAGGAAACAAAGAGTAGTGTTAAGGTTCAGTATAGAGTTTGAATATAGGTCTCTTACAGATACTACAGTAGAAATTAATTGGTTATGCTTACTGTTATATGAAATTGGATATGCTCCTAGAAAACCTCCTTTCATTTGGTGTGATAATCTTAGTACCAATGCTCTTGCTGCAAATCCTATTCAGCATGCAAGATCAAAACATATTGAATTTGATTTACACTTTGTTAGAGATCAAGTATTGGCTGGTACTCTTGATGTTTAATACATACCATCACATAGCCAAGTTGCAAATTGCTTTACAAAGGCTCTAGCTGATTCTAATTTTAGTCGCTGTAGAAACAAACTTGGATTGGTTGCTACCCCTCCTCATTTGAGGGGGAATGTTAGAAAGTCAGCTTAATTTACTAATCATACAATTAGTTAGAATGTAGATAAGGACAAAATGTACATGTCTGTCACAAATATTCTCTGCATATTCTTTGTATACGTGTCAATATTATATTTGCTATGTTGTAACCATCTGTACTATTAATAGAGATGTGAGAGGCCTGACCTCACTACCTTTTCTGTGCATTTTTCCTTTCTTGTGCTTGGTTTTTCATCTATTATTCATTATACATGCATGTATATAGACACACGTTCATATATTTGGCAGCCAAGCTAGAGGCCTTAATTTGAACATCACCTCAATTGCTCAGGAAACCCCAATGACTTTATTCGGTTTTTGATTTAGAGGAGACAATTAAACACATACATATATATTATGAAACACGCATATATATACCCATACATACAATTGCATAGGTTTAAACTTGTGATTTTCCCTTACAAAGAGGGAGAGTTTCGTGTCACTAGACCCAAAGGTCTTTAGCAACAACCTTATTTCATCACATCAACTACTTAATTAAGAGACAAAATTCATAAAATACACCGAAATACATGTGATTATTCGACGGGCCAGAGATTTGCTAGCTACTGTTGCAGGTGGAGGTGGATCGAACAGCATATATTAAGTAGTTCCTAGTGGTGGTGTAGGCTTGAAAGATGGACGCATGGGTGGACAAGGTGAAGTTGGCCAACGACCAGCCAATTTCTTCATGGTAATAGATACTGCATCATGTATTCAGCCATTCACGATGCTTATTATTCGAGAATTTATCATCACGTTAATTTATTTTCCTCTATCTGCCCTTTTTTTAAAAAAAAATGTTTGTAAAAGTATATGAGAGGCATGCATGCATGAATAAGAAATTCATTCTTTACACAAAATCAACCTTGCCTCTTTCAAATGTGTATTCTTGAACTCTCTCTCTCTCTCTCTCTCTCTCTATATGTATAGCTCTGTATTATATATATATATATATGGAATAAATATATAAAGATACATACCTGCACCTGCATGGGGCACTGTATGAAAAGAGTAAAGCTAATAAGAAGAAACATCAGAAAATGGTAAAGAGATGACACTCCCATCGATCTATCTTCTTCACCAGAGAACGCTAGCTGGATATTGGGTAGCCTATATGTGTGTGTGTAGGATTCAAATTTACAGATATTTTGAACAAAAATAAACTTGATACTTCAATCAATCAACTATTGGTGCACACATCTTCAAACACTAATTTACTTTCGCAGAAACCCGATGATATTTATAATTAATTCAATAAGTAAATAACTAAATATACGTAAAACTATACCATCACAGACATAATTAATTACTACAAAATAATGTATAGGATGATGCCATCAATAAATTTAACATCTAAAATAATGTATACCCGAAAAAAAATTATGGATTCCACCCTTTGTGCTTTTTTCCCCCTTCATTGCACTTTCTATAAGGTTTTTTGTTTGAATTCAATGCAAAACGACTATGTTTAATTGTATTGTTAATTGTGATTTTAGTCCTTAGTACTGACGAAGAAAGATCAGATTGAAAAAGAATTAACTTTTTTTTTTTTTTGAAGTTGTTAAGATAGGACGAAGTCAACTCAAATGGATTCATTTAATCCACTAGTCAGGAAGTTGAATTGGTCCATAACTTAATAATTTGTTTTCAGATGATGAGCCTTGTCGAAGGACCTCAAAAACTAGGTTACTTCAAAAATGTTTGTAGCTTAGTGTATGAAGTAAGAACCAAGGTCGTTCTTGCTAGGAGATGGATTCCAAACTGTACACATTGAACATGGAGAACAATAATCCTTAATTTCTTTGGATGAAAAATGATTTGCAGCAAAACTTGATATATATATATATACATATATATATATATACATATATATATATATACATATATATATATATATATATGTTGATGGAGTATGCTCACACTAAATTAAACTCCATAAACTAAATTACTCTCTTCTTTATGAATGTGTTCACCTATCTCATTTGATCATCTTATTTTTATCTTTTTTTGAATCTATTCCATTTCATTTCTTTTTGATAAGGAAACGGTATCATATTGTGTTCCAGACAGAGCATATAGTTGTCAACCGTTGTTACATGGTGCAGTACGATGTTTGGGTTGGAACATATGAGAGCAACATTTGTTTGTTAATTAATTAACTCTGTTTTCTTACGTTTCTCTAGTCACGCTTATATGGAAAAACTTCAGTAATCCTTGAAAAACATAATTGCGGCAAAACTTCGATATGTTGACGGAGCATGCTCACACCGCATCGACGCGGACTTGCGATGGAGACATCACTCACATAAAAAACATAATTGAAGACATACATCGTCTATGTCACCGTTGTGATTCAACTGCCCGCCACTTTTTTCACTTGGACTTTAATTTACATTCACTCTGTAGTTTTCTTTCCTTTTTATTAAATCATTACAAAATTAATTAAGGACTTCGACTAAACTTAAAGTGTGTAATTACCAACCTTTTTGTTAATATCACATTTGGTTTGTTTCTATTATTTAGTTTGAATTCAATGTAAAATGACTATTATGTTATTATATATATTTACTTGTGATTAGGGTTCTAATTAGTACTTGATGACTCTTAGTATTTTACTTTTTTTATTAAGAATTTTATTTACTTATGGGAGTAATCATCTGTGCATATCATTTCTAGCATAAATTTCATTCTTGGAATATTTTTTACAGGGAAAAAGAGAAAGAACACACACACCCCACAAAGCATCTGGGCAACTAAAGCTTGCAATGTATCATTAAATTTATAAAATCCAAATTTGAATGAAAATTATGCTTCACTAATATAAAATAAAAAGGCTAAAGTATATTTTTGGGTCCTCTAATTTTATATAAGATTTTAATTTTATCCCTTAATGTTATAAAGTATATTTTTAATCATTTAACCCCACTACTATTAGTTTCAAATGATTATTTTTTATACAATCATTGTTATTTTTAAAAAATTAAACTTAACATATCAATATTTGATAATATTTTTTTAATATTTAAAAGTTTAATATGAAAAATTTTTGTGATGAAATTGAAAATGTTATAGTTAAAAGACTAAAAATATACTTTATAAAATTAAAGGATTAAAATAAAATTTTATGTAAAGTTAAAGGACTAAAGATATACTTTAGCCAAGTAGAAGTATGATAAAAGTTAGATTTTGATTTTTCATTTTTTTAGACGCAACTTCCCAATATACAATTTTACAAAAACTAAAGAATTTAGTTAAAATTGAACGCTTTCAAATTTAAAATTACTCTCAATGGAATTTACTAATTAGAGGGGTTGTTTTGTTTGCAAAGAGGTTGCATGTTTACTTAAGAGATATTAAATTAAAGGATATTTAAAAAAAAAAGAATGCATGAAAGAGACATATTTGGTCAATGTTTACGTATAGGGATATTCAACATGTTAACATGGCATTTTCACGTGGAGTTGAGCCTTGAATATATATTTCCCGATCTTTTGAAGTAAATATGAGCTTGAATGAGCGTTTTATGAGCTTCTTTTGGAACTAACATTAGCTCTAACAATGATTTGGAGTATAATTATCTGCTTTTGAAAACCATTATTTATTTCTTGTGTCTTGGATCTCTTCCCAGACTTAATTATTTTCTATTCTTATATATAGGAGTTAGTTTCTGTTAAGTTATCTAACTGTGAGTAGACTTT
Organism: Prosopis cineraria; assembly: GCF_029017545.1. Taxonomy (NCBI): domain Eukaryota; kingdom Viridiplantae; phylum Streptophyta; class Magnoliopsida; order Fabales; family Fabaceae; genus Prosopis; species Prosopis cineraria. The sequence continues at coordinate 38,850,025 of NW_026555332.1, forward strand.
TGCTGATGACAGCTAGTTTCACATCAAATGAAATTGAGCTTAATAACTAATTATAATAAATATATATATATATATATATATATATAATGAGAAAAGAACTCATAAACTTGAGTTTTAAACTTTTGAATTAAGATGTTGTTTCATTTCATTACTCTTTGTCTATTTGTTCTCTTCCTTATGGTCGGGTGGTTGCTCCTCATTCACAACCGTCTCAATTCTCACAAGACGTTAATATTAATGGATATGAATTTAAATTATGATATAAATATACATAGGTTGCGTGCAGGATATCATATAAGCTATCTTATTCGCTTCTTTAATTTCCATAAAATATCACAAACTATTTCTATCAAACTAATAATGACAATTAATAACGTTTTATTGATCATCTATGTATTGTTTGAGATGAAAAACGTCACCGCCAGTACTTGATATTATAAATAATTTTTTTTGCTGTAAAAAATCATTTTATTAATATTACAAAAATACAAACACCAATAGCCGAAGCCAACAAAAACACTCAAAAACACCTAAACATACAACATAACACACAAACTCACCAAAAGAAAAACAATAAAAAAACTGAAAATACTAAATAATAACAAGTTCAACCAATTCCTTCTTTCTTCTTCTCAGAAGAATCCTTACAATCAGAATTCAGATCACTATCAATCTTTAAATCAGCAAGTAGAGAGAATGAATTGCTGCTGGCACATGAGTGTTTATTCTCTTCATTCTGAAAATAAACTTTTACTTAGGTGGTCGACTCGGTTTGCTTTTTGGACGTGGTTCTGGTTTGATTATTGGAGATGCAATCGGTGGAGGTTGTGGATTCGGCTGCGAACCTGCATAGATATAAAATAAAATTTCACGTATGTCTGCCAAATAATATTTCCGCTGCCTTTTCTTTTCTCAAATTTCCCTTATATTTAATCATATATATATATATATACAACATCACAACTCACAACAAATCACATTGCTTATAAATTATATATAAATGTAATCTGTGCGTAAAAAATAGACAGAGAGAGACAAAAAAAACAGAGAGAGGACAAAAACAAAAAGATTGTGAACTTGAGACCTCTGTGATTAAAAAAGAAAATCCAATAAATATCGTGCACAAAAATCAAGAAGTGGGCATACTAATTTTACCTTTATCCAGATTGAAATATATATGACGATCAAGGTTGAAACAAGTAGAGAGAAGCAAACCTGCAGTAGCATTGTGGGAGTGAATGAAAAGGTTGGAGGCAAGAAGGAGAAGAAGAAGCATCAGAAACTGTGAAAGAGAAGACAGACCCATTGATCTAGCTATATTCCTGTTATGTGCTAGAGCTATGGATATAACTATGACCTTCATTGCGTCGTAATTTATATACCCATGTTTCAAACCAAATAGTCTCTCTTGGATTTGAATGATACATAATTATATATTTGCTCATTTCTTCAACCATGTAACTTCGCAGAAACCCTAATTGACGTCAACCTGTGACGCAGACATCGACAAATTAAAAAAAAAAAGAAAAGAAAAGAAACCAGCAATGAGCCATTTCAAACAAAAACAAAAACAAAACAAAACAATGAGGTGCATTTGTCTACTAGCTTGGTTCCTTCCAACATGTTACTACTACTCAGAATCGGTTTTTTGTTTATAGCATTAAGTTTATTGACCCAAAAAAAAAAAGCATATAAGACTGGTTCGATTTTCAAATTAACTCATATCGTACAAAACAAATTCATCTTATGCATCCCGATAGCAAATGGAAAAAGTTTCAATGATGTTTTAAAATTTAAGTTTCATTTCTTTCATTGTCACTGGTTATTTTCAGCAATTTGAGGATGCTTTGCTCATCAAATATAATTATAGAATATAAACGTTCGCGTTTCTTTTCATGCGGAGAAACAAAATATTTCTTTAATCCATTGTTCTTTAAGATGTTATAAAAAGATCACCATAGTCCATGTATATATATATATTGAAGAATACAATGAATATTGTTGCTAAAAGGATCTGGATTTTCAATTTATAGATTTCTTAAAGAAAAATAAAATTGGATATTCCAACAATCAATCAATGCTCACTGCAATATTATTTTATAATGAAATTAATAAGTAGATATACGTTTCCAATGATTGATGTGGAACTAAAATAATGTATAGGATGATGCCATCACTAAACTTACCATCTGAAATAATGTATACATGAAAAAAAAATTATGGGTTTCATCCTTTAGGGTTGTTTTTCTTGACCTTTCCCTAAGGTTCTTTAGTTTGAATTCAATGCAAAACGATTATTATGTTGTTATATTCTTACTTGTGATTAGGATTCTAATTAATACTTCATGACTATTAATATTTTATGTTTTAATATTAATAAAATAGTCATCTCGATACATAATTTCTACCAAAAATTTTACTGTTGGAATATTAATATATTTTTTAGGGCAAAAAATGTACACACACACACACTCACACCATCTTTGGTAATTTATTTGGCCCTTCCATTCACGTTCCCCCCCCCCCAAAAAAATTCAGAAAGAAGCCACTTTGGCTGTTAGAATTAGGCAAATAAACGGTATATTTTGGTTGAAATGCAATTGTTTTTCAAAAAAGAAAGGATGTGATACGTTAGAATATTTTGAATCCAGCTTCTATTGCACAGGTTTTTGGGACAACCCAGCTTCTGCCTTTGTATTAAAAGTTTAATTACTTTTGATTTTGGGATTTAATCGTGTTTTACAGTATCAGAATTCAAATAGTTGAGATCGAGCTTCTGCCCATGGATGAATCTAGAATTTGGTGAGTGGGGGCCTAAATTGAAAATAATATATAGAGTGGGGGGTTACAATCCATTTTTAACTTATTACAAGAAAAAGAATTTACTTTCTTATAAAGATCATTATTTGATGTATGTGGGTATCAAATCAAATTGCAATGGCAGCTTCTGGCATCAAAATTTGTCTTTAGAAAGCCTTAAAATTGACCAACAATATCTTTAATTCTTCAACAAATTCAAAACCATGGTTGTATTTTATGAAAGAGTACCTCTATATTCATAAGGAAACCGCGTACATGGTGTTGTCATCACCAAATTAAAAACTGAAATAAAAGAGGCCGAGTTTAGACTTCGATTGTAAGACCATCAACTCCTCAACATAACGTGAAGTCGGTGCAAAACGGCATTATAATTATATTATTACATTGATTGAGATATGAAAAGAATGTGAATTTGTTTATTATCTTGACTCCATCAAGCATAATGCGACTGGAAAATGGTATTTGTTGAAAGCAATAAAAATGGTTTAATCTTCAAATTAACTCATAAATGAACTTTAATTTACCAGCAAATACTGCCTTCGGCTTATTTATAAGAAATATGCCATATATAGTTAAGAAACAAATCATTGTTATAACTTAAAGAATTTGAACAGTATGCAAATATGCAAATAGGCTTAATTGGAGGGAGTACATTTTTACAATCTAGACACATTTTTCCATGTATTATAAGGAATTTGAGAATAAAATATATTGCTCCCAACTTGTAACTAATATTTCCTCTGGTCCTATTAATAGGATAAAGAGAATACATTTTTTTGTCTTATTTATAAATTACATTATTAAATTTTTATAAAAAATTTTTCATTTTACCCTTTATTAAATGTTAGAAAGAGAAAATATATTATTAAGATATACATATTTAATAGGGTCAAAGTTAAAAATTTATTAAATTTTTAAATATAGATAATAAATTAATGAATCTTAAAGTTTTTTTTCTTGATTTCTATGAAACATGTTTGAAATGACTTATAAATATAACCAAAAGAGTATGATTTGTCATAAACTTTATTCTAACATATTGATAAATAGATCATGATGATATAGATATACAGGTTTTTTGTATTTAAGTTCATTAACTATTAATGCACCAAAAACAAGTTCAAGATCCCAAATGCTTGTAAACATATAGTTTAAGGGTAAATTTTTCCTTTAACCTTTTATTTTAATTACTTTAATTTTTATAATGTTTATTTTACTTTAATTTCTTCACTTTTGTCTATATTTATATTTCAATCAAACGACAATTAAACATTCTTTTGAGTTTTGATCACCTGTTTCGGTTGGTTATAGCATTTGGCTCCTGCAAGGCAATTAATTAAGGAAGGGATCAAGAACTTGAGTTCATCAAAAGAAAGTGATCCGGTGTTACATGCCGGAGTACAATATTTTGTGTTGGAAAATTGATTAACAGTTTCCTTTTTGTAATTTTGACTCAGTTTTAAGTGTAACTCAATACCTTAATTTTAATAATTGATACATATAATTCAATTTTTATAGTTCAGACACAATTAAAACTTTATATTTAAATTTTAACTCATTACAACTTAGTTCTTATAATTTTAGCCATTTAAAATATTAGTCTTACTTCAAGATAAATAACTTTAATTCTTATATTTTATTTTTTAAAATTTTAAGACTAACATTTTAAATTATTATTAAAATTATATGGACTGAGTAATACAAAGTTAGAAAGTTTAAAGTCTAAATTTCAATATTAGAGTCAAAAATCAAAACTTTAAAGATTAAATTACATTAAATCAAAATTTAGAGGTTGAGTTTTTAATTGAATCAAATTTACATACATATAAAATGAATATTTTTCTTTTTCTTTTTTGTTTGTGGGGTTGAAACATGCAGTGCAATTTGTTTTTGTTTGTTAATTGATTAATTAATTGTATTTTCTTACGTTTCTCTAGTCACGCGTATATTAAAAAAAGCAAAGAAACACTTCAAGAGTCCATTTTGTTCGGAATTAAAAAAATCATTATTGTGGCAAAACTCTGACATGTTCACGGAGTGTGTGTGTGTGCGTGTGTGTGTGTGTGTGTGTGTGTGTGTGTACGCGCTTCAACGTGATTGGCCGTGATTGGCATGGAGTTACGATGGAAGGAAATATCACTAAAATAAAACACATAATTGAAGACATGCATCATCTATATGACATGTCAACGTTGTGATTCAAATGCTCACAGCACTAAACGTTTTCACTTGGACTTTAATTTATACTGAGTGTATAATTTTCCTTCCTTTTTTTTTTAAGCTCATGTAAAATTAGACGTCCTTGTCTGAATTAAGCACTTTGAAAAATATAGTGCCTTAGTTTGCAAATTATCTTGGTTCCTTCAAAAACACATTCACATCGCTGCTGAGAAGCGGCAAAAAAAGTTAGAGCATTATAAGACTGGTTTAATCTTAAGCCTCTTATTTTACTTCAATATTTTCATATATATCTCCTCTTTTTGCTATTCGCAATCCTTTCATCATCAAGTAATTGTACTCGATTGTTCCTGCGGCGCTGACGAGCCTCAGAACTCAATTTATCTAATTTTTTCCACAAAAAATGGTTGTTCCTGGGAATTTGTTTAAGAATGTTCAAGGCTTGATATTAAAATAACAAGAGGAGGAATTTCAGAAAAAATCTTCGTCTCCCATTTAAGTGTGTTTTCTTATTCATGAGGTGTAATTATAAGTACGCCTTTTTAGAGCTGATAATTATAGCTGAGCTCAAATAAATTTATTAGGGTCAATTTTAATAAATTAATTTGAGCCAGTCGGAAAATATTTTACTTTCTTAAAAATATATATGATATATTAAATATTATTAATCCTTTAAGTCATAGTTTATTTTATAGTAATAAACCTTATATTTTGTTTCATTATTATATATTTTTTTAAAAATTAAAATGTTCACTTTCTCATATTTTTCATTATTTTTAATCTATAAAATATCTTAAAATAATATTACAATTTATTTAAATCTTGATTCTTAACCTTTAAGAATTTTTTTAAAAATTTGTTGGGTCTCCTAATTTTTTTAAGTGTCCAAAAAAATATATATTTTATTTTTTTATAATAATAAAAAGGAAAATGACAATAAAATTTTTCAAATTATATAAATGATAATTTGTTCCCTCGAAATACTATAATACCAATGAAATTCTAAGGAACCTTTCTGTCAACCAAATTGCCCTTAGTTCAAATATCAATTGCTATTCACAAGATTTGTTTCAAAATTCATAACTTTTTTTCTTAAAATCACAAGAATTCAATAACAATTCGTAAGTTCACATTTAAAATTCTGATATTCCTCAAGTGTTGTAAATATCAATTGACATTCACAAGTTTTGTTTTAAGATTCACAACTTTTCTTCCTAAAATTACAAGAATTCAACAGCAATTCACTGCATTTGAAATCCTAATATTTCTCAAATATTGCAAATATCAATTATCTTTCACAAATTTTGTTCTAAGATTCACAGCTTTTTTTCTTAAAATTACAAAAATACAATAGCAATTTATAAGTTGGCATTTGAAATCCTAAACTAAAGGCAATTTAATTATTTATATTAATTCTTTAATGATAGAAAAGTTCCTAGGGATTTTAGGGGAATTATGGCATTTTGAGGGACCAAAATATCATTTATATATTTAAAGAGATTTTATTATCATTTTTCCTAATAAAAAAGAATTAATTTTAAAGTAAAAACTAAAATTTATTTAAAATTGAAAATTTTTTAAAAAATTTACAATCTCATCATTTAGGGCTAGCCTAAATAAGCTTGAGGTATCAGGGCCAGACTTACACTATGTTTGGAAGATTTTTTTAGGGAGAAATAGAATGGAGTGGGATGACTAAAAGGCATAAGCTATTGTTTGTAAATTTTTTTAAAAAAGGGATAGAATGGGGAAAAAAAAAGGCCTCTAAAGCCCTCCTTTGCTATCCATAACTCAATTTTTTCCCCTCAAATTGGAGGGTTAAGGATGGAGTGATATAATATAATTATTTCATTTATAAAATTACTCCCAATCTCCTGTCCTAATTAAAAAAAATCTCATCTACTATTTTTATTTTTCAATCATCTCTCTTGCCTCTCACTAGGGCTACACATGGGCAAGGGTGGGTTAGACATCACCCTTGCTTAGTGCTTAACTTGATGTGTAGTCGAACATTGGGTTGGCCTAATTGATTTGAAATATTTTACAAGTATTTTTTGAAAAATATATAAAAAAGTTTTCCTTAAAAATTATTATTATTATTATTATTTAAAATATATTCTTCATAAAACTAATATTAGAATCAAAAGTAATTTTTTAAAAGTTCAAATAACAACATTTGCCAATTATTTTCATATTATAATAAGTTAAAAATAAACTTTAAATTTTGAAAGAGATTTAAAAAATTGTAATGATAAAAAATATTTAAAAAATCATAAAGAATAATATAATTCATTATAGCTTTAATAAAAAATAATTATATAAGATAAATATTATTCACTAAAAATTAAAAAAAAACTTGCACATGTTAGGGCAAGCAGGGTTTGACCCCTAACGATGCCCTCTTATATGGTTGATGAGCATTTGAGCATAATGCATAACCCTATCTCCCACTATATCTCTCTCGGTCCTACCATCTCTCTCTCTCTCTCTCTTGCTTTTCAAGTTTCAACACTACAATTTTGCTAGGTTTTTTTTCTTGTGCAATAGGTATGTTTACTTATGTAACTCTATTACTTGCTTTTTTTTATGCTTAATTCTTATGTATCTTGTTTGACTGTTAACTTTAATTATTATTATTATTATTATTATTGTTGGAGAAATATTATAATTATTTAATAGGCATTATTATTTGGGATAATAGTAATGAAGGATTGCTAGAAAAAGTTTATATTAGTCAATGATTAGTTGTTGTTAAAATTTGAATGAAAAAATCTCAAAAGAACTGTTATTAATTTAAAATAAGTCATTATTAAAATTTGAATTGATACTTGTTGATAAAAAAAACTAACCTAAATTGATAAATATCTATTTGAGTTTTAACAATAAGTAATTCTTGATTGATATAAATTTTTTCCAGTGATCCTTGATTGATATTTTTCCCTTATTATTTTCTTTAAATTTAGTCATATGAGTAATATTAGACTAAAATATTTTAGTCATATTTTTCCCTTATAATAACTCTCAAATAATGATCCTGTAAAACCGTTCCTTCCCATCATAAAACTCCCAAATAAGATTCTTTTAGGGAGAAATAGAATAGAGTGGGATGGCTAAAAAACCTAAGCTATTGTTTGTAAGTTTTTTTAAAAAAAGGGGGGTGGAATGGCAAAGAAAAGCCTTTAAAGCCCTCCATTGCTATCTATAGCTCAAATTTTTCCCCCAAATTAGGGGGTCAAGGATGGAATGACATAATATAATTATTTTATTTATAAAATTACCCCCAATCTCTTATCCTAATAAAAAATTCTCATCAGTTATTTTCATTTTTCAATCATCTCTCTCGCCTCTTACTAGGATTATACATGGGCAAGGATGGATTAGACATCACCCTTGCTTAGTGGCCAACTCGATGTGTAGTCAAACATTAGGCTAGCTTGATTGACCCAAAAATATTTTTACAAGTATTTTTTGAAAAATATATAAAAAAATTTTCCTTAAAAATTATTATTATTATTATTATTTAAAATATATTCTTCATAAAACTAATATTACAATCAAAAGTAATTTTTTAAAAGTTCAAATGAACAACATTTTCCAATTATTTTTATATTATAATAAGTTAAAAATAAACTTTAAATTTTGAAAGAGATTTAAAAAATTGTAATGATAAAAAATGTCTAAAAAATAATAAAAATAATATATAATTCATTGTAACTTTTAATAAAAAATAATTATGTAAATAAATATTATTCATTAAAAATTAAAAAAAATTTGCACATGTTCAGGTAGGACAAGGTTTGACCCCTGCCGATGCCCTCTCTGATATGCTCGAAGTAGGGCTGGCTAATGGGTATTCGAGCATAATACATATCTCTATCTTTCACTATATCTCTCTCGCTCCTATCATCTCTCTCTCTCTTGCCTTTCAACATTACAACTCTACCGCATTTTTCTCTCGTGCAACAAGTCTGTTTACTTATGTAACTCTGTTATTTACTTTTTCTTTTTATTCTTAATTCTTGGGTATCTTATTTGACCATTAATTTTAATTATTATTATTATTTTTTGTTGGACAAATTAAATATTATAATTATTTAATAGGCATTATTATCTGGGAAAATAACAATGAAGGACTGCTAGAGAAAGTTTATATCAATCAATGACTAGTTATTATTAAAATTCGAATGAAAAAAAAAAAGCTTGAATTGACTGTTGTTAATTTAGAATAAATTATTATTAAAATTTAAATGGATACTGATTGATAAAATACTAACCCAAATCGATAAGTATTCATTTGAGTTTTAATAAGTAATTTTTTATTGATATAAATTTTTTCCAGCGGTCTTTGATTGATATTTTTCTCTTATTTTTCTTTAAATTTAGTTATGAGTAATATTAGAAAAAAAATATTTTAATATATTTTGTTCCATCTATTTTATAATAACTCTCAAGTAATGATCGTGAAAAACCATTCCTTCCCATCATAAAACTCCCAAATAATGAAAAAATTTGTTCTATTCTATTTACTCGATTCCATTCCACCATTCTTTTCTATTTAATCTTAAACTCTCAAACACACTCTTAGTTGTATAATTTTTCTTACAAGTTTGAACTTATTTTAGTCAATCTTGAATAAGTCTAACTCAAAATTGAACTCGACCCTTACCAACTTTATACCCTTCACTAGTAGCTATTGACTAGACTTAAAATGTTGGTTATAGTTCATGTTAAGATCTGTAAAGATATATTAATATTATCAATTAATAGTTGGCAATTAATCATTTCAGATATTAAATTTAGAGTCATCAAAGGTTCTTGGTTCCAGGAGCATGCCCTGATCGATTTCAATGAACTCTTGAAATCCAACTCATTTAAATTTTTTTTATAGAAAAAAGGTGTTCTTGGTTCTCCCATGCTGCTTGTATTATGGAAGCATACGTTTGTTATGGATACGAAATTAATTGATGATATTTTAGCTCGCAACGTGTGTTATATATATATAGACGAGCATAAATCATGATCTTCTTTATTTAATAAAAGTAAACTTAACTTTTTCAACTAATTGATTAATGACGATCCTAACTTTTTCAACTAATTGATTAATGACAATCGACTTTGATTTATCAAAATTGTTTGCTGTGAGAGAAAAAAAAAACAAGAAAATAACGTAGTGAAATATATTACGGCGAAGCAATTGCGTTTACACACAAGAGCAGGAGGAGACATATACAAAAGATCAAAGGAAAAACATACAAAACGATCAACGTCGCATGAGGAGACATAAATCCAAAAACACTCAACGGAATTAAGGCATAATAATATGTGTTTTGATCTAACTCACTTGAACATTTTACACGTACGGTTAAAAAAAAAAAAACACATGCATGTGCATAATAATACTTATCGATCTTATGAATTTGATGAAGGATGTATCGGAAGAGGTTGTGCCGGCGATTGTGGTGGGCGTGGCAATGGACCCCTCCCTGTTCTTATGCTTATACCTGCAAACATATATTAATTATTTATAATTTGCACTGCCTTTAATTTCCTTCTTTTTGAGAATCTCATGTTCGAAAAAATTACCACTATTGGTCAATCAAAATTAATGACAAATCGATAGATTTAAATATTAAATTTCTAACAAATTACATTGTTCATAAACTATAAAATAGTGTGATTATTTTTTAAAATTTTGTGGAATCCACTACATAGGAAATTCATGGAAATGGGTGTCCAAAATTAGTTTTTTCCATTTTTTTCTAAGTAAAAAGTAAAAAAATTTATCAAAAAATTTTTCACATGGAAGAAAACACCCTCAAATTCATCCATCACCTAATGTTGGTTAACTGTCTTTAAAATTACATATTTTCTTTTCATATCTATCTTTATTTAATAAAGTGTCTCAATTAAAAAATATTATTAACAGTAGCGAAGCCATGTGTTGTTGAAGGGGACTCACTCGGGAAAAATAACATATGGGGGTATGTATTTTTAGATTTTACAATTTGCTCCCTCTCTCTTTTATGCTTTGTACCTCTTTTTTTTACTCTTTTAAACTTTAAATCCATTTTAATCTTATATTTAGCCTATATTTAAAATTTAATTTTTTTAACTCAAAGCCTAGTGAATATTAGCACATGATTTCACCATACTTGAATATCAGTGTTATTTATTAATCCTTTAAAAAAAGAAGAAAAAAATAATTTGACTAAACTAGACCCATCTCATCCTCAACTTGAGAATACTAGTTAAGGACTAGTTAAAAAAAATAGAGAGAACAGAGAATGAAGATTCAAAACTCAAAAATAAATTCATTAAATGCCTTTCACTAGTAGCTACACTTGCAAGTTCGCAATTGAAAAGTAAATTAAGAAACAAAGATAAAGAAAGAGAAATAGTATACTTGAAAGAGACAGAAAGGTTTTCCTTATATCATAGTCTTAGCTCCGCCTCTCTAACCTAAGATCCTGACTCTGGCATTGGTTATTAATTATGCCTCTAAATAAGGGTTCTTAAAAAAAACTCATTAATTATACCTTAAAATATTAAAAAAATGCCCTATTTTTTCACATGGTATTTAAAAAATGTCATATAATATTAAATGGAGAGAGTACATTATATATTTATATATATAAGCTAAATCATAACTTTAGTCTTTTAATTTTATACAAAATTTTATTTTAATTTTTTAATTTTATAAAGTATTTTTTCTGTTCTTCAACCCTACTACTATTAGTTTCATTAACAAAAAAAATTTCAACATTAAACTTTTAAATATTAATAAAATATTATCAAATGTTGATACATTAAGTTTGATCTTTTAAAAATAATAAATAATGGATAGAAAATTAGAGGACTAAATGTGTGCTTTAATCATGTGTGTGTGTATATATATATATAATGGATCCAAAGTTACATACCTACGCGTGCATGCGTGTGCTGCATGAAAAGAGTAGAGGAAAAAAGTAGCAGCAGCATCAGAAAACGGTAAAAAGAAGACACAGCCATGGATGACGGATCTCTATTCCTTTTCTCTGATATGCCAATGCTATAGCTTTCAGCTTCGTCAAGTTCAAATTTATATATAGATCTTAGTATCTAGAACACACGGATTAAACTTACACTCGGGTTTTGAACAATCAACCAACTAATGCACTTACTTTCAAACCTTTTCTTTTCCCTGGAATAAAATACTGGAAATCATTGAAGAGTCAAAATAATACTACAGCAGATCAATAAGGTCCAAAAAAAAAAAAATCGCGTTTAACACGTGTATCTTCAAACATGTAATTTCGCAGAAACCCATTAATGAAAAGTAACACGCTTAGGGAGTCACATTCAACTGACGCCTACCAAGAAAAAGAAAATGCCAATATTTGACTTTCGCTTCAATTTTGACCCATTCAAATACTTCTCTCCCTGATAAAAATTAAGAAAGCCCAGAAAATGACCGAGACAATTTTAACAGTTTAATATAAATTCAGATATTAAGTTAAAATTAATTATAAATTTGTTGTAAAATTTCCGAATTTTTCTAAATTATCCTCACTGAAAGTAAATAAATATGTGAAGTTAATGCTTTAGAAAATTGAGAGTCAAAACCAACGACATCCTAAGAAAAAATAATTAATGCTTTAAACAACTTGAACAAATTAAAGTCATATAATAAGGGATCATTGAGAAAGATCTCTAGATCTTACAGAAATAATACTTCACCAATTTCAAAACCGTGGCATTTAGTCAAACACAGTTGAATTGCGTTCATCAAAAACCGCGTATATGATGATAATATTTGGTACAATCCAAACATTTGAGTGCAAAAACGACTTTGATTAGCTCTTACCATTAAAAGAACGAACGAACGAACGAAACGTGTTTATTTTTACAGAACTATATCCGTTGGAATATTTTGAATTCTGTTTTGTTCAATTGAAGCTTTGACTATATAAGTAAAAGAGATCGAGTTTGTATAAAAATTGGGGTTCACTTCTATGGTGACAAAATTTGGACTTTGATTTTTCAGACTTGATACTACCACGATCACTGATCCTAATAGACGGAAATTACAAAAAAGACTAAAGGAACAATGAAGTTCTAAAGGAACTATTCACTAATCAACTAGCTTAAAACAACATATATATAATAACAGCCAAATTAAAGCATTAACAGTAGAGTTCATAAAGAGAAGATAGAAAAGGAGCAAAAGATTTAGAGAGGAGAGAAGCAGAGTTAGTCAGAAGATTGTTCACAAGTTTCTCGACCCTTTTCCGTTGCTCTTCTTCATCTTTTATTTGTTAATCCCATTCCCAGATTTCTACTCTGGATTTAAGCCCATTTAATAAGGATTTGGGCTCATTCTTTTCCTTGGGCCCATTCATGCCACAAACTCCCCCAATAAGCCCTTGTTTTCAAGGTCCAAGGATGTACAAAAAAAGAACTTGAAAAGAACTCAAGGATGTACGAAAAGGTGGATCAAGACCATTCCAAGATATCAAAATGCGATAGACCCATAAAAACCAATTTAGCAACCAAGAGTGACTAGCTCTTCGTACAATGTCAGAAAAATGCTGTAGCTCCCATTGTAAAAGTTAAACCAATAATATCTCTTGAAAAATCCTCAGGGTCCAAGGATCCATGCTTTAACAGAGTGCAAGGAGGCTTTGAAAGCCCACTGACTATACTAGAGATTGGATAGATGTGGCAATCAATGCGAAGTCCATTTATGATTTTAGATGTGAGAATATGGGCCAACCCAATCCATATAAGTTAACTCGCATGAGTTAAAAGAAAGATGAATTGAATTGAGTTTAAACTATTTTTATATGAATTGAAAAAATTTCAACCCAACCCAACCCTTAAAGGTTAGCAGGTTAAATGGACCAACCCGTCAACCCATTTTTTTTATTTTTTTATTTTTTATGATTTTTTAAAAAAATATATTTAAATAATAAGTTTCAATTTAATATTTCTTCATGATTCATTCTAAATATATCAAAATATTATTTTATAATGTTTGTACAAAATATATAAATTGATACAACTAAATAAATCATGCCTAATATAGTTTATATTCACAAAATTTTTTCTTTTTTTTTATTTTTGAACAGTAATATGAGTTAAACAGGTCAACCCTAACCCATTAAAGTTAACCCATATAGTTCACAAGTTATATGATCCAGGCCAGAAAACACTCATTTTTATTTGGGTCAATTTTTTTTCAACCTAACCTCACCCTTATGACCAGTTATTTAGGCCAACCTATATAATCCGACCCATATTCCTAACTCTATATGATTTTAATATCTCCTCTTTATACTATGATCCAAACAATGCCTAGATGTTTTACTTCCATGTCACAGCCATTCCATGTAATTTCAACTTTGAAAGAAATAAGAATATGCATCTACACAAATTTAAGTACAGTGGAGGATTCGATGGCAAAATTCCTCAACACTGTCATCAATATTATATACTCCACCCTTGCATTTGGGTCCCACGTGTTCTTGCAATACACAATTGCTTTGTTATAGTCATTTCCTTCAACAAAGTAATGGACCATGTAGCAAAAATTCCTAGACCCCAAATGTGACAAGCAGCATGGAAAAACAGGGAATTTAGATAAACTCTATTGACATGCAAATCATGTGACAATCACTATTACCCAAAAAAAAAACTTTTTAAAGTTTTTATTTTTACCTTTTGAAACGTTTTGAAAACATTCCGAAAGCCAAAGCTCCCATATATACGAGAGCGTTTTAAAATCGCTCCTACAGACAAGGCCTATGGGAGCATTTTAGGTTAGAAAACCTCCCGTAGGCCCACCTTGTGAGAGCTTTTACATGAAAAAAAAACTCCTGCATGTTAGGCTGGAGGAGGGTTTTTTTTTTTTTTTCATGTAAAGACTCTTAAAGGGTATGCTTATCAGAGCTTTTTTATTAAGAAATGCTCTCATAGGACCCCTATAGGAGTTTTGCTTTCTCGAAATGCTCCTGTAGGTCTATTTAAAAAAACAACAAATTAATTCATTTATTATTCCTTGCATGCATTATATGTCATGACCAATATACAAAAAAATAATAATAATAATTAATGCAATTATACAAGCAGTAAGAAATTTCAGTATATATACAAGAGATCAACAACTAATTTCAATCCTACAATATACATGATTATAATGTAAATTGCAATCTAAGAATTTAAACCCATTTTCAATACTCCCATGCTTACATGGTACAAACAACTTCATCTAACACCATTCTTACTTAGTTGAAGAGTACCCAATCATATTCTATCTGCAAAAAACAAAGAAAAATAATTTAGTTAAATCATAAATGTCATATTAATTATGAATAAACTCACCTGTTCAATAATCATAATAAGGAGAATCATAATACATGATCGGCAATGCATTTTTCTATTATGCTTTTCCTTCTTTAAAAATTAATAATAATCATAAAAAATAAAGGAATTAATACATGATGACTTTGTCATGAACTTGTCTGAACACTTTTTTTGAATCACAATCCCAGAGTTCAGACCAGGACAGACTAAAAGGTTCTAAAAAAAAATAATTAACAAAGGAAAAATTAGGGATAAAACTATGTGATGATTGTGTTTAGCTGCTGCAGGAAAAAATCGCTATTTAGCAGGGCGGGCATGGAAGCATGAAACAATGACCAGTCCTTTGGGGACATACAATAAAATTAGAATGATAAAGGGAAGATTAGCATGACCTATGTGAAAGGATGACATACATAAATCAAGAAACAATTGTGAAAGGATGACATGCATAAATCAAGAAACAATGACAAACTGAAGCACCTACTTTCCCAAACATTAAAATGCTGAATGATGCAGCTCAACAGCACCACCTGATAGAGGGGAATATGGGCACAAGTAACCAGCACTTACGGTGCTTTCTACACTAACGTTGCTTAGGTGATATGACATTTAAAGAAAGAAAGAAAGAACTATGATGCTAAGCCCTATATTGGAATCTTGTATCGAAGACAATGTCTTTCTGCTTAACAATAGTACAATACTCTATTTTACATGGCTTTTTTTTTTTTTTTTCTTTTCGCTTAGCTAATCTCAAGATTGCCTAAAGCATGTTTATTCAGGAGAATACCTGTCCATATGCAAACATACAACTATTATATCCCGAGAGGCAGTTCTCCACCATCGGTAGACCAGCCATTCTGAAAAGAATTTCCTACAAAATCACAAATTTGAGAGAGAAATAAATAATTTAATACAAATAAATTTCTTTACCGAATTGTTTTTGAGATGTTATCATACCTGATCTATTGTTTCAATAAACTAAATCATAAAACCATTCAATACCAACTGCCTAACTAATTCTCAAATTTATGATTGATCACTATAAGACGTAAAGTTGGAAAATAGCAAGAAATTCTTGAGATTTATTATCAAAATTATTATTAACTTATTGGAAATATCATAGCCAGCAACCACTAAGTAATTAGGAAAGAAGAAGAACAAAACAACAACCATATCATGCTTTAAAAAAAAAAAATCAGATTAATAAATCTAAGTATTAGACTCATGAGTTCTGCCCCATTTATATGAACAACAAAAAACGCACAAGAATTGACTTTGAAAGCAAGAGAACTAGCTAGGGAAGGATGAACATGACATTCCATTAGAAAACATATTCAATTTTCTTCAGCATCATGTCTGATTCTCAACAAAGCCCACAAGGCCAAATAACTACAACTTCTCCAGCTGCATAAATCTCATTACTATCAGATCTATTGGATCTGCTTAACATGAGAATAGAACAGAGCGAAAATAACAAGGGAAGAACATTGGGCACATGAAACTTAATGGAGAAAAGGTAAAGATAATCAACTACAGTCCAACCAAAAATAAAAGAAGTTATAGATATACACGCAACAGCACTTCCTAGAACCATGCAATCGGTGTCGTGGCTTCCCTTCAACAATCTAAAATAGTAATGATTATATAATTAAAGGTTATCCCAGTTAAGGAGCACAAAGACTATAATTTACAGATAGCAACACCTCTTGCTCATCCTTCTCTCCATCCCCCCCTGTTTTATTATTCTCAACAGTATTACAAGCATTATAATTGGAGAAAGCTGAACATCAAACTCTAAATCAAACAAAACAGGACACGCCAATGCAGGGGGCAGGCACCAGAGAGAGATATCGGACTCCCAACGTCAAAATCAGACAAAAATCGAAGGGTATACAATAAATCAGACAAATGTATGATGGAATCGAAGGTAAAGCAAACAGCAAAATCAAACAAAAATGCAGTCATATTGGAGAGCTTAAACAAAAATAGTTTACAGTGACGCATATTGAAGCTTTACGAAGAGATCCATTCATTAAGCAAGATGCGTAACTGGAAATATTTTAGTTTATTCAATATGCGTTTATTCATCCTTCAGTTCGCACCTTCGACCGCTAATGCCCTTCATATTGAAGAAATGGTTGCAGTGATTGAAGGGTTTGGCGTGCTTAACTTGGGTTTTCTTGTCTTGAGCTTCAATGGTCGGCGGATCAATCAACTCCATAAAACGTGTAGAAATTGCTCACGAGTCAGCAGTAGAACTCTTGGAGACTTTATCGGCCAACTTGGTGAAATAATTACTGTCGGTAGTTTCTATTATATCACGAGCTTCACTAAACAAAAATGGTATCACTAGACTTGTTGACGTTGAAAGCTCATCTTCAAGCCCTAAGTGATGTTTAATCGCATTAACTATAGCCTCAATTCGGTCGAAGCGATGCTCATGTTGCTTCCAAGTGAAGAAGCCACAAAGCTTTTGGGTCTCTTTAGCCACTTGTTTAATGGCTTGGTGTAGCTCCTCAAGCTCCATCTCATCATGTTATTAGCCATTGAGGCAGAATTGATTCTCTAAATGAAAGCACTTTTTTTACGATCACCGGCCATGACAGGCAAAAATTACAAAAAAGACTGAAGGAATGATGGAGTTCAAAATGACCTGAAGCTTCAATCTAAACTTCAACTTTTAAACAAAATCAACACATATGAAGCTGGATGGAATTCACCAAATATTGATTGGGTTACATTAGATGTTGACAGTCCAGTCAATCTTAATACTGTAGCTATTTATGGAGGCCTCATCAAAGATGAAAAGGATAACTAGATTAAGGATTTTTTCAAAAATTTTGGCTATCAACCTAACATAGGAGCTAAACTTAGAGGGATATTGGAAATAATAAGCCTTTGTTGGAATGTTAAGATTTTCAGAATTAATGTTTGCTTAGATTTTATGAAAGCTCTATCCTTCATTGAATGCAACACCTCTCATAGCCATACTCTCTCAGCAATTATCAAGAACATCAAAAATCTCACCATAAGGGAGTAAAAATTACTTTTAATTATGTTTATAGAGAAGCTAATAGATGCATAAAATTACTTTTGATTATGTTTATTGAGAAGCTAATAGATGCATCGATCTTCTTGCCCACAAGGCCTTGAGAGAGAATTTTGATGTTAGCTATTTCATAATCCACTCATGGATTGTAGAAGCCTTATGACTTTAGATATAACCTGATCATAGTCTCTTTATATGGTTTTTAAGGTGACCTTGTTTTTTCAAAAAAAAAAAAACGGAAACATTCACTAAGCAACAAGCTTAAAACAACATATATATCCGATAAAAGCCAATTACAGCCAAACTAAAGCATTGACAGTAGAGTTCATAAAGAGAAGAAAGAAACAAAGCAAAAGATTTAGAGAGAAGCAGAGGCAAAGTCAGAAGGAAGATCGTTCACAAATTTCCTGACTTCTTTCCATTGCTCTTCTTCAACTTGTCAATCTCATTCCCTGATTTCTACTACGGACTCAGGCCCATTCAATAAGGCCTTGGGCTCATTCTTTCCCTTGGGCACACTCATGATAGATGCTTTCGAATATAATGTAACTTAAATTCGATATTAATACTTAACTATAAATTAGTAAAACAAAATATTGTATATATTTATTATAACATTAGCTCCGCTACAAGCATGATTTAACTTATTTTTTTGTGATTGCCCTTTTACCAGATCCGTCTTATCCTTATCTATTCACTCTTCTGACATTTCCAATTCAGGACTAGTTAATTGGATTTTGGAAACTTCAGATAAACTTTGCCCAGGCCAATAACTCCAAGTTCGGGAAGGTATTTTTCTTCATCATATGATTTGGCTAAAAAGTAACATTGCTTTACATAGTGCTTCCGACAGACTCCAATACACAAGCGATTAGATAATTTCATGGTCAATTTTATTTTTCTAGAATCTGCATGTGAATGGAACTCTGAAACAAATAAGATGCAATCAGAAATCACTTGTAACTAAATCGATCAGCAGTCATATAAGTATCATTCGGATCTTGACACTGGGTCAAGCTACATCGACCCTGGATTGGGAAATATATATCACCAAGTTCAAAAAGAGAGGATTTTCAAGTTGTCCAGCTATTTATCAAACTAAATGATGAAGAGTTGCAGTGCCTCTTGATCACAAAATCCAAACAGATGAATCCACACCAATTTTTCCCTGAATGTACGAGATTGATCCTGTTCTGGATCCAGGCTTATGCACGAAACTCCATTGCAGTTACATCAGTTGGGTAAACTTCGTGTGAGTTTTCAAAAAGGCCACTGTATTCGACCATCTGAGCAAAAAGGTAATGAATAATATGATTTGTTATATATTTGGTTATATGTACTGATAAATTGATGATGGTATATTGATATAGTATGTGATTTAGTGTGTATAAAAATCATCAGATTCCAATAGCAAATGATTTAATTACCTTTTTTTTATGTTTTCTTTTACTTTGATTTCGTCTCTTGTCCCTTCATTATTATTTAATATTCCTTTCTTCAATAAAATGAAAAATATTCTTTTCCATTAGCACCTCTGGTTTTGTTATGACTTGACTAATAGTCAAAATTATAATCTTATGGACCACATCAATGGATATTATATTATGCAGTAGCCCATTGTTAATTAACTTCAGATATTAGATTTCTGAGTCATATAGACTAGTGAATTACACATGGATTTCTTACTGCAGGAGTAGACCTACATGCTTCTATGAGTAGACAAATGTCTCCACTGACTTTGGAAAAATTTACAAATAAGTAACATATAAGTTTTGAATATTTAATTTGTCCCCACTATTTATATAATTTTAAACCCCCTTAAGTCATTTTCGATTTTTTTTCTACACATTTTACGTTTTATACAATTTATGCCCCCACTTGTCTATGCGTCCTCCTTGCCCTGTGCCCCAACGTCAAGGTGTTGGGATTCAAACGTTAATACAAAATTTTCATCCCTTGGAGTTGAGCTTGAATATATGATTTCCCCAATCCTCACCTTTTTTATGAAGTCAATGAAAAATTAATATTAATGAGTTTATATAGTTAAAGTGACCATTTAAGAAACTGAAAAGGAAAAAAAAACTGTCTTTTTTAATTTCTTACATACTCCTTTTAATCCTATTTATAACACACTTTCTCAAAGTTATTTTTGATTTAAAATATAAGACACTTTTTAATATTTAAATTATTTTTTTCAATCTTACCCTCCCTTGATTAGTGTGAGAGTATTTAATATTTAATGTAATTGTATCTTTATTTCAAGTAAAGGGTAAAAATAAAAGTATATTTTATTTTTTCAAGATATCAAGAAAACAAAACTTTTTTCTTAATATATATAAAATGTTTGAAAATATCCTATAATAAAAACTGGAGGGAGTACATCTATTGTTTCTTTCAACTATATTACTATATATATCCTGATTTGTGTAATTATTAAATCTAATGTTAAGGGCTTTATGGTTTGACCAAAAAATAAAACGGCTTTATGGATCTGTAATTATTTGGGATGAAGAAAAATTCACGTCACAAAAAAATTACAACATCAGAATGGCATATATATCCTTGTACATATATGCGACTCATACAAGAGCACTGAGCTTGATGAGAAGCAAGAAGACAATGTAAAAAACCATGGATCAATTTATTCATGCATAGATACATACACATATATGAGGAAACAAAACCCCTAGACTAAACAAACAAACAAACAAGAAGTACATATTTTCATCCCAGCCACTCCCGGTCCCAGACCAGACAAGACAAAACTCACATATGATCTCTATTATATATATCATTCTCTTGATTATTCTGGAAAATTTCTAATGCTTCGGTGGTCGATTAGATGCCTCTGGTGAAGGTGGTGCACGTGGCAATGCACCAGCCAGTTTTCTCATGGTCGTCATCTCTGCATCATATGTATATATAGTTTCAACTCTCCATGATCATTACTGGTTATCTTAAAATTATAACATGTACTGCCTTTTTATAAAAAACTTTTTCTCTTCCAATTCGCTGTGTGTGTGTGTGTGTGTGTGAGAGAGAGAGAGAGAGAGAGAGAGAGAGAGAGAGAGAACTAGAGATGCATACCTGCACAGGCATGGGAGGACAGCGTGAAAAGAGAGATGGCAAGAAGAAGAAGAAGAAGAAGCAGAAAATGGTAAAGACGCATCGATCTCTATTCTTCTTATTTGTGTTTGATATGCTAATTCCAGTTAGTTGGCTATAGGCTTTATATACGGCATTCAGATAATTAATGATTTGTTCAAAAGAAAAGTAATCTTGGATTTGAATATATAATCAAGCATATGCATCTTCAAACAAACAATTTTACAGAAACCCCCCATGGCAAAAATTAAGTGGTTGAAATTGACGTAAACCCACAAAATCAAATTATAATGTCAACCTCTGAGCCAATGAAAACCTGTCCTTAGATAGCCTGAAAATTGACCAAAAACAAATTTGATAATTAACTAATAAAAACCTTTAACAAATTCAAAACCATGATTTTTTTTTATTACGCACAGGTGTCTTCTTATAATAAAGGCAATCATATTTAATGTATAATTGGACACTAAAAGTGAACATTTCTCTAAATAAAAATTTAAATATTAGTTCATCATATTATAATAAATTATTTTTTTAATTAGACTCAATCCCACTGGTTGAAAAGCATGATTTTATTAATTTATGCCGGCACGCCTTCAAATTCATGATGAAACCGCGTAGAGGTGAGGTCATCGCTAAATTTAAAACAACGGTCAATATGATAATATATAGAATTCACACCAACCCCATTACTTATGATATTAGTCGTCCTCATAATTACTTGCGATTTTTTTCCACATTGTCGCCTGTGAGTTGAGTTAGCACTTAATAAGAAAAAGACAAATATATTTTTTAAAGTTGTTAACTTTATTTGTTTGGGTTCCATCCTTTGTAATTCCTTTGGCCCCTATTCCATTCAGGTTTTGCCCCTTAAATTAAGTGCCAAAAAAAAACTTTAGGCCTTAGAATTTATATTCATAGATGGGAAAAAAGAATATCCTTTGGCATAGTTGTAAAAAAAAAAGAAAAAGAAAAAGAAATACGAATCTGATCAATTGCAGTTCTGTTCTATTGAATCTGTATGGCCAACCCAGTTTTGTTCAATTAAAGCATGGAATTTTTTTTTTTTTGGCCCAACAGAGCTTGGATTTTATATTTAAATATAAAGTAGTCCAGTTACGGGTTAATTAGGGTTCACTTATGTAATAATGTGACAAAGTTAGACATTGATTTCAAGACAAACAACACCTTAACATAACATCACATAACATAAGACAAGACAGGAAATGTAAGAAAAGATGAGATAATATTTAATTTCAGTGCTTAGCTTTGAAGTCAGTGCAAAACGGCATTAATTAGGTTAATTAATTAGATTGAGCTCAAAAAGAATGTGTATTTGTCTATATCTTGGCTGTATGGATATATCTTCGAATTATTCCCTCTAATCTTTTTTATAAGTCACATCTAGTATATATTTAACTAAAATTAAGAAGAATCTTAAATATCATTAATTATGACTTAAAATTTAATAAGTCTATACCCTTACTGTTAATAAGAACAAAAGAAATTATTTTTAATAATTTTTTAGCATGTAATAATGATAAAAAAGTGAAGATGAATATAAAAAAGTGTAAAGTACTTTATAAGATTAAAATTAATCTTTTCTCTCCACTATAAAAATAGAATCACATGAGTAACTCACATCATGTGAATGCTAGAGGCTATACTTCCACAAATTCATATGACTCTAATTAAGTTTGAAGAAATGAACATAATATTCATAGTATGAAAAGAATCTTCTCCATCTTTAATTAATTACTTTCTACCTGTTCAATTTTACTCCCTCTGGTCTTTAATATATGTAACTTTCTAATTTTACTCCCTTTTGCAATGAATGATCATAGTGAATTGTTGTTTAGGAATTCAAACAACAATAAATAAACAAAAGATAAAATTAGACAAAATATTAATTCCTCTAACTTAAGACTAAAAAAGCTTTTAAAATTTGCTTTGTATGAAGAAAGAGAGTAGAGTCCAATTACATCGGTCTGTGTATAAATGTTTGTGAGCTTGTGTGCGTTGTTGCACTCAGTTTAATGGAAAAAGTTTGGAAGAAAATGGTGAATGAAGATTGTATAAGCATATTGATCTATAAACACAAACCAGTTCCTTAAACAGTCCAGTTGAAATTCACCGAGAGCAAATTTAATTTTTTAAAAAGAATTAACTAATTTTAACTAAATTTCTTAATTATGCAAAGTTGTCAGGGGTAGAAAGATGTGAGGGAGTACACATTTACAATCTTTTTTGACTGAACCAAATAAGCAAATAAAGATTCCAAGAATCCTTCCTTTGGAGGGGGAAAAAGAATTACAGTGGAAAATTTTGATATGTTCACTTGGAGTTGAGCAGATTTCCCCACCTTTCAGAGTCAATGCAAGACTAAAAAAAAAGACTTTATTTTTAGTTAAATCAACCATTCAAAAAGAAAAGAAAAGTGCCTTTGTTTACTACGATATATATTGCTGGTTATTTCAACTATATTGATTTTAAATAAAATATATATTGCTTTAAGAGTCCAGTTCTTTGTGATGAAGAAAAAGTCAACTTATTAATACAAAACAAAACAATGACATATCGTTCTGCATATGGATCCCCACAATCTGTAACTTACAAGACTACTGAGCTTGAGAAGCAAGGAATAAATTAATTAAAAGGAAGGATAAGAACATACACATGTGTGCATATATTTAGAATAATAAAACTTTTGGTACTTTAAGTTATCTCAATTGTTGATTTGATTTTTGAAGTTTAATTTTTATTAATAAAGTCTTCTAAGTTTTATAATCATATACAATTAATCTTATAATCCGGTAAAATAATACCATATAAGGACTCCATGTCCTTGAAACTTTAAGGATTTGATTGATAAAAATCAAACACCAAATTGATATAAATGAAGCAGGCTTAAGTGACCACAAAATTTATTATCTCTGTATATTCTAACAAACAAGAACTATTTATTTTATTTTCATTATCGGTACTCCATCAAGACTGGACAAAACTCATCTGTCTCTCTTGATGTCTTGATTGGAAAATCTGTACAGCTGTGGTAGAGGAGATCAATCAGGGATGCAATGGAGGGGGATATAATGGCTTCCTCGGATCAGATGGTTTTGGTGGACGTGGTGCACCTCCCAGTTTTCTCATGCTCCTCATATCTGCATCATACATTTACAGACAGAGGGATTCAAAACTCCCTTATTGATTATTTAAATTTGCACTGCCTTATTTTTCTTTCTCTCTTCCAATTTGGTGTATATGTCATGAGCCCCACATCATGAAGCCTCACAAATAGATTAAGGTTTAAAAGTTTGAAGGGCTCTCTCATCTAAAAAATTAGTATTTTGAAATAAACTCTCCTTTTAAAGGATCCTGATTAGCAAGAAACTATGCAAATGAAGTGAAATTTATAAGTGTAAAGAGATCTTTCGCCCATGCTCATTATTTAGTGTGTGTAAGTGTGAGAGAGATAGATAGAGATGGATACCTGCACTAGCATGGGAGGACAACATGAAAAGAGAGATGACGACACTAAGAATGAACCGCAGAAAATGGTAGACAGTAGTAGAGACACCCATTGTTCTCTAATGCTAATGCTATAGTTGTCTGTGTTTTGTTTTATATAATTGGGGTGCGGATTTATAGATTTATTTTTTGAGAAAAATATACTTGGACTTGATTATTCAATCAGTCCACACACATACCTCCTCAAAGAATTTAAAAAAAAATAATTATTTAGTTCCTATGATTTTGACTCAGTCTTGAAAAATTAGAAAGCATGGAAATTCGACACGGCTTTAATAATTAACTACTCATAAACTTCAACAAATTCACAACCATGGTTTTGATTTATGCAAGTACACCTTTAAATTGTCAATGAAACCGCGTCCGTGATGTAGTCATCACCAAATTTAAAACAATTGTCAATATAATAATATATAGTTTACTTGAAGCCGCATTATTTATGATTTTACTTAGGCGAGAAACTAACGTATTTTTGAAGTTATTAAAATCATGGATCCCATCCTTTATCAATTATTTGCCTTTATTCCCACGAATCAGATGGAGAAATTTGAAATGTCTAAAATAATATTTTGATTGATTGATTTAAATTTAAATTTTAAATTCAATATCTGATACTTAAAATCTCACATTTAAGATTCACGTATTTAAAATATTTTATTTGAATAATGTAAAAAAAATTTAGAGTTAAAACAGAGACAAAATAAGATTGGAAGCAGACATCGACAATTAAAATGTGAAAAAAAAAAAAGAGAATAGAAGTGACTAAAATTTTAAATAACTAGAGCTAAAAAAAATTTAAAATTATAAATAAGTTAATAAAACATGAATTTAAATATACTTTTACGTATTTAAGAAATTTGATTCAAATGTAAATAATTATATATCCAAACACAGTAGAATTTCCGTTTCGCTATATATGGTTAACAGAATCAAAAACAAATAAACAGCCTGATCCATTGAAATACTTTGATCCACTAGCTTTGTTCACTTTTTTTATTGATTAAATTTACCATTAAACTCAAATGGTCAATACCAAACATATTTTTCGTATACCTATTTCCATTTTATTCTTGTCTCCATTTCTTAAAAACTCTTCTTTTCTAAAGCATAGCCTTAATTTTTAAATTCATACGCCTTCAATCCTATTTATAAGTTACTTTCAACATATTTTACCAGAGCCAAGAAAAATTTTGAAACTCATTGACTCTCTTAAAATTTAATAAATTTTTAACTTTGTCCCTATTAAATATACATATTTCAACAATAATTTTCTTTCTCCAATATTTAATGGAGGGTAAAAAAAATTGTGATTAAAATTTAATGACGTAATTTATAAATAAGACTAAAAATTATCTTCTCTCTGTCCTATAAATAAGATCAAAGGGAGTCGATCAAATGCCATTTATTTAAAAGAGATTTTAAAATGTTTCATTGATTTGATGTTTAATAATATTAAATAATCAAGAAAAATGAAAGATCTCAAACAAACATTAATATATTAATTCGAATAATAAGAATTGCATTTGTGGTGGATAGTCAAATTAAATATTAAATTATATATATTTAATTATGTGCGTAAACATTTGTTAAAAATAAATATATTAATCAAAGAATTACCCGAAGCTGTTCAAAGAGTTAAGACAGGCCCCTTTACTAATATGAGCTTCTTTCAATGGATAAGCTCAGTCCAGAGAGAAACCAGGGTATGGATTTCATTTTTTGGGGTAAGAATAAGACTTACACTACAAGGACTAGCGTATGGTTGAGGAGGCTGATCTGTTGTGGAAGTAGGGAATGGGCTTCAAAGTCAGCCCATTTTCCCTTTTTCAAATCTGCAAAACCAGGCCCATAATGTGACAACTTTTAAGACTAAACTTGTCCTCAAAAATTCAGAGAGAATGACACTCATCATTTACCACTTCAAAGTGGTCAAAGTTAGTAAGCTTCAGTGTCGAAGTTTTTCAGGAAAAACAGAAAGGATATAGAAATTTTACTTTAATAATTCAGAGAATATTCCAAGAATATTGCTCCTTCAATTGCTCATCATATGTATATGATGAATCTAAACCCAAAAAATAAAGTATCGCAAGAGGCCAACCTGAATCAACTTTGATTAAATTGCATGTGGGTAGATGGCCAATAAAACTCTCGGAGAGGATTGAAAAGAGAAACCCATTCCCCACTCTTAAAAGACAAGAGATAATGATCAATACACAGAGATGGAGAGGATTGACAGTTGTTTTTGAAAAACTGCAAAAACAGCTAGCCCATACGTTTTTTTTTTTTTTTGGGTGAAAAAGCCTATACATTTTTCACATAATGTTCTATCATCTGTGTAAGAATAACAACGATCTAAAACCCTGGAACTCAGTTTCTATTATGCTGAGACTACACTCAGAATATCAAAGTATTTGTCAGGAAAATGACAATGATTAAGAACCTATGTGCGTGTCTCTACTGCTAATAATGCATTATTTGTAAGTGATATATATTAGGTGTAGGCGTGTAGCAGGCTCAAATGAGCAGAGCACCAACACCTTTTCTTCTTCATGAGGTCGAAGAATTAAAATGCGACTTAGGTAAGAGTAAGACAAGGAAGCAAAATGAGTTTTTGAGGGAGATATACAAAATTTACTATACTCAATATGTTTCAAATCGAGATGTCAAAGATACTTTGTGTTCTCAAGTTTGAGGGTCTTGGCATAGACCTTTGATAAAACATTTTTTCTAGGATCAATAGGGCCATGGCAAGGTCAACCAAACATGTTTTCCAAATTCAGAGATTAACCGCTACCTTTGTATATATGTACATAAGGTATAGTAACTAATTACACTGTTATACCTTTGCCAATATTTAATATACAAGCATAGAGGAGAACCACATTTCATTTGGTTGAAGCTAAAAGTCAGCAGTCAGTACCTTCTGTCAGCTTCCAGTAATTCAATGCGCACATTTAAATCTTCTGAGCTACTTGCATTCGCAGATTTAAGTTGTGGTTGCAGCATGGGAAGACAGTCCTCCGTGGAACTACCTTCTGTTCTACCCAACATTTCAAAATAGGCATGAGGTGCCCAACCTGCATGTTTGGAAATATGCAGTAACCCGGTGGCAGTGAGAGATCAAGAACCATGATATTTACTATAGGATTCACCCGTTTAAGCCCCAAGACGAAACGTAAATTATTGACAAAACTATAAGCCCAATATGATATGGGAAGATGATTTTTTTTTTTTCCTCAGCTTCTTAATTTGTTGACTTTGAGAGGCTGATCGTTTATAAATCTTCTGAAAAACATCCCTAAAGTTTAAAAAGCAGGCATGAATGCAACACGCACACAGACTATCATGCACAATACTTGAGATCCTCAAGAGAGATCAAAACAAAAATGAATTATCACTACGAATTAACACCTTGATACTGGAGCCACATATTTCAATTGTAAATTATCCTGACGGGTCCCAACCCACTGGGGCCACCAAAACTTACAACAAGAGACATAAAGGAGGTAGAGAGCACAAGAAATGGGGAACTACTGGTCCACAAGGAGGTCCAAAGGTTAAGAACCAAAGAAGCAAAAGAAAGGAGGTAAGGGGAAACAGTTAAGACAATAAGTGACAGGGGTATATAAAGGAAAAGCTCAGAAATGAGTGAGGAGGAGAATAATTTCGGTCAGGTTTTGGTGTATAGAGCCAACCTCTTCTATTCTTTAAGGTTCTAGTTTTGTATTTTTCTGTGCTTGTTGCATTTCTGTCTAGCACGTCTAGCAAGGTACCTGAGTCCTTTTTGTTATGAGAGATTCCAGGGGATATATTCACTTACAGTGGGTGTGTCATAAGCTCTTTTGCAGAACATGTTTCCACATTAATATAATAACTCAGCCGTTTCACCGTCCTTTCCATATATGTTGTGTTGATAGAAGGTTCCTATCAGAGCCTCTATGCAACACTTTTTATTTCATTTTTAACATGCAAAAACCTACCCATCACTGTTCCCAGTTTCAAGATAGAACTTCAGCAAATTCCAGTGGTACAAGACGGGTAGAACTATTGGGGCAGACACTTGAGGATGACCTTTAAGAAAGAGCTAACCAAGTCAAACATTATCACTTCCAAAATCACAGAAGTGGACCTTCTGCGGTAAATACAGCCTAGCAGGCAACAAATTTTACAATAATGAAACTAATTCACATGTGAGCTATACAAAGTAGTCAGAAAGAAAAAATGCATACCTGATTGATGAGGTAAAGGAAAGAGTAGCAAGTAGCAGGTTGAAGACACAGTAATCCCTGCAGGGGGAAAAAGAAAAAAGATGGGGTCCAAGTCAAATCCCCCTACCCTTGAAATTGCTTAGGTATTTATTTTACATTAATAATTCTTTAATAGCCACTGAATTTTGATCCATTGCAGCTACCAACCTATTAGTCCTCCAGCAAACACATCCTGCCAATGATGCCTGTAGTCGTCAACCCGGGAAACTGCCACAAAAGCAGCAAGAAGTAAAGGAAGCAAAACAAGACACAATTTGCCAATATGACCCCTGCGATCAAACACTTGGATTTTTCCTGATAAATACCAGGCAAAAAAACTGAAACCGGCAAAGGCCCCTGCAATTTGGATGACCATAATTAATTAAAGCACAAATGTTCCCATATTTATTTAAATTTGAAGTACCAAATTTCATAAAAGCACACTACTTCATCAGAATAAAACTCTCCATTTCCATCTGTAAATCTTATGATAAACCAGATGCTAGGTTTTTTCCCTATATCTGCACAAAGCACAATCTAGACTGAAATTGGTGGTACTTTGGAACGGAGAAATGTTTAAAATGTTTAAACTCTCCATTTCATTAAATGGAGAAATGTTTCTTCTAGCAAGAGATTCTGAAATTGAGTTTAAAATGATACTTTGGAACGGGAGATATGTGTAATAACTAGACTCAAATTGTATGGTTTGGGAAATACATGTGTCTAAAAGAAGTTTGCTCAGATTATCAGTATTTTAAGAAGACTGCTGCAGCTAGAGAACAATATCTTCTTCTCTTGGCATTGTATAAGAAATAGTAGATTTCATTTCCAGCACAATTTTCTCCTTTTCTCTTCGGTGAACTTGAAAAACAATTGCTGGAAACAATTAACAAGTGTCTGTTCCTTTTGGTTGGTTGCATTGCTAAGTGGATCACAACCAATCCACCATGTCCTCTGTTCAGTCATGGTACAAATGGCTTCAATCCTTGACGACATATGGTTGGGTACATTTTGTTACTAAGCAAGGACATCTTTGAAATAACGTATATAAAAAAGACCCAGATGATTGACCAATTCAACAAGATAAAGGTGAGTCACAACAAGAGGATGAGACCTATGCCAAATGTATGCTTTTACATGAAGCCATCCTTAACTAGCAGAAGAGGTACTTCATGAATACCCAACAATAGGAAATAGATAATTTACTTACATGAAGTGTGTCCACTTGGAAAACTTTTGTATCCTTCCTTTATGATCTTCTCATCCCCATGACAAACTACATCATTTGTGATGGCATCAAATACCTGCATCAACCAATGCCAGACACTCCTTTAGGTAGTACCACTAAAACAACTAAAATTGCCATAGTAAACAAGAGCAAGAAGGGAAAAGAAAAGATTTCTCAATCCCACTTCCCCTTTCCTCCTCATATCATGCACCCTTTAGAAGGAAGAGGAGGGAATATTGAGCTTGGACAAGGAAGAAAAGATCTTGAAAATGAATATGAGGACACACCGCTTTACCATCAGGGAAACATCGCCAAAAGAAGTTTGGTCTTGGTCGACCAACAGCAACTTTAATTAAATCTGTGATAACTGCTGTTATAAGTCCAGAGAAAAGAATACCTGCAAGTTCCAAGGAGTTCATGCAAGTAAGATACCATGATCCATGGGCAGGGGAAAAAAGTAAACCAGATACCAAGTCAATGTAACGGAAAATACCCAATATTGAATGGTGCAAGTCATAAACATTTCTGTTGCGAATGTAGAACATAAAAAAGAAGGCAATAGGAAACAATATGGCAACAATCTGTTTCAGAAAACATGAAAAAGGTTAAGGTTGTGCATTTACAATATCAACATGGCTATAATAGCGAATTAGCAGCGAAATCTGCATTCACAGTACAACAATAAACATACTTGAACAATCCGAAAGGGTATGGTTTCATCTTTGTATGGGTATTTGAAATCTGTCATCATGCCTTCTCCCACAAAGCGGTGAAAAGGTTCTAATGAATCCAAGAACAAGTCAATAACCACTAGAATCAGAAGTACTAGCCAATCAAATTTATGTGTCCTTGCCACCCTCCCTCCATGTGACTTTATAGTGTAGCTTCCCATCATAAATCTGGAACTTTACAAAGTAAGTTACAAAAGGAAAGGTTCTGTCACTTTTTTCATAACAGATGGTTAAAAAAAGCACAATTAGAACTTAGAAATTTAGAAGAAAATGACAAGCAAAACAACCAAACCGATATCCCTAGACAAAAAGTAGCAAATTCATGAGTAACATATGTAGATAATTGATGTACGACTTTTGGGAAAACAGACTCAGATGAACAATCTAAATCACAATTACTGAGTGAGTTTTTCTTTTCAACAGATTCCCAGTTCTCTGTATGTATGAGATCTGTGCTATAGCTCAATACAGACCAATATTTATATGTAAAAGGGAAGGAAACCGAGGTTCAGGTTATATTAGCAAGGGACAAGCATTCCAAGTAACAAGCACGTGCACAGAACAAGATAAAATTTCCAACTCAGTCAATTACTTTTGTTTCCTAACAGATATTTGACGCAGCTTGCCAGTGATCCAGGTTTTCTGATTTTCTAACATCCTCCATGAAAATTTTTAGTAACTTTCCCATGCCGTCAACTAATTAGACAACTCTCAACAAAATCTTGCTGAGATGATCATTGATGAGCTGTGAGGCAATAAATAATAAAATTTCATCTTGCAATTAAGTTTTTAACTAACTAATACCCTATTTACAGTATACGAGTCTAACGTAGATGAGGAACAGGGAAACATCAAGCGCTTGATATCTGTCCCAGCCAGTATAGCCATCCTTCCCAATATGGACTAGAGACATGAAATGCAAAACTGATATTCATTAAGAAGCATAATAGAATGTTACCACAGGCCACAACACAGAGTAAAGGGAAGAAATCCAGTTCATCCATGCTCCATCGAAAAATATTAGTCCAATTATCCAAACCCCTGAATTTGTCGCGTAAAATTTTATAGAAGAACCTTTAAACTGGCAATAGAAAATTACTCATGCAGGAATAGCACATATGAGATCCAGGCAGAGAAACTTGATCAATTGAGCGTGACATTGGGGGGAAAAACAGTAAAAATGTAGATGGAGGAACAAGGAAAACTGATGACCCAGGAGAGATGAATGAATAACGAAAATAAATTCGGAGAAAGCGAACATCAAAAGGTACCTTTTCTCCGCGTTTTTATAATCAATTGGACAAGATAACCACAAGGATCAAAGAAGTTCCAATGACAGTGAAAGAAACAGGAAGATCGTTGCTGGATTCGCAATAGCGAGGCGCGCGCCCAAGAGGAATGTAACTGTAGCATGCAAGTCTAGCTGACTAGGGACCGAATATTTAGGCAAAATATGGAAAAGAAAATACACCGTGTCCCTGTGCAAAGTGTTTTTAACCGTATGCCGCGTGCTAATAAAAAATTATTATTTAATTGAATTCATATAAAAATGTAATAATTTTTTAATTTTATTTATAATAATATCATAATTAATATTATAATAATGGTAGGAAAAACAGATCATTTATGACCTATTTTATTTTTTAAGATAAGGATAAAATTATTTAATTACTCAAAAATATTATTGTCACCCCTTATATTTAAAGATAAAATAATATTTTAAAAAATATCTCTTTTATTTAAAAATATAATATATTTTAAATTGAATCTCACCCCAATAAAATAGTTACTTACTTTTAAACTAAACCTATCTTTTTATATTTATCCTTATCAAACACCTTACAATAAATATAAAGTCATTCATCAATAAAGATATTTTTAAAATAAAAAGATAATGATTACATCTTTAAAGATTAAAAATATCTTATATTTTTAAATTTAATTTTAAAAATATTTTATATTTTTAAATGAAAAGAGTGTAAATGAGATTGTATCATGTTTTTTTCCCGCCAACACATGGGAGCGTTGGACTATTGGGATGTACATATCCCCCCAATTCTTACCATAAATCATTTTCAGGAATTAAAAAAATAATATTAATTCATTAAATATATCTTAAAATAAAAAAATACTATTTCAATTTTTTCCTATTAGAGAAAAAGAAGGAATAGTATAAAAAAACTAAATTAATTTTTAATAATTTGTTGGGGATAAAATTAAAAAAGGTTTTTTTTTGGCGATTGAAGGTCAAATAGCCCAGTTACATAATTGAGTGAAAAGAAAATTAAAAACAACTTCAAAAGACTAATATATAATATTAAATAGAAAAGTAGAGTCTGCGTAAGCAAGTGTCCACTTGGCATTTGCCAATGGTACTAATAAAAAGAATTTTATGAGTTGTCTAAAAGTTATTTAGGAGTATGTGAATATCTTTCAACGGTGATTCCTTTGAAAACAAGGGCTCGAGAAAAAATTTTGGCCAACAAGCAAGATGAGAAAGCCACTGCATGAATCTTCCTCATTCAAGGGTATTGAATTTAACCAATCAGAACGGAGACAAAGAAGATCAGCTTGCTTTGCACAAGAGGGCCTTCGCACGTGTCTAGGTTAGTAGAGCAAATTGCTGTGCTTTTCTTAAATCAGAGTGTCTAATAATACCTTCAAACTATTTGCTCTCCTTTTCGAGCACAAGAGGCACCAATTTGAGGAGGCGCAATATCAAAAAATAAAAATAAAGAAACCTACAATATTAAAAAAAATTTAAAAATTTATAATAAAATTTAAGTCAAATATAAAGATTTAAAGTTATATTTGTTGTTATTATTTTATACTTATTTCATATTTTTTCTCATTTTTATTGACTTATATTTTTTATTGATAAAATATTTGTATAAAATAAGTTGTCTGCTTGTATTTGTAAATTTTAACATTAGTTTAATCATATATTTTTTTAAAAAAATTGTAATTTAATTTAAATTTTTCGAAATGGGGGGGGTTGCAAGTTGGCCCATGACATTTTCCCAACGCGCCTGAAAAACAAGCTGATTTTGGTCCCCCCGCGTCAATTCAAAGCATGCCATGGGCCAACCAGGTACCACCTCTACTGGATGCGCTTTATTATTTATAACGTAACTGCCAGTCTGCCACATGAATCCACACCAATTATCAACAACTGTCACATAAAGCTTTGACCCAAAAAAACTGACACATAGATCTACTTTTAATTACGTGAGATAATAAAAATTGAAGTTGATTATTACACAAAATATATACTATAAAATAATTTTTTAACCATTCATATAATTTATAAAACCAACAAACAAAATAAACTTTGTTATAAAGATATAAACGATAAAACATGACAGGACAAAAAATAGGAGAAAAAAATAATGGAGGATAATTTCTTATTCATTTAGGGTACATATAATTTTAAATGTTATTATCTAATTAATTATTAAAAATATATTTAATTTTGAAGGGAGAGATACTTGGTAAGTCAGGACAAGTTTAAAAGTGAAATTAAGATTGCAAATAGTAATTGATGATTAAATTTATGATAAAGAATAAGATATTGAAGGGGAACATGTGCTGCTGCGACGTCGAGCTGGTGCTGCATGTACACATGCGAAAGTGAAAGAGAACGCACCATTTGATCAGCTAATTGTTTACATTAATAGAAATCACAAGACGTCCGAAGCAACATAAATTATTTAATACTTGGAAGAATCCAATACATTTCTCAAAATTTAATAACAACCGTAAATATCAAATGAAAATCAAGGACTGCGTTGCCACGCAGATACGCAGATGGAAACAAATATCAAGTTCCAAAGTCTTATAAATTTCTCGTAACAATTTGACTTGAGACAGTGTAATCATAAACACAATATAAATTATTATTAATTAATTTATATTTTTAAAAAGAATTTGATTAAAATATTGATGTTTTAAAAATTTTGCATCTTTCCAACTAACTATGTTCTTGAATATAATAAATATAATATTTAATTTATTTAAAGCACTATCCTTGATTACTTAATAAAGCAGTGGTGTAATTGAAAAAAAAATAATATTCATATAATATTCTATATTTTGAATCAAGCAAAACTTCTAAAAAATAAGGTTAAAGTATAGTTTTGCTCCTCTAATTTTATATGAGATTTTAATTTAGTCCTTTAATTTTATAAAGTATATTTTTATTCATTTAATCTTAATACTATTAGTTTTAAATAATTATTTTTTGCACCACTTATTGTTATTTAAAAATTAAACTCAATAAATCAAAATTGATAATGATTTATCAATATCTAAAAGTTTAATTTACTAATTTTTTGTGATAAAACTAATGATGTTAGGATTAAATAATTGAAAATACACTTTATAAAATTAAGAGATGAAAATAAATATCTTATAAAGTTAAGGGATTAAAAATATATTTTAACTAAAAAAAATTTACATGAGTACATGCAGTATTAAGCATTTTGCTACTTTTAGTTGTATATTCTGTCACGTTAATTTGTTTCAAAAGCTCGGGCGGTCTTTTCTATTTTCCTTATACTGCTAATTTCATCATTCCAAAGCTAAGCTTTATTTTCCATGATCTAAAACATAGAACATTTTTTCAGACCAAAAAAAAATAGAACATTTTTAACTACATAAAATCAACAAAAGGAATTAAAAATGGTTTGCATATTAAAAGATCATAAATGAACAAATTATTCCTTGAATTTTAGGTAGAAATGGCAATTAGGACCAGCTCTCGAAGGATCAAGCCTGAAATTACTTTAGGGCTCCTGATTTCAAAGGCCGGCCTTGCTAGCCTCGATCACAATATTTTTTTTCTTTTTTAAATTTAAAAGCATAATAAATATACCTATAATTTCAAAAAAAAAGATATTACATATAAAATTAAGTCTAAAAAATAAATTTAAGTAAATCTATAATAAATGTATAAAGTTTTAATATTAAAATTCAATATCACAGCAACATTATCAAAATTGTGCACTCATTACAAGTATAAACAATAGGTTTAACATTATTTGAAAGAAGAAAACTTTGATATTTTTTCAAAACATATGAACTAATACTAAAAACCGATTCATTAGTCATAATAGTAATGAATTACTAAAACTATTAGTGGTCATTCTTGAAAAAATTAGAATCAATGTTTATTGTTCTTTCACCAATTCAATGTCTAATTCTTTCAAATTATGAGACTTGGTATTGATTTGCCCAAATAATTCTTTAGTTCAGACTTGTCCATAAAAAAATACACATACTCATATAATTGTCTTGGTAATCCTACATTATAACTTGTAAAGGATTAAAGAAATATCACTTAAATACTAATAAAATAAAATAAGATTAGAAAATAACAAATTTAATTGACAAAGGATTTAAAATATATATAAAATACATCATCAAAGGTGATTGTTGTTGTTGATAAGAGACTTAAAGTATGATACTTGATACTTTTTACTTGAATTTTTTTTAATAATCAAGCATAAAGGGTCAAGGGGCGGCCTTTTTAAACACAAAATTCATTTATATCCTCTAATTGAATGGCCCAGCCATAGTTATTTTAGGATTTAAACGTGTTAGCCCAACGAGCTCAGCTCATTTTGTTAACTAACTTTAGGTCTGGTAGTATCATAGGCTATAAATTTGTTTATTATGTACATTATTCTTTTAACTTTTGAAAACGGTATAATATGATCTCTGCTACTAACAAAAGCTAACTTTGATTGTTAGTTGATTAGAAAATAATCTTAAAATTACAGAAAAAATCTAAAAAAATTTAGTCATTTCCTATTATTTTTTAGGTTCTCATTTGCAATTTTTGGGTCATCTATTGTAATTTTTTAATTATTTTCTATAATTTAAAAAAATTCCATCATTTTCTAATTAACAAACAGTTAAAGTTTGCTTTTGTTAATAATAAGAACCATATTGTACTTTTTTAAAAAGTTAAAGGACCAATTTACATAATAAATGAATTTAATGTCTATGATACTATTTGACATAAAATTCAGAGATAATTTGCTCATTTACCCTATATTAAATGTAAAAAAAATTATCCCCATTTTTCAAAATTACTCGAAAATAAATTTAATCTATCTTAATTACCTTTACTTTCTTTCTTTTATAATCCATCTTTACAATAGAATTAATAAGGATACTTGTGAGAGAAAAAAATAAATTAATGCTATTTATTTTTTATAAAGTGCCTTATATTTTGGAGTAATGTTAAATTGGTAGAAAATATCTTCTTATTTTTGACCGGTTTTCTTGGTCATTTAAGATTAAAATCGTTAATTAACCTCAAGGAGTATTAGCTAGGTAGGCCCCTTCATTTGTGGATTCAATTCCAATCTTTCTTTCAGTTGCATCATCTTTGCCCTATATGTATTGAACAGCAAAAAAAAAAATTAATTATTTAATCCCTATAATTTAACTTTATTATATCTCAATTCTTAAACTTTGACTCATCATAACTCTATCTTTATAATTATAACTTAGTTTTTTGAATTTTAATTCGATACAACTCAATTCTTATAGTTTTAAACATTTAAAATATTAGTCCTATATTCTAAAAAAATTATAAATATTAAAATTATTTTCAAATTTATGACTAGTATTTTAAATTAAAATATAGGGATCATTATTTAAAATTTTTAAATTATTAAAATTGAGTTGTAGTGAGTCAAAGTTCACGAATTAAGTAATAACTGAGTTAAAATTATAAAAACTAAGTTATAATAAGTTAAAATTAAAGGGTTGAGTTATAATTAAATTAAAAATTTAAAATTTTAAGAAGCTTTTATTTTGTCACATTTTTTTAAAATTTTCCTAAGTAAAATTAATATTTATTTTTACAAGACAAATTTATTATATTAATTATAGGAATAATTTAGTTCAAATTTTTAAATTCCAAACATAATTATTATAATACTCAATCAAACTTTTTGAATTGTGTAAATTGATTATTTTCTTCTATATAATGGAGGGAGTATGGTTGTATATAGACAAGGCCAGCAACAACAAGGTATCACCATTGCCTTGGAGGGAGTATGGTTGTATATAGACAAGGCCAGCAACAACAAGGTATCACCATTGCCTTGCCTAATGTGCAATTCGAGCTAGTCCAACGTTGAGTGTTTAGGCCAAGTTCAACCCAATCAATTCAAAAAATTTTTAAATATAATATTAAGTTTAAAGCAAATTTTAAATTTTAAAAGAGATTTAAAAAATATAATAATAAAAATGTCCAAAAAAATTATAGAAGCAATATAGTTCATAATAACTCCCAACCAAAAATAATACCGTTAAATAAATTTTATTCATAAAAAATGTTAAATATTCGTGCTTGACTTGGCCAGGCAGGATTTAACACATGTTTGATGCCTGACCTGATGTGCTCAATTATAGCAGACAAGGCCGGGTATTGTAGGAGTGAGTATTATTCTGATGTTGAGGAAAGAAAAGATAAAAATATGCATCCAATGATGCCGATAACATGATTCAATCTGGGGATATGAATAATGGGAATTGTAAACTTCGAAACATAGGAGTCTTCAAACTGTATCCAGCAAGAAAGAAAGTTAATTAAAACTTAAAATTAAAGAGAATGTATTTTTAACTTTGTTCATTGAACCAGACTCTCCATCTAGCTGCCTCCATTGTTACAGCTTAGGAGCACATCCACAAATAGCAGAATGCTGATCTCAAGAACGCATGTGGCCATCAGAATACCAGAAACTGGCACATCAACACAACATATTAAACTGACAAAATAATTTAATTATTAATTAATAGTACGTACTCAAACTGAAGTAATAATTAATAATAAGTATATTACTCCACTCTTTTATTTTTGGCCATGTTAGTCCCCCCGTAGTTGCTCTCTTGGATTGTGTTTCACTCAACTAATGCACCCTCCTACGACGGAGAATATTGTATTAAATATATATTTCTATACAAATAATAATAGTACAGGTTTTATAGTTATTAATTTGTTTTTAATAATACCAACCATGGTTGGGATTAAATAACTCGATGTCCTTTAAGGAAGTCATATATTATTCAGATCTTGTGAATGAGAAAAATTACTTTCATTCAAACTTGACAGTGGTTAAATCCCAATCAATAATACTACTTACTTATGGATAATAATATAATAAGTCTCTATATAAAGGTTGGCAAAAAACAAAAAAAATAAGATAAGTGCCTATTTGGAAACCTATTTTAAAAATAATTTTCTGTTCTTCAAAATAAAAGAATAAAAAAATATATTTAGTAATATATTTTTAAAAAGTGTTTTAGACAATAAAAAAAATAAAATATTATTCTGGAGAACAGAAAAATAAAAATAACTTTTAAATATTTCAGGATTATCGTTCTAAAAAATAAAAGAGAATGAAAAAAATATTTATTTTTATTATTTTTTTATTCTTAGAACATATTTTACAAAACACCAGTTCTTAAAATAATAAAATAAAAATAGTTTTAAATAGCCCATAAATCTCTCTCTCTCTATATAGATACCAACCGAGTTAGATATAAAAGAAAATAGCAATTAAGGACTTATATCAAATTTAGATCAGTTAAAGATAAATTATTATCAAAACTCAAATAAAAAATAAAATTGAATGAACTGTTATTAATTTAAAATTAATTATTATTAAAACTTAAATGAAGGCTTGTTAATAAAAAATTAATCTAAATTAATAAATATTTATTTGAATTTTGATAATAATTAATTTTTAATTAATATAAATTTTATATAAAAATCTTTAATTGTTATTTTTTTCTAGAGATAAAGTGGCTCTAAGTTACGATGAGTGATCAAATCGTCCTATTCTCTGTTGATCATTTCGAAAGAGCGTAGTCTGAGTCATTATGCTTTACACCTTTACGCGCACAGGACAAAACTCGTCAACAATGAAATACAGTAGCTAGGTCCCTGGAATATTTTATTTATGTTTATAAAATTGATCAAAAAGATCCAAAAAAATTTAGTGTAAACTCTAAAATAAATGAGAAGGGAACAAAACTTCATAATAAACAACCACTCAATAATTCAAGCTGTAACTTAACAGGCCTTGCACAAGTGCCGATATATCGCCCACGTGCCTCTGTTTTCCTCTATTCGCTTCACAAATCACAACTTTGACCATCTCTACCAATCCACTTTGAAGCTAAACCAAACCCCAAATATGTCAACACTACACACTGCAAGATACTAGCTCAATTTTTAACACAAGTTGATTTTTTTTTTATGGGTCTTAAATATAAGGGAAAATCAGAGTAATTGATGTTTTTTTAAATTTAACCCCTTTTTATTTATTGTCATTTAAATTCATAAACAACAATTATTATGATCATTAATTACTCAAAATTGAAAAGTTATATGCTCTCTCCTGTCACCTATATATAAGTTGTCTTATAGAAAGAATTCGTAGTCTTTTTTATAAGTAACTTTGTATTAAAAAGTGAGTCATTAATGAATTTCTTTTAATTTTACCCTTTCACACACTTTTTGATGAATAGAAAATAAAAAATAACATGAGAGAGAAAATGCTTTCAAAGATTATGAATTTATTAAAAGTAAGTTAGGAAATTTCTTTTATTTTGATACAATATCAACAATCTAACTATCTCATCTTAATTTTTGTAAAGTAGTTACAAACACTCATAAAAAGGATCAAAAGGAGTATTCTTTTTTTTTTACAATTTTAAAGATATAATTAACATTTTTTACAAGTGCAAGATTTGTTAACTTGTTCTTATATTAAATATTGTAATAATATATGGTATGATCATGTTTACTTTCATGAAGCTAGAAGCAAACGCGTGCTAAAGATATAGTTGTAATGTCTTCTTCATGAAAAAACAGAGAAAGAGTAACTTATACCCTTTACAATCTTAAATATTAGAAAATTTATGTAATTAATTAGTGCAATCTGAAAAAAATATTAAATAAGCGGCACAAAGAATATTGAGATCTCATATTTAGGATTAAAACAAATTTTTCAAATAAATCTTAAACTTGGTCCGGATGGAGTGATAATATGGCAAGCAAACTTTGGTCAAAATGTAACCCAGTGTCACTCTTTTCTCCCTGTTACGTAATCTGTCCATTATTTGCGTAATAGTATGAATGTGATATCATGTGAGATGTCACGTTTCGAGCATTACTGTTATAGAGTTGACTTCCTTCAGCATTCATATCTTAACTGATAAGGTGCTGGCAAGGGCCATCCTTTTGCAAGAAATCTGCAGAAAGATTTATCAGTTAAAATATCGAATGCATTCGTTGCTAATTACATACTTTGTTTCGTAAATTAATGAAATGAGCTTCTCTAAATATAGGCCAAAGGTTGAGCTTGAGCCTTGAAGTGATTCTCCGCCACTTCAATGGTGTGTAATCTATGGTCTGTTTTAAAACTGCTTTTTGCTCTTTGAAACTTGTCATTCAATACTTAGGGAAATTAAATTAAAGCCATCTTTTAAAATTTAAAAATTCATAAGAGAATAACAAGCTGTGGCCTACTCAGCGTTCCATTGGGAGTATCCATTTGGAATTACTTTTCACTTATAAAGTCACAGAATGGAATTAGCATCAACTATGAGAGTATCAGCTTCCACCAGTTCTCTCCGTTTCTCTTTCTTTTATTGAATTCCGGCCACACCAGAGGCACTGTCTCTGATGGATCCGCAGCCGCCGGCACCACCTTCAACGGCACCCCTCCAGGCCTCTGCAGCTCCGACCATAACAAACGCTGTAAATAATCAGTTGATCTTCCCTGAGTCAGTGGAGAACTCTCCTCGCTCCCGCATTGTTGACAACTGGGTTGATGAGCCTCTCCCTCCTGTTCCTGGAGCCAAGCTTCGTTTGATGTGCAGTTATGGCGGCCACATCATGCCACGTCCACATGACAAGACTCTCTGCTATGTCGGCGGCGACACCAGGATCGTCGTCGTCGATCGGCATTCCTCCCTGAAGGAGCTCTGTGGCAGGCTCTCTCGCACCCTGCTGAATGGCCGACCCTTCACCCTCAAGTACCAACTACCCCATGAAGATCTTGACAATCTCATAACAGTCTCCACCGACGAAGATTTAGAGAACATGATCGAAGAACACGAGCGTTTAACGGCGGCTGCTCCTCCTAGGCCTACAAGGTTAAGGCTGTTTCTGTTTTTCTCTAAGCCAGAGTCCACAGTTTCAATGGGTTCACTCATTGATGATGCCAAGTCAGAGACATGGTTCGTGGACGCTCTCAACAACTCTGGGATTCTCATCCGTGGGGCATCGGATTCTGCTACTGTTGGCGGCGGCGTCCTGAACCTTGATAAGGTTCCAGCTAATGATTCTAGCAACAATCTGGAGGCTCAGGCTGCAGAGTTTCCGGTTGATAACAACAAACAGGTCAAAATTTTGCCAGATGTCCATTCCTTGCCTGACTCGCCTCTGGTGGACAACAGTTCATCATGTGGGTCTTCTTCTTCATCCCCTTCAATGGCTAATCTGCCTCCAATTCGGGTTCGTGTTGTTGAAACCGGTAACAGCAGGCTCCAGGAAGAACAGAGACCAGGGATTGAGGAGCAGTTAGCACAAATGACCTTTGGTGCTAATGGGATTAAGCAAGATGAAGGGTATGTTATGACTATGTTGTCTGCTCCTATGCCTACAATCCCTGCACCTATGACCATGGCATCACCAGCTTTGGTGACTGGTGAGAATATGAATCGGGTCATCTCTGATGATGAAAGATCAGATCAAGCAGTACCAGCAGGGCTTCGGAAGCCTCCTTTGCCTTTGCAGCTTGTGCAACCAAGGACCAGTGGTGGTTTAAATTTGCCTTCTCCAGATTCAGTGGCAAGGTACTGCTTTATTTTGCATCTTTCCTTTTATCAACTTCAGTGTATACATTTATTCTTAATAATAATGATTTTTGTGCTCAGTGACAGTAGTGTTGCGTCTGCAACCTCTTTCTCGAGGGCTGTTTACTATCAGGACCAAGTACAAGCTGCATATGCAGATCAGAAAGCACCAACATTATCACATCCCAATAAAAGTGAAATATCAGATCACATTCCTGGGTACCAAAGAGAACGAGTTCAGGATTCTAATTACACATTACCCTCACAGTTGGATCAAAGTCAGCAAATCCAGCAGCAGCAGCAGCAACAATTTGTTCATGCAAATACCCATTATATCCCCCATCCTGCAGCTACAGGTCAGGTTCCAATGTCTCCATACTACCCAGTTTATACCACACCTTCACAACAGCAAATTCCTCATCCAATTAATCAGCAGTACCCAGTTTATGTAATGCCTGTAGGACACGCTCAACCATACAACATGGCAGTGCAACCCAATATGGCTGACCCTAGTGTGATAACAACCTCAAGCAGGCCATTAATACCCCAAAGTGTTGCTGGCACTCCACCTGTTTACCCCCCCAAGCCTGCCACAGCTTCCATACCTGAGGTGGCTCAGACTGTTTACAAAGCACCTGTGCCTCCCACTCCGGCATTCGTTCAAATGCCATCTGGGCAATATCAGCAACAACAGTTTGTGGGTGTGCCTCAGATCCATCATCAACCACAGTCCATAGCAGTTGCTTCCTCTTCTGCTGCTGCTCATCCTCCTGTTTCAACAACTAATTATGGTTATGATTATAGTGGACCTGCACAAGAACAAGCATACTACATGCAACAGCAGCAAGCTATTCCTTTGCCTTCTCAATACCAGTCCATGACCCCTGCGGCTGCGGCGGCACTTTCAGATGCATCTACGCAATAATTTCCTGCAGAGAGCATTCAGCAGCCAAACAGAACTACATAGCCATTAGGGGTTGGAACATCGCTTTCAATCTTTAGTAATGGAGATACTTTAGGTTCCTACAGAATCTTCATAAGGATTAGTTTGTGTTTAGTTTTCTTTTCTCATTCGACCACTATTATCTCCATATGAAAAATGAATGCAGCGTGAGATCATACATTGCAAATCTAGTTTTTCTTTGTCTT
Organism: Prosopis cineraria; assembly: GCF_029017545.1. Lineage (NCBI taxonomy): Eukaryota > Viridiplantae > Streptophyta > Magnoliopsida > Fabales > Fabaceae > Prosopis > Prosopis cineraria. The sequence continues at coordinate 38,894,284 of NW_026555332.1, forward strand.
TTTTTTCTGGATCACAGAAATTCATTTCAATAAGGCAAGCTATTGCCGTTAGATTTGTTTTCCGGTGACAATTCCTCATCAGCATTGTTACTTGTGTTGTGTGTGTTCCTGTGTGGAGTTGAAAAGTCACTTTGGCAATTTGTCTTCCTCTAACAAAAACACGAGATTTCAGAAAACTTCAATAGTTTGATTTTCTCTGCAGTTTTGTCCTGTCTACAGCAGAATCTGAATTTCCTAGCAAAGAATAATTTAAAATGAGCATCTCGCGTAGGATATTAAAGTAGTCAATAAACTTATTCGACCATAATATAAAATATTTTTTAAAAGTTTTACTTATTTCAAAGTATAAAATATTTGATAACTTTTATAATTATTTTTTCAATTATATCTCTCCTTTTTCTATTACTTTTTTTTAAAATAATGCATTGAAATTTTAATTATCATTATTAAAATACTTTTATAAATGGTTTAATAAGGGTAAAATTAAAAAAGATGTATATTTTTTTAAAAAATTAAAATTTCAACTAATATTTTTAATAAATTATAAATTAATTATTAATATCTTATATTTTGGTCTGGAAGGAGAAAATTTCAAGGTTAGATTGTGAAATAAATCTTTCTATTGTTTTTTTTTTGGGGGGTATAAAACCATTTATCAAATTGTAAGAAAATATGAGCCGTTGACAGAAAGACACCCACCATCTCTGCCTCCCTTGGCCCAAAATCCCAACTCTTGCTGAAGCGCTTAAATTTTTTGACAAAAGATTTCTGAAACGCTTCAATTCAAGAGATACTGCATCTTTGCAAAGAGATGGTCTAACCATTTTTGTTGCACGAGTACGGTATCTCATATTTTTGATCAAGATTAATTTAGTCAGCAGCTTGCAAATACCTCTCTAAGAAGCATGTCTTCTACTTAATACGAAAGAAAATATAGCTGATTTTTTTCATATATTTGTATGCAATTTTTTTTTCAAAAAGTAATTTGTGAGTTTCTCATTGGTGAGCATGCCTCCTACGTATGTAATACAAAAGAAAATATAGCTTGTTATTTTGTTACATTTGTATGTAAATTTTAAAAAGAATAATTGAAATTTTATCAAAGCTTTATTCTTCTGGCCTGGCCCCAAATGGAAGAAGGGAAGGCCAAGAGTGGGAGACACACCCTACGTATTGACGCTCCGTTCGAATTCATGACCTTTCTCAACAAATGGAGAGTGACGTTGGCATAGGATAACGGGGCCATTTATGGTCAGAGCAAACGTTTAGAAGGCAAAGATATACTTTTTCTATTAAAAAAATATATGATATTTTTAGTATTTTAGGACATAATTATTATTTTTTTAAAATATTTTTATTTATTATAGAGTGTTTAATAAAAGTAAATATAAAAAAATAAAATTAATTTAAAAATAAATAATTATTTTATTGAAGAGTGAAATTTAATTAAAAATATCTTATATTTTTTAACAGTATTTGATAAGGCTTTGAAAACGCACGGCTTGAGTGGTTGTTTCCCGTCACCATCACAGTCGAAGTTGGATCTCTCCAATGGAGACGTGCATTGGGCAAATATCATTCCGTGACATTTTTTGTATAATTTAAAAGTATATATTAATCAAATTAAATTTTAAAACAAAAAATATTAGTATTTAACACATAAAAATTGAAACGGTGATTGAACTAATCAACTAACTATCTTAAAGGTTAATAATTAAAATTATACTCGAATCGTGGTTAAATTAACATGAACAAAATATTTTATTAATGAACAATTGTTTAATGATTCAACTTGCTAAGTTGACATGAATTTTCACATTATACTAGTAACATTACTAGGTTAATGAAAAATAATTAAATTATTAATGTTATATAAAAAAATATCAATTCATCTTTTCCACCACGCCACGCAATTTCTTGTATTCACAATAAAAAACCATTTTTAATCTTCTTCTTATCCGATGAATATCAAAGGACCCACTTCAATCTTCATAGAAGACTAATCTCTCTCTCCTTTTTTTTTTTTTTTTGGTGTAATAAGACTAATCTCTTTCGATGGTGAAGAAACGCGTAAAAACAAAGAGTTAAATTAGACTAGACAGGTAGTGATAAAAGTGATAAATTGATAATTCGTTAAAAAGAAACGTGTTCATAACAGGAATTTTCCCACTTCCCCCACTCTTTTAAGTTTCAACGTCTTCAAATAACTTCCCGCACAGACCAACCTCGCATCGCATCGCAATCATGTATAAATCCAGAAATTTTAGACTCCATCCAAAACTAATCCTAACATGCGGGGGTTTTTAACTTCTTATTCTTCAAAGGCTAAAATCAACGAATTTTAAGCTTCATTGCCCCAACACCAAAAATCATGCTTCTTAACCGCATTAGCCATGGATTTTGCCACCTTGACCCCAATCTGGAGGCTGAGAGTTTTGCCCTCCGGAGGGTGTCGGTGCCGTTCCGGGCGAGGCCTGTGGCATTTCTGAATTGGCTTCAGGGGAGGAAAAACGATAAGCGGCGGTCGTCATGCACCGCCGACGAGCTTCACTATGTCCCTGTTTCCGACTCCGATTGGAAGCTCTCTCTCTGGCGCTACCTGCCTTCTCCCCAGGTTCTCTGTATCACCTTCTCCGTTTTGTAATTTCAATCTGACACTTGGATTATTCAACTTTGTGTGTTCCTGGGGATCTTAGAATTCCATTATTTGTTTGAAAGTTGCTTCATTCAGCTCTCTTTCGATAATTCATCAGAGAAAACCGAAATTCGTGATGCTTTCGTTTGAAAGTAATGCAAAAAAAAAGAACTTTATTTTCAGGCACCTACCAGGAACCACCCACTTTTATTATTGTCAGGCGTTGCAACCAATGCTATTGGCTATGATCTCTCCCCCGAGGTAGCCCTTTCCTTTTAAACGCCAAAACTTGACGACCTTTTTCTTTATTATGAATTCATCATTAGATCTTTTGTATAACCAATATATTTGCTTTCAGTCTTCATTTGCTCGGTTCATGTCTGCACAAGGATTTGATACATGGACCCTTGAAGTTCGTGGTTCTGGATTAAGCATGCGCGGAGGTGACTCAGGGGAACATAACAACGACCTTGGAGCTTCGTTTGTCTCAGAAACTCCTTCCATGAAAATCAGAGAGTCAGAATATGAGATGGTAACTAAATATGGGGAACCACAACCAACACCGAAGATGATGGATGTCTCTACAAGATTATCCAATAAATTTTCAGACGTTATCAGTGGGGGTCGGTGTCATACCCTGGAGAGCTTCTACGTCTTACTATCTACTGATTTTATGTTTAAAATAAAACTAACAAAATAAATCCTTTGTTCCCTCAGATTTGCGGGGAATGAGGCAAAATTCTACTATTGCTAGTCAAATCAGGGATTTGAAACGTCGGCTTCAGACTACTACTGGAGGGGATCAGCCATTATTCCCAGCGCAGGTTTTGGAGCTGCAAGAACGTCTTATAGCCTCCATGCAGGAATTTCAGGAACAACTTGAGCTGGTTACGAATAATGATTGGGACTTCGACCATTACCTGGAAGAGGATGTGCCTGCTGCGGTGAGGTGACATTCCTTCATGATAATTATGTATATATTCCAACAAGTTGTAGTATATATTTATAGTAGTATTGCTTCATAAGTTTATCATTGATATTGTACTTCTGTTCGCATTAGATGGAGTATATAAGGAATAAATGCCAACCGAAGGATGGAAAAGTGCACGCTATTGGTCACTCAATGGGGGGTATCCTGTTATATGCAACTCTCTCACGTTGTCGTAAGTTTTGCTGAATTGCCTTTTCATTTACTTTCATGCTTCTGTGAAAGAACCATCAAAATTAAATTTTCTCTGCATTTCGTGCAAGCTTGTCTACACAGCATGGTTCATGATCTGACTTGTACCTCAGCTGTATCTCGCACCTTTCGGTAGCTGCAAACCCAGCCATAAGCCCTTACGCGTCATCTTGGGCCCAAGATGCTTAAAAAGACTGGGAAAACTGTTTTCCATTTGGCCTTGGAAGAAACAATACTCTGGACCTAACAAGTACTTAAGAACATTGAGTTTGTGAATCAATTCACTTGTATAACTGTCATCTAATCCATTTATTTCCCAGGTGAAACTGTGTTCATATTCAAACTCAACAGTGTAATGCCTGTGATTAGAATGATTCAAGTGTTGAGGGATGTTGGTTATTTTTGTGTTTCAAAATCTTATTACAAAGAATGTAAACAATAGTGAAGTTCTTGATGTTTGCAATTTCAGGTTTTCTTGGAAAGCATTCTGGGCTGGCATCAGTTGTTACATTGGCATCGTCACTTGACTATTCACCGTCAAGATCATCTCTCAAGTTGCTTTTACCACTGGCAAGTGATAAATGAAACTGTGATGATGCATTTTTGTTTTCTCCAATGATGTCTCTCTAAGTTTAACATTATAATAAATTAAGTAAATCAGTTCTTCATTTGCAGGCGGAGCCTGCTCAGGCATTAAAGATTCCTGTTATTCCAGTAGGGCCAATACTTGCTGCCGTTTATCCTCTCGCGAACTATCCTCCTTATGCTTTATCATGGCTAAATTATCAGATTTCGGCTCAAGAAATGGATCAAAAGCTGTTCCAAAAACTTGTTTTGAACAACTTCTGTAAGTGCCATTGCAGCCTACACATACTCCTGCATAATCTATATCCCAACTTTTAAAAGACTGAATCATAGAAATGGAAGGTACAATACCTTCTAAGCTTCTCTTACAGTTAAAATCAGTTTTCGAGAAGGGTGGTTTATGTGATAGGAGTGGTACTTTCTTCTACAAAGAACATCTCCCAAAGAGCAAGGTGCCTATCTTAGCAGTCGCTGGTGACCAAGATCTAATCTGCCCTCCCGAAGCTGTATACGGTATGTGGAGTTGAAAAAAGCTGTTTAGATATTATGTTTTTATCGAAGAACATATGTCAAACATAAAAACTGTACCTAACTTTAGTTTTTTGACGGATGTGATCACATATATGAAACAGAAACGGCTAAGCTTGTTCCTGAAGACTTGATTACCTATAAGGTTTTTGGTGAGCCCGGAGGTCCACACTATGCCCACTATGACTTGGTGGGGGGTCGTAAGGTGAGATTATATTTGATTTTTCTTTTTTTATGAGACAGGGATTGCATGTAATCTGACCAATTGAGTTTTTCATTTGAAGTAATTTCTTATTGGTGTCACTTTTTCCCTGTTTGAATGCAGGTTGCAGATCAAGTGTATCCATGTTTAACAGAGTTTCTCATTCACCATGACATGGATTAGCCCATTTCTCCTCTTAGATGACATGCGCATCTTTTCTTTCTTTTTTAACTATACTTCAAAAAGATGACAGGATCAGTTCTTTGCAGAGAAGATACCCCTTCGAGATCCTGTGTGTGTGTGTGTTTTATATAATATATGATCCAAGGCAAAGAAAGACTTTCCGTTGTATATATTATTAGCCCAACACTGTCCATAAAGTTGTAAAGAGAACGTGAATGACATTGAATATGAAGCACTTACAAACACATGTTGGTCCGCGTGCGCACACGTGTGTATATATATATATATATATTTCTTCGCAAGCTTGTCTGAACGTTGTTTTATATGTTTTCATGCCAAACACAAATTTATCTTTTCAAGTCTTTTGCTTTATCTTTTTATCATTGTTGTTTAAGCATTTCGGTATGTTACGTCATATGCATGAATAATACGCTTGAATGTTTCATAGATATATTTGCCTTGTCTTGCTGTGATTTTCTTCGAAGGTAAAATTCATCATGTTTGTGAAAGATTGGTAATAGTTCATTCTGTTATACAAGAAAAGTTTTGGTCCCCACCAAGTCGTCTGTCACTTTCGTGTTAGAGCTCTTGTGCGTGACTTTCATGACATTATTGATCTTCAAAGGTAAAGCATGAAATAAAGTTGTACCGCTGGGAACGGTGAAGAGATGCTTTTTTCTTTTTCACAAAACAGATGAGAGTTCTAGCCATCTATTTAATCGTCAGTCGCAGATTCTGAGAGAGAGAGAGAGAGAGAGAGATTAGTGATTTCATTATGACGTATAGCCTGCAATGACCATCTCCACTTCCAGAATCACAATCCAATAAACAAATATTACCAAGTCAACGCAAGGCGCATAATTTTGGTAAGTCCAGTCATCATTGACAAATAACATAATGCCAACTCACAAAGCAGACCAAAAGACTCAAGATGGGATGAAATGAAGATTGAAAGCAAAGAATGGAATCTTGCTTATATTAGATATGAAAAACTATACACCAACTTCAGGGTGAATATATGGCTGTTTTTCTTTAAAGGCGGAAAAGGGGGGGGGGGAATCAGGGTCATGTTTCCTAGTGACGAACCACAACTTCTTGCTTACAGACTGGGCAGAAATTTTTCTGTGCAAGCCATTGCCTTATGCACTCAAAGTGATAGTTGTGTTCACAGTTTAGCTTCCCCACCTCATCATCTCCTTCATATTCTTCCTGTTCACAACCCATATAGATCTCATTATATATATCGTTTCAGTTCACAACGTATGACACTGACAAACCCTTCAAGCTGTAGTGCTTTTTGCAAACTCACCTGACAAATGCTGCACTTTTTGTTAATATGGTGCTTCAATGATTCACTCAAAAATGGATATTGAACTTTCCTTATGTGGCATCCTATCTCGTCTTCTTTAAGACCAGTGTTGACATAACCAATTTTCTCTTCAAGCTCAAGCAGTTGCTGCAGGCCACAGAAACCAGAAAGCATTTGACAGAACATAAGTCATAAGACGAAGATATTCAGGCACCCAAACAGCTAGCAGAAATATTATTACACTTGAAAAATTGAGAGAGAGAGAGAGAGACAGCGAGCGCCAACCTCATAAGACATGTTATCAACATCAAGTCTCCAGTCTCTAAATTGGTCATGTGAATCTATTATCCCCCCCATTAGCAGACCTCCTTGAAGCATCATTATCTAAACAGATCCAGCAATAATTACAAAAACACATATAAAGGATCAGACATGTTGATAAAGACTAAAAAAACAGAGATGGAACAAAATCTAGCTATAAATCAGAAACGGTTAAGAAATACATAACAAATTAGCAATAAACCTAACATAAGACACCCATTGTCATGGAAGCATTAAGCATATAACGGATATTGCTCTTCATGCTATGTCCATGATTAAATATTTAGGTTCCATTCAACTGACTAAAATCTGCTCCTCATGTTAGAGATTATGCATTAACTTGAGTTGTTGTGATCAAGCATATCACGGGAAACTGACCCATTCATAATTATCCAAAAATAGTGAAAATGGTAACTATAATTTAACAAAACAAAAGGTGCCCTCCTGTGTATTGTTTCTTGTTAATCTTTTAGAACACGGTTAATAAACTCCAAATTGTTTTGCTTTCAACAAATTTCGGTTGTCCAAGTCCAGCCCTACTACATCAAAATGCAAAATTGGTTCATTCTAATTTGGGATTGAATACTGAGGTAGAACCATAGAGGTTGTATGCATAAGAGATTTTAGTCTTGCAAATTACATGGGAGCCAAGTCTAAAAATAGTAAAATACCATAGCCTTCGTAATATAAAGGGTCAAATCAACTGGTCTTTTTGACTCCACTAATCTTAGAGGCCAAATATTCACAGAAAAATCTGCAACCAGATCGCCACAAATTCGCACACAAACACATCATACTTGGCCTACAGTACTAAACTGATTTCAAACTCATCAAGTTTTAAGTCAATCGGCAAGCTTCATTCTTTATTCCAGGCTTATTCCGACCGTGTTTCTCAATGGCATGAAGTAGATTGTACAGTTACTTTATGTACATCAACATGTCCTGACTCATCAACCAGAAAAGCAAACTCCAATTCAATGTATATCAGTTCTAGTAAGAGCTGAATGCCAACATAATGATTGATGAACTAAGCTGTCAACCTCTCAATGAGATGAACCAAAACCTTCAAATCATTCAATCACATAGCTCTAAGAGCTATTGCTTAACCTCCCTTCCACCAATATCATCCCATCAACCTATGTGCATATGCAGAGAACGCCTTCTCCAACAGATCATTGCCTTTTAAAAACCAAAGTCCATAAAGTCACGTCTACTACCTGAAAACCAGACCTCGGTGCCGTTTACCATCTAATGTAGGATAATTGGCACTTTTAAGCTTTCATCATCCTTGTGGTACTGTCCATTTCATTTCAGGTAAAAAAAAAAAATGCAGCCTAACACATTCATGTTACCCTTTCTAGCTGGGCAACATGCATACATGCAAATCATACACGAATTCATCCTTCTCTACAATAGAAATAACAAGGCATGTTGAAGTATATTTCCGACCAAAATCATAACAGGCACATTCCAGGTAGTAGTAAGTCAGATTATGAAAGACATATTCCAGTAATCAAATCCAAATTCAGAATTTTCAACTTTTATTTCCTCAAAGAAGGGGAGGAGAATCTGATAAACAATATAAGATGAAGAATGCAAAAAGCCTGAACCAACCTCAGCAAAACCTTCAGACGAAGGATGTCGAACAGGACGATAATATCTTGAAGTTCCATAGGAATCAGGAGCAGGAGGGCGCGTTGGGAAGATATCAGGATCATTATCCAGAAACGAGATGGTTTCTGGGTTCACTGTTCGTCTTCCAAGATAGGATACACGCTGACAACATTTATGAACCATCATCAGGCCCTGAAGAAATCTCCCAATCCAAAACAGGATATACAATACCACACATGAAATCAAAATATCAGCTAATCCTTTAAACATCTATCAACAACTCAATATTTCTCTTCTTCATTCACACAATAAAAACCTTATAATAATCCTATTTCCCGGGCCGTTCCAAAGTACTTAAAAGTTTTCGTCTGGCGTCCTTAACTAGAAAAGAAAGTAAATGCGTGTACGCGGCTGGATCCGCCGGTTGGTACTACTAATACGTCATTAGGCTGAGAATATTATCATCAGCGGCCGTAGTTGACCAAGCCTTATAATACAAGCCCGTCCAAGGAATCGTTTTTCAAACTTGTCGACTTTTTTTTTTTTGGGATCAACTTGACGACTTTCATTATATTTGAAAAATAAAAAATAATTTGACCTAAAATTTTATGCTCGGTAAATAAAAGATGGAGATGCCAGATTCTGTTTTGTTTTTATTAAAAAAAAAAGTCGCACAGCACATTAAAATTCACAGAAAGAAAACCAATCCCCCTTATCCTGTTGTGTAATGAAGAAAGTGAAAAACAAAGGCCAAGACATGATAGGAATGGGGTCTCCGTTATCATGTTCATATTTGAAATCTAAACAAAAAGTTAAAAATTTTTATATTGCGTAAATGAGGGATGGTTATGCTAGTTACTGGGGAAAAAAAAAAGAAAGGCATCAAACGATGAAGTTGGAAGAGGAAGAAGAAGACCGATCCTTCGTCATCTTGATGAATGATGAAGAAAGAAACAGATAGACCAGAAGGAAGAACTTATCAAGTCCTAATGCTGACAAGATAATACATTTCCCATTAGGAACTTAGAAGGTGAACATTACACAATCACAAAAAACAGAGTTAAAGAACATTGTAAGATTAGGTTAAAGAAGAGTGAAGAAGAAACAGAGGAAGGATGATGAATCATCATGTAGAAACTAAGAAACAAGAATACCTCTCTGTGAGTCATCCTCTCCACATCAATCTTCCCTCTCGCAGAAACATTCCTCCTCGCGACGACGCAATCAACAGAGGCGGCAGCATCTGCTGAGAACCCAAGGCCGGGACCACACCAGACGTCTTGAAAATCAACGCAGTTAGCAGAACCAGAACCATCAAGAACCCCAGGACAGGTCTTGGCGCTATTTCTTTTGTGCTTCTTCTTCCTAGCCTTCTTCCCTTGCCAGTCCGCCGACGTCCGAATCACCGCCGGAACCGAAACCTGCTGCGACGCACCGGCCGAGCATCCGAGTCCCCTGAAGGTTGCAGCGGCCGAGAAGTTGTTCTTCTTCTTGCCACGGCCACTACCACTGCCGCCGATGTTGATGCCGTTGCCCTGTATACTTTCATTCGACGCGTTGTTAGAGAAAGTAGAGAGAAGAAGAGACGAAATGGTTGATTTGCAGCGAGTGGACTGGATTATCGAAGGGATTGCAGGGTTCGGATCTGCTTCTTGAATGAGGTGACCAAAATGACTCCTTGGTCTTCTCCATTTTATCTGTTCTGCAGTTGCCGAAGCGTCTGAAACAACAGGCATGATGATTCACAAGAGAAACAGAGAGAATGGAGAGATTCAAGTCTGTTGCAGAGAGAAGATGGAAGAAGTAAGAAGCAGAGAGGAAAAGAATTGAAAATTTTAATCGTGGGGTTGGCTTTGTTTGAGAGGTTAGGTGGGCTATGATTTGTCTTGTTGCTGGAATTGTAGGCATAGCAGCCTGAGAGGCTCTGGAATCTGTGACTATCTTTTGCTTCTTTTTGTGCCTCTTAAGCTATCAATCCGACGCTTCTCATCACAAGAAAAGTCGAAAGTCACTTGCTTTCCCTCCACACTCCCACCCTCCTCGGCGCACAGTGTCACGAGGTTAAATTAGGAAAAACACCTTAATGGATGACAGTGCCATGGACGGACGAAATATTATAAAAACAAAATTAATAAAAAAACAACACCACACAAAAAAGTCAGATTTCAGGACTCCATTTCAAAGGGTCCCACAGAGAAATCACGATTCACAAGGTCATAAACCACATGAGTGTATTGGGATTATAGCCATCATTTAATTTACCACCTCCCTGAATTCCGCTCAACAAGGAATGACTTCCTCGTCAAGCATCCTTTTTCGCTTTTATCATCATATTTAAAGCACTAGCATTGAGGTTCATTGCGTTTGCATTCTTCAGCCAGAAAACATTGTTTATCCCCCCAATTAACATTAAAAAATCGATCAAGATCGTGTTTTTGGCCCGAGGGATCATTTTTCTCGTGTCACATTCTACTGGGTATTGGACTGTTGGGTTTTAATTCGACCGTCATGGGTACATACATGATACACCAACTGGAAAAATCGGCAGAATTAAAAAATGAAAGCCAGTGACCTTTGAGAGATCTCCATTCTTGGTTTAAATAAAAGTAATGACATGATCTGAGCTTACTACCTGTTGTGTTAATGACCCTTGAACCATATGATGGCGTGGTTCCCAACGAAAATGTTTTTGGGTTTTCACCAAAATACATGGCTTCTTAAGAGTTTCAAGTTTCAAGTTTCAAGTTTCAAGTTTCAAGCTTACGAATCTTCGAAACGTGATGGGGATAAATGCATAAAATAACCTTGGAATTGAAGCTGTAAAAAAGGGTAAAGCACGAAGGCAAAAGAACAAAACAAGACAGCACAGTAAATTCATGGACCTTAGCTTGGTGTTGTCGTCGGCTTGTTCCTGTTCTCTCTCACATTACTGGAGTCACAGTGAGACGCATTGATTCGTAATGAAGATTGGACCACATGTTAGCGTTATTGGGGACAAAAGAACAATTTGGGAAGCGAGGTAGAAAGATAGACGAAATAAAACAGCCCTTCCTTGATTCATTAAAATTTTGTTTATATTAAATGTTCTGCCTCAGACTGAACTTGATTCTCGAAGTGGTTGTTGATTGGCTTCATGAAGCAATTAAAGCACTGGTTAAAAAGTTAAACCATCAATGGCGTGATTGCCTGCAAAATGCAAATTCAGAATTTGAACGCTAAGTATATTCTCCTTTTTCCTCTTCTTGCTTTGGTATAACTCACACGGTTAAGAAAAGGATTAGATATTTAGACATACATAATCAGATATTAGTGGACACGCAGGTTTTTAACAGAGGAATTCAACATATAGTAAGAGTCACATGATGATTCATCAATCCAGTTAATGCTGAACTGTACTACTACTAATACTACTATTAATCCTTAATAGCTTCAATAATTTATGAAAGCTGTGATTAAGTTGTCCTCGACAACGCTTGATTTGTCATCAGGACAATAATTAAGCCATTAGGTGAGTGCATTCTGTTTCTGGTATCTCAAAGGTTCTTAGACAATCACAGTTTTTTTTTCCTTAGATCATTAATTAATTGGTTCCGTGATATATACCAAATTAGTTTGAATTAGTGGCTCAAAGGTAGCAATCATACTGATCATAGAAAAGGACGAATTTTAATTTCTTTCTGTTTGACGATGCAGAAAGAAACTAGTTTTGTTTTTAATTAAATTAATTAATTAGAGAACACAGTGGGCTTCTCTAACTTTGGAAAAGCTAGGATATGAATATGATGCTTAATTTTTTTAGGCCAGGAGCTATGATGCTTGATTAAGCACATTAACAGGTTCATGATTGTTTAAGAAGGTCCAATGAGATTAAAGCTTCGGCACTGAGCCAAAAGTTGCGTGACATGAAATTTAAATGCAGACAGATCATAGTTTGATTTAAAGTAGCATCACATTCCGGCGATTCAGGGTAGAGTCAGCTCATCATCTGCTTTCTCACGGGCACATTACAGAGCTCAGAGCTGTACCTTAATGGATGATGACAAGGGTCAATTGGAAGCTGTGCCGCTCATACTTAATATGGTTAAACGTGCGTCTTGTAAACTTGTAGTACTATTGTTTCTCATGTCACCGGCATCTAGCCGGCAATAAATAAACCATGTATGGTCAACATGAGGTTGGTTTAGTGAAAAAGGCTATTAAATCAGTATCTAAACGGTGCTCATATTTAATAGTACTCAATTATATTTCAATAAAAAAATACCTATAAAAAATTGTAAAAAAAATCAAAAAATTGCACATAAGTATCTCATAAAAAAAATTAAATTCCAATTTTATTTTTATATTTATTTTTTAAAAGTACTAGACATTCTAACTTTTAAGTAGGATAATTTTATATTTGCATTATTTTTTGAGGAGCAAAAATTTTTTTTATTAATGAATCATTAACTTTGTTATTATATGCTAACATGACATGTGCATAAGACCCACACACAATAATATGTAAGACTTTGACTATATCATTTAATTTTAATTTGTCCTTAAACTTTTTTTAGGAGCGCTAAGCCCTTTAAAATTTTTTTCTAAGAGTACTGTGTATCTTAAAGTCTTATTAAAATAAAATTTAATAAATATTGCTAAAATATTAAAATTTTCATATTTAATAATTTAAATATTATTATTTATAAATATTCATTCAAAGTTTATAAATTATTTTTAAATATTAACAACTCAAACTAACACTTTATAAATTCATAAATGACTTTTTATTTTTATGTATCAACCTTCAATCTTTTTTTCGAGATAGTACCCAAAGTATTTTTAATATTGGTTAAATTTTTTAATTTTTTTTGGTCAAGCAACAATTTTCCTCCAAAGTATCGCACTACCTAAATTTAATGCTCCCTGTATGTTGTAGTGTTAGGAGTAAAATAAAAAAAATATGACAATAAGGACCAACAAAATGACAAAGAAATGTTCATTTGAAATATATCGGTTATTTTATTAATGTGCTACAAAAAAATTACTTAACATGAAAAAAATGGAGAGATGAGAGAAAAAAATCTCTTCATTAATTTGAAAGTTCATTCCCTTCATTTTTAATACAAAATTACAAAATATTTAAAATATTAAATTGGATCATGTAATGTTTTAAATAATAATATTTAAATTATTAAATATTAAAATACTTAATATTTTCACATTATTTTGACATTTTATTTTAATAAGACTTTAGGGTGCCCAGTGTTTCTAAAAAAAAACTTTAAGGTGTTTAGTGCTCCTAAAAAAGAATTCAAAGGTAAATTAGCACAAAAAAATATAGTTAAAGTCTTACATATCATTGTGCGTGAGCCCCACGCACATGCCACATTAGTATATAACGGCAGAGTTAACAATTCATTAATGAAAGGGTTTTTTGCTCCTTGAGAAAAATAATTCAGGGGCAAAATTATCCCACTTAAGAGTATAAGGTACCCCGTACTTATAAAAATAAGTTTAGGGACAAAATTGGGCATTAACCTCATAAAAAATTACAAAAAAGATCTAAAAAAACTCATAAAATTATATATAAGTATCCAATAAAAAGTTAATTTAATTAAGTCCTTTAAGTTACATATAAATAAAATAATATAAATGTTATCTTTTACTAATGTAAAATGCTAAAATACAATTTTGACTAACTATATTTTAAAAATTTAATCAATATTAATTTTTTTTATGGGGCACTTTTTTACAATTTTGTGAGTGCTTTTATATTATTTTTTAGATTTTTTTATAATATTTCGGTCTACTAACTATTAAAGTTAGTTGGCATAGATGATCTAATTAGGTTAAATCTTTAATGCTAATCTAGTGGGCATTATTCTTAATAAAAGGAGTTACAATCGTCTACCTAAAAATTTTGGGTTCGAGTAAGTATAAATACAAAAAACATTTTTGTAAGAGCTATTCACAATTAAGCGTCATAGTGCTCAGTATAACTCAATTAGATTGTCATGTAAAATAATATTAAATGTTAAATATTGATATTAATACTTTTATTTTAATATCACCGCCCAAAAATGAAATTTTTTCTCTAAAAGAGAGATTATTTACTTTTTCTCATCAATCTCTGCGTTTATTATTTTTATTGAATTAAGAAATAGATAGAGCTAGGCCGGTCAATAATTCAACGTAAGCCCCACTAATACCTAAATTCATTGACATCTGTTTATGGTCTAGAGTAAAACAAAAACTGTGTGGGCTCAACTCTATTTTCCCCCTATGATACTGTTCTAATCTAATATAATTAAGATTCCTTCTTCTTAAAAACTTTTTCTTGCCCATTTCATCTCTTCTACATGACACTTCAATAAAATGTTAATGTCCACAGAAAGAAAAGTCAGATCTGAAACACATAACACTTGCAGAAAATGTTAATTAATCATATCAGAATTCATCTTGAAGTTGTTATTGCGGCTCAGATGTTAGATCCTCTCTTCATTTTGTTAAATTGATATCGTTATTATTTTAAAGTAAGAAGCAAGATAGTTCTTGTCTGCAAGTCAGGCACATGATAGTTTTGGTTGATGGGGATAATGACCTCTCCAAAACATTGTTTCAAGATACCAATTGTCTCAAATTTAAAGTTAATGTCGAAAATGACAAATAAAACGAGGTAAATTACTTTTAATACGTTTTTTACAATTTAAATTCACAAAATTACATGATTTTTGCCCATAATTTCAATTATATATTTTTATAAAAGAGAAAATACATCAGCAAATCCTTATACTTTGATTTTGTGTTTTATTTTTCATTTCTACAGTTTTATTTATTTATTTTCAGTTCTTTTAATTTGATCCCTATGCAACATTAATTAGTCCCTATAATTTTAATTTCTTTGTTTTCTCTCTCTCTCTCAACACCTTTCATTGTAACTCTATTAACCACTTTATTAAACAAATTGACTAGATAGGATTAAAAATAAAAGATGAAAAGAAAATAGCTTTCCTTTTATATTTGGTTTAAACAGAGTGTGAGAAACAAAAATGAGATTAAGTACATGTCAACAAATGGATTGGCAGAGTTAAGTACTCCCGCCGACCCGATTTGTGGGACGCATTTTAGAAATATTTTTGATTCAAAATATATAATATTTTATAATAACTAAACTATTTTTTTTTAAATTTTGCCCTTCTTTGATCAGTGTGAAGGTATTTATTACAACTGTATTACCATTTAAAGCCAAGAATAAAAATAAAAGTACATATCATTTTTTATAATGTTAAGAAAAAAAAACCAACTCTTCTTAAAATGTTTAAAACAAGCACTATCACAAAAAAGCCCCATATTTAACACTTATTTTTTTTTTTTCAATATTTGACAATTTTTAACCATCACGTAAGGATGCAATATATATTAAGGCAACCTTACTTAATGGTTAAAAACTGTCAAGTATATGAATAAAATTTTAGATATCTAAACAAGTATATTAAGGGAATACTTGATAGTTATAAGTATTTGTGGCATTTTTTTTAAATAGGAGCGGCCTTGCATAAAGATACACAGATACAAAATAAAACAGTCAGCTAGCAACTAGAAATAATACAATAAATGTTTCTAATAATAATTATCATCTAGGTAACATTAAAATTTTTATACTTTTAGCTTTAAAACCTAAAAAAATCTATACTCAACTAATTTGCAAATTAAAGTTTTAAAACTAAGTGACCTAGGCCATAAAAATATAATGTGTAAAATGTGTGTGTGTGTGTGTGTGTGTCTAACTAACTATTGTGCCGACCTAACCACTTTCACTACCCACATATTGAACACACATTGGGCCACCTCTTTAAGGATTTCTTCTACACGTGCAGCTGTATAACGAATGCAGTAGACATCTTCGAAGTATTGTAAGCAAATAGTCACAACAATTTTAAGTTGATTGGTAGCTAATTAAAATTTTTTAAAATTTATAATTGAAGTGTAATTAAATTTAATATATATATACTTTGTTAGATAATGTGATAAGGGTATGGGTGATAATGTCCTCCATGAACTTCATTAAGCAATAACCACAGTCATTACTCTGATCTGGTTGAAGTGGACACTGTAAAAAAAACACATATCAATTAAATTTTAAAATGTGGCATGGTTTCTTAATTAAAAATTTAGCCAATTAAATGAATACATTAACAATAACCGATTTCTCTAAAGAGTCAAATGCCCTCATCTTGAAGGACACACTCTTGTCAGTCGTAGTGTGATACAACACCACAATTCTAAAAAGGAAATATGGAATGAATGTGAGAAATATATATATATATATAGAAATTAAAAATAATAAGAAATAAAAAGTGAAAAAATCTAACTTATTTGTTAAAAAGTACGACTATGTGTAACATCTCAAATTTTTATCCCCTGATTGACTAAACCTAATTAGGATATTAAGTGAACTAACGTGGTATGTGGCTAGGGAGGTCTAATGACCATATTGTTTGTGTTTTAGCTCAAATAGTGGGTTCGACATCAAGTCAAGCCGCTAGGGTATCGAAAGGAGAAGAAAATGAAGGGTTAGTGTTGCTATGCCAAACACCACGACGTGAAGTACATCCGCCACGGTGCACAAACACTCAAGATGTGAGAATAGGAACCTCCATGTGCCATACACCATGGCACATTGCACATTCACTATGGTGTATAGTTATTTTTTACAGTTTATCAATCGCAAATTGAGACAAAAATAGCAAGGAGAAAAAGGAGAAAATGAAGAGATGTGTCAAGCTCTACTAGGGTTTGTTCTTGGATGACATTGTGAGTGTTTTGGAAGCTACAAACACCTAAGATAAGTATCATGCCTCTCAATCTCCTATTTTCTTCCACATTATGAAGTTTATGGTTAGGGTTTGATAGTGAAAAATGATTTTCGATCCATATAAGTTATGAGTCCTAATCTATTAACTCAAATGGAGTTAATGAGAGTATATTAAAGTATCTAAATCTAGGTATAATGAATTTTTATGTCTTGGGTGGTTGGTTTTCATAAATATCTAAAAATTTCATTAATGTGGGTTGTTGGAGAAGTGTGATGCCATTAATGGAAGTTTAATGGCTTATTAATGTTATTGAAAACTAAAGATAGTTAATAAACCTAATGAATAGGCCCAAATGTGAGTAATGTGGCCATTGAGTGAGTTAAAAATGAAAAGTGAGTTGAGAGTTGTGTGTGACTAACATTGTTGATGAAATCCAACTTGATTAATTGTAAATTAAGCTCTTGGACATCAATTTGGTTTGGAAATTTAAGCTTGGAAAATATTATATTGAAGGGTAAACTTTTGACCTCTTAAAGGTTTGAGGTAATATAGAGAACTTTATTTTATGTAGTTATTTATTAATTATAATATGAGGTGAATTATGTGTTAAATATGTAAATTGTGATAACATGCAATGAAAATGGTAACTATATGATTGCTTTTACATGTATGAAACATGTGTAAAATGCTTGTGAAATGATTGGCAATTTTATAATGTGGTTTAGGATGAGTGATTAACAATGAGAGTGATATAATGAATATAGGAGATTGAAAATGATAGGTTTTATATGATATAAGTGAAAATAAGAATTGATGCTCACGTAGGTAATGCTCAGTCATGAGCCCAACGTGTTGACATTGATAACAAATAAATGAAAAGTGAAAATAAGTGAGCATCGTTTATAACATGATCAGTGTACAGGAGTTCACCTAAGGACTGGGAGTAGAGAAAAATATATATGGTATTTAGGCTGCCCTTCGATGCACGAGGATATCCTTATTTCACAGTTTGTTGTGGGACTGTCCTATAGTTTATCAAGGGACTAGAACCTAACTTTCTCCACCAGTTTAACAAAGAGAATAGCTTAAGATATAAGACACCCTACAGATTTGAGAGTGGGGGAAGCCGTGGTCTAAGAGTGAGTCATGTGATCTTTGGTTGGGTTACACCTCATAATTAGTGAGCTTTGATAGTATAGTCACACGGACGAAGCCCTATTCAATGTTATAGCCTACGGTTTCAGTTTGAGGAAATGAAGAGGGTATAAGGTTAGTTAATCATTACCTATGTAAGTATATGATGTGTCACATGTTTTTAAGTTATGGCAAGTCACGTGTTGTGGCGGGTTATGATCACATGTTTGAGTATCTTGTGATTACTTAGCATGTGTAAGATGAAAATGTGTTAATTGGATAGTTATGATATGTGATATAGCATGTTTCAAATACTTGATTTTATATGTATGGGTTGTGACTTACAATTGATATATAACTGCATATGGTAGGTTTTAACTTAGTTACTGAGTAGCTAGACTCACCCCTCTTCCTTAACATTTTTTAGGCTCTAGCTTTGGTGCTGAGAGGAACAAAACTATTGAAGCCTAGGAATCTGTGTATTCCTTTAGTATGCCTCTTGTATCTATTTATTTTGTGTAATAGTATATGGTTGTCAATCCTAGGTTGCATATCATGCAATTGCACTATTTTGTTATTGCAATTGTCTGAATTGTATTTTAGGCTCTAAGTATTTGTGTATGGAGAGATATATATGTTGATAGGGCCAAAATATTAGTGCAAGTGTATGAATAATGTTTTAAATATGTTACAATAGTTTTTAATGCAATGTACTAGAAATTGTCTCCCCTTTCTATTTTTGGTGAAAAGGGGTTGAGGAGTGATTTTATATTATACAGATATTGAAGTGCATGTGACGTATTATACTGATAGTCTTAGGTCTAATAGATATGATCCAGGTGTTGGGAATGGCTTTTTGGCACTTATTATAGGTTTTGGACACTCTTTTTGTGTGAAAGTTGTAAAAAGTGGTAAAAATACATTTGGGTGTCTAACTTCTTAGTGTGATTTGTTTTGGAAATGAACTCATGCCATTAGTTAGTTTATGAAAAAAGCTTTTCGTAGACATTTAAATCATGTCAATTGGGTATCAGACAGAGAATCGGGACACATCAAAAGTTTCTCGATTTTGTTATCAAATGACAGCAAAATCTACTGTCATTTTTGTGCAACACACCACGACATATGGCACAGATAGCAACATGCTGTAGCATAGTGTGCAAGAGCCACGACACATTGCTTTGACTCACAACAAGTGAGTTTTTTTGTTCAATTGTTCTCAATTTTTTCATTTCTTCGAAGTATCCCATACTTCAGTAACTTGTTTTTACTTTGATATAAAAGATTATGATTGATTAGACTTATTTTGATTAAAAAAACTTGGGATCCCTTGATTTTAAATTAAAACTTAGTAATCTTCTTAAAGGATTAATCCTTTGATTATTATGAATTTTATTGATTAATTGTATTTATAGAACGAGATTTTACACTATGTCTTCCCTATTACCTGGCTCTTCATTAAGGGGATCAAATACTATATTTTTGGAGCAACGAGATTAACCACAATAAGCATCCAGTGTCTCTTAACAAGAAACAAAACATGTTACCAAACAAGTAAATATAAAAAAATATTTACTCGTAACAAGTATTAGCAGCTCACCCTTGGCAATAAAGAGCAAGAAATAAAGTATCCTTGTTTGCTTCCTTTTCTCAAAATTGATCTGAAAGCATTTTTACTTGATCTTCAAGAGCTTCCTTTGTAATATCATTGTAGGGAGAGACATCACAAGGATTAACCAGCTTGATCCTTGACTACTCCATCAGGAACTACGAATGAGGTATAAAGGTGACTTAGGTGGAAAAATAAGCAAGTTAATACATGTGTGTACACACACATATATAATTCAAGTAATTAACCGAGTAATATTGAAGACTTACCTGAGATAGAAGGTCATCAAACTAGTGCTCGTCATATTATAGTCGAGGATTTTATTTAAAATTTGATTCTGAATGACTTCAAATGATGCTCTATTGAATAGGCCATAATCAAAATTAATGATATCCCCAATCAGCACTAGACATATCATCCTCATAATTGAAGCATAAGTCTTAAGAGAGTCATGGAATTTGTTTTCTACAACAAGCATAAGTGCTGGATGCTGCGAGACCGTGGCTAACTCTTTGGTATGGCCTGACACCTTGCCTTTAAGTTGCTTTTCCCTCTCAGCTATGCAATGAAAAAGTTAGACATGCATGTTAAAAGATTCAAATACCCAAGCAACTCAGTGAAGCTCGCATCACTCTTTTTATGTTTTGCCTTCATATTGTACAATTTTAACACTGTTGACAATTTTGATGTACTACAACTAGTGTACAACGGTGTCTTTGTGTCATTTTTTAACTTCTCAAACATTTTCGAACAATCCTCGAGGTCCTCTTTAATCACTTTGGCCATCTTTTTAAGACAATCTTCCTCAAGTGTACATATGTTAAAATCATCAGGAGATGATGCATAACTTTCACTATGCTCCTAGCTACAACTAATATCATCCCTTATCTCATCATGTCTTGTCTAATACTCGTAACTTTGATCCATCCCATTAATCACTAAGTGTTATTTACAAGTATCTGGATTAACCTACTTTATAAGGTCGTACTTTAAACATAGGCAAACAATCCTAGCAAGGTCCTCTGCATGCTTAATTGCAAACTTAACGAAATCCGTCACTCCATTTTAATATTTCTTAGATAGACGATTCGCAGACATCAATTCTTTATCCATAATTCCTATGAAGATTAAAAGGAAAATATGATTAGTAACTTTAACTACTCCTAAATAGTGGGAGAGTTAAATACAAGGATCAATTAGTCAATAAGTCACTAACCATATATTTGCACATTCCCCATTTAATCTTGTTTAAAACAAATAGCTATATTTTAATGCTAGCCATTGAAATAATTTTGATAGCATGATGGCTTAAAAAGGAGAGTTTCTTAGGCCTTATGCCCTCCATTTATTAAAAAATTTCATCCTGTAAGTTCTTTTATAACTTAGTTATATGTAAACAAGTTACTCAACAATAATTGATACAAAAATTTTACCTAATAGTAAAAAATTTGGTAGCATAATGACTGAAAAAAGATAGTTTCTTGGGCTTTATGCTCTTTCTTTATTAAAAAATTTCATCCTGCAAGTTCTCATATAACTTAATTATACTCAATTAAATTATTCAATAACAATTGATACAAAATTTTCATCCTAAAGTTCTATCATATAACTCAATTACTAGACCTAATCAAGCTATCCAATAATAAAATTATCACCACTGCCATAATAAGGGAAGCAAATTTTTAACAAAATTATAATGCCTAATAGTAAAATAATATTTATATATAATACTAGATTTAACTTCATTATTAACAAAGAACCTAAAACCAAAAGCTATATATTCAGTCACAAGAATAGCTCCAATAATGAATAAAATTTTCATATTCCAATCACTAATTCTAATTAATCACTCCCTAATTGCAATCAATAGACAACAATGCCATAAGGAAGAAATTAAAGGATAGAATAAGGATGGGCTAACTTACTTGAGAGAAATACACCACTGCATGAGCTAGGATGAAGAAGTAGAGGAGGAGGAGGAGAGAAGACCATGATTTTCACTGTTGAAGAGCAAGAAGGAGAATTTCAAATGGGATTTAAACTAAACACTAAGCCCAAAAAAGAATTAAGAAGACAAAAGAGAAGCTTAAGAGCAAGGAATGGAGAACAAACCTAAAACCCACAAAATGTAGTCTTAACTGAACAAAACCATACATGAAGTTGAGAAAATGGAACTTGCGAGCAAAGTCCACTATGAATTGAGTGTGAATTCATGTTTTTAGGTAATTTCTGTGATGAAAAATGGATTTCCAGGAGTCTGGGCATATTTCCAAAAACATTCAAGTTGTAAAAATGTGAAGATAAAAGGTTTTAGAGTTAGGGGTATACATGGGCTGGGCTGGGCAAGCCCTTGCCCGATGCCCTGCCCAAAGGATGCATGAGCTGGAAAATGTAGCCCGCTGCCCACCCCTGCCCGCAAAATGCCCTATTAGCTTGGGCTGGGTAAGGCAAGCTGGGCACCTTCGGGTCACCTTGCCCATCAAATAATCTCCCTTTCCATCAACTTCAAATGAAACTACCATAAATTAACAACAATGACCCAGCCTATCAACTCAAAATAACATCCACAAAGATGTAAACCATAAATAAAAAATAACAGCTATAATATTCAATTATCTATAATTCAACATCCAACTTGAAATATAAAACTACCATAAGTCTTGACACATAGTGAAATTATCCATAATGCAATCCAAAATAATAGCTACAATAATCCATTAAAAAAATAAATTTTACAAAAGTTTGGAGCATCATGAAAAAAAAAATTTCACAAAGTAGACTTCAATTTACAAAAAGCTTCTTTCCAATTCCTCTTTCCATCTTTCCTTAAGTCTTAATAATTAATATAATTGACCCTTTAAAAATTTTAAAAAATATATTAATATACTCGGGCAAGGCCAAATGGGCAGGGCATGCTACCTTGCCCGTGGCCCGGCCCGGCCTGAATAATGCCCTGCCCAAACATGCCTAAGTCATGTCGGGCAGCTTTTTTTAAGGCCGGGTTGGGCAAAATTTTACCGGGTTCGGGCAGGCATATCGGGCAATCGGGTTACATGCACACCCCTATTTAGAGTGTAAACTTAAAAGGTAATAATTGATGGTTAATATGAAATAATCATCAAAAATCAGTTACTTGATGTTTTCTTTAAAACAACCGTCAAGTATTAGCCAAACATACTTGACGGTTCTTTCAAAGAAAGCTGCAAATCAATATTTTTTAATTTTGTTTTAAAGTTATATATTTGACTCTTGTTAACATATAACCCTCAAATATTTGATATTAATACTTGACGGTTTCATTCAAACAAGTATTAAGTAAATATTTTTTATTTTTTTTAAAAAAATTATATATATGACACTTGTTAATATATAACCATCAAGTATATAATTAATATGCTTGACAGTTTTATTCAAAGAAACATCAAATATATTTATATATAACATTTGATGGTCATTATAATAAAACCATTAATTATATGTTTAAATACTTGATGATTTTTATGAAACAACTGTCAAGTATTTAGCTCTTTTTTTACTTGTCGTTTTTAGCTTATAAATATTAAATATGTGACATTATATTTAGCTTATTTTGTGGTAGTGAAAAAATAATGAAACTTTTACTATTTCAAGTTTGTCTTTGTTATTAATTTAATCCCTTATAATTTCTTAAATTATCATGTAAGTCCTTTGTATTTTAAAACACTAATTGACTCTCAAAATAATCTAATATGCTAAGAGTATTGATGATTTGGCATGTATGTATTGGTAAATAAGAATAAATTATCCTTCATATGAGCTTAATTTATATCAATATAATTACTTATAATGTGTTGTGTTCTCTTGTTTTTTAAAATTTTAGGGTTTGTTTTTTTTACCTTAACAATTATACCTTTTTCATTAATTTACATGGCTGCTATTAATAGTTTGTTATCTAAATTAGCAAAATTTAACCATGCAATTTATTTTTTAAATAATAAGGACTAAATAAATAATTGAAGTAAACTTAAGGGACTAAAGTGATAGAAATTAAAATTAAAAGATTAAATTAATAATTAAGATAAATTTAAGAGACTAAAAATTTCATTATCCCTTCAAACAATTGAAAGTGTTGTACACTAAAGACAGAAGAAAATATGCATTAAAAACTTAACTCCGTTTGCACCAACTCAGTCATTTAATATTTTTTTAAGCTATAAGAACTAATATTGGAGATGAATTAAATTAAAGGAATTGAATTCAATAAATAAAATGATAGAAATTAAAAATAAAATATAATTAAAATACGTGATCAAGTATTGTATTTTTCTTTTATAAAATAAATATGTCTCGATTACTTCATTCCTTTTTGTCACATATGAAGAAGCTTATTATCACATTTTTTTTATTATTATTTTTTATTTTTTTTATTTTTTTTTATTTTTTTTTTGTATGAACTTGCATTTTGTGCATGAGACAAACAGGAAGGTAGATAAACAACACACAAGACATTCTCATTTGCATAGGTTGAGAAACAATGAGCGTAAAGGAGCCAAAGGGGAAAGGAGTGCTTGACGGTGGAGGTGGTGCCGAAGGACGGCCCCCAGATGGTGGGGGTGAGGGGAAGAATATAGGCAAGGAGGGACGGGGGAAAGAAAATTTTGTTTTCCAAGCTGGAGGAAGGCAAAAGTCCGACGTGGATCAGAGTAAGCCACCAACAAGAGGACGTTTATCATATAAGGAATCTCTTATGAGTGTAAACTCTTCAGGCTTTTTATCTCAGAATCATGCAAATGAAGACATCATGCACGGATGGAAGAACTACTTTGAGATTATGAACGCTAGTTCGGCTGATGGTGGAAAAGAAAACTCAGAGGATGAAGAGATAGGTGGGGGGATGAAGGAATCAAAATGGCCTGTCTTACAGTTCACACCCGAGGAATATGAAGCATGGTGCAGACCATGGATGAACTCGCTCATTGTGAAACTTCTAGGCCATGAGATTTCGACGGCCAGACTGCGGGGATGGTTACCTAGGATGTGGAGGACACAGGAGCCCATCAAAGTAATGGGGCTTAGCAACGGGTACTACATAGTCTCATTCACAAGTCGAGAAGATCTTGATTTTGCTTATCAGGAGGGGCCATGGATGATAGATGATCACTACTTACTGGTTCAAAGATGGAGACCCAACTTTAACCCCTGGAAGGCTGACAAAACACGCAAAATTGCGGCATGGATACGCATTCCAGACCTGCCAGTGGAATTCTATAGTGTTGAATCACTTCGACGCATTGGGAACATGATCGGCAGAACCCTGAAGATTGACAGGTCTACATCTATTTATGATAAGGGAGGTTTTGCTCGTATATGCGTGGAACTTAACCTTGGGGAACAGCTTCTTCCATTCTTCACGGCTTTCGGAGAGGATCTCAGAATTGTTTATGAAGGGTTACATCTGGTGTGTTTTTGCTGTGGAATGTATGGTCATACATCTGAAAAGTGTGAGCTGCACAAGAAGGAAAGACAACCCGATCCGGATATGTTGAGGAATGACAAAAACACTGGGAATGGTGATTACGTAGATATCACAGATCCTAATACAGGCAAGCAGGAGGTGGCTATGGAGAATTCGACGGCGAAGAAGGAGGTTCCTGTGGCAGAGAAGAATATTCCGGTTGAGAAGATAGAGTTACCGATGATGGCTAACGGTTACGGGCCTGAGATGCTAGTTAAGCGCCAATTTCGGGGATACAGATATGGTGGAGATTCTAGGCGCAATATCATCTCTGATGGTATAATTATGGGAGGAAAATCTGGGTTATTGAAGGATATTAATGGTGGGATAGAAGAGAAAAAGAAAAAGGCTATAATTGAGGAGTTCACGGGAAGCCAAAAAAGGAATCATGGGAATTTAAGTATAAATAATAATAATGAGGAGTGGGCCCGTGTAGGAGATAAAAGGAAGGGAAAGGCTAAAAGCAAATCACGTGGGAAAGAGAAGGTGCCTCCATTTATGGGGAAAAGAGGAAGAAACAACAATCTGGATAATGATGCTAGATTGGACACATTAAAGATTGCTACAAGAAATTCCTTTGCTATTTTTGAGAGTGGGCCCAGCCCGTTAATAACATGTGAACGAAATACTCCTGGCCTAATAAAGAATGACCAAGGCCAAGATACTGGTATCGTACAAGGAGTTGAGGAAGTGAACATGGGGGTTGACCAAATTGAGCATTTTTCTGACAACTGTGTTGAGGCATTGGAAATTCGAAATGATGAAGGAACTAGCTATCAGAATGAGGATATGGATGCTAATATGGAGTCACGTGACTCCAACAATCAATAATTTTCTCATGAATTACGTCGTCTGGAATTCGCGAGGGACGGGCTCAAAAACGTTTCCTAATCTTATCCGTGAAATGAAGCAAAATTATCAGATTAATCTCTTAGCTTTGCTTGAAACTCGATGCAGTGGCGACAAGGCTAAAAATATTGCAAAGAAGCTAGGCTTTAATGAGTTTGACTGGATTGATGCGACTGGGTACAGTGGAGGAATCTGGGTGCTCTGGGATGCAAATGTAGTTCAGGTTTCTATCATTGAGAAAAGGACTCAATTTATTCATTTGACTGTTGAGAATCATAAGAAAGAGAAGTGGTGGCTTACGATAGTATACGCTAGTCCAAACATAAATATGAGACGCTGCTTATGGCATGAGTTACGTCAGATTGGTGCGACTATCAAAGGAGCATGGAGTGTGGTTGGAGATTTTAACGCCACTTTATTTCATGATGAGAGACAAACAATGGCCAGGCATGGAACTGGAGTGGATCGAGACTTTCGAACATGGTTTGAACAAGCTGAACTCAATGATGTAGGCTTCTTTGGACCCATGTTCACTTGGAAACGAAATAATGTTGAGAGTCGTATTGATCATGCTCTTGCTAACGATAGCTGGCTAGAACTTTTTTTAAATGCCACGGTTACACACCTCCCTTGGTTTAAGTCTGATCACAGGCCACTCCTGATCCAATTAGATCGTAAAGACAAAACTAGCCGTCATAGACCATTTCGGTTCATTGCTGCTTGGGTCCTCCATGACGGTTTTGAAGATTTCATTACAAATGCATGGAAGAATAATTGTGATTGGGTAACTCAAGTCAAATCATTCAGTGCTGACTGTATAAGGTGGAACAGAGAAGTGTTTGGCCATACCGAGACCCGCAAACGAAAGCTAATTCGCCGTTTGGATGGTATCACACAAGCCCTTACTAATGGTAAAAAATCAGAGCATCTTGACAAACTCCAATGTCAACTTTGGTCTGAGTTAGAAGAGGTGATGCTTCAAGAATACATTATTTGGGCTCAAAAAGCCAAAGTTAACTGGATTCTTCACGGTGACAAGAATACCTACTATTTTCATAGTGTTGCTAATGGGAGATGCAAAGCCAATCGAGTGCATGCTATCCGTGACAATGAAGGAGAATGGGTTTATGATGAAGACCAAATCAAAGTGATGGCTACGGAATTCCTATCTAAACTCTTCACAGAAGAAGACGATTGGAGACCAAGGCTCGAATGTTATAGAAAGTTCCCCTCTATTGGTAATGATTTCCTAGCTGACCTTGGCAAGGAGGTAAATGATATTGAAGTCAAAGATGCTATTGATAGTATGGGAGCTTTGAAGGCTCCAGGACTAGATGGTTTAGGAGCAATCTTCTTTCAGAGTCAGTGGAAGCATGTGGGTACCTATGTGACGCAGTTTGTGAAATCGTTGTTCCTCAACCCGCAAGCTATCAGCACAATCAATTCTACTTTGATTGTTCTTATTCCTAAGAAACATCCACCAGAGAGCCTGAAAGATCTTAGGCCTATTAGTCTATGCAATGTGGTGTTTAAGGTTATTACGAAGATTATCACAATGCGGCTGAAGCCTCTTCTCCCGAACATCATTTCTCCTTATCAATGTAGTTTTGTTCCAGGACGACATAGTTCAGACAACATTATCGTGGTCCAAGAAGTTATCCATTCTATGAGGAATATGCGAGGGAAGCGCAGGTTTATGGCAATCAAAATTGATCTTGAAAAGGCATATGATTGAGTAAACTGGGGTTTCTTAGACCAATGTCTGGACGAAATGCAATTTCCAGAGCATATAAAGGCTGTCGTTATGAATTGTGTTACATCGGCATCCATGCAGCTGATCTGGAATGGAAACAAAGCGGACATCTTTAAGCCTACAAGGGGGGTTCGTCAAGGGGACCCATTATCACCATACCTGTTTGTGATTTGCCTTGAGAAATTAGGCCACCTGATTCTAGAAAAAATGGAGGAGGGAATATGGAAGCCTATCAGATTAGGCAAAACTGGACCTCCCTTGTCGCATCTGTGTTTCGCTGATGATATCATTATTTTTGCAGAAGCTTCCATCCAACAAGCTGATGTTATACACGAGTGTTTGGGGAAGTTTTGTGCCAGCTCTGGAATGAAAATCAATGCTATGAAAACTAAGATGTTTTTCTCTGAAAATGTGCATCATGTTCGACGTGAAGAAATCAGCACTAAACTCGGTTTTAGTAGGACTGGTGACCTAGGTCGCTATCTGGGTGTGCCTCTTCTGCATAAAAGGGTGGATAAAAACACATTCAAAGACACTGTAGATAAAGTGAAGAAGCGTCTATCTAACTGGAAAGCATCTACTCTCTCCCTAGCTGGACGTGCGACACTGATAGCCTCAGTCACGAACGCTATCCCTGGATATGTTATGCAAACATGTAATCTTCCCGCTAGTACTCTTGAAACGCTTGACAAGTCCAACCGTGACTTTTTATGGGGCCACACAGAGAGTTCAAGGAAAACACATTTAGTGGCATGGAAAGATGTTTGCAGACCAAAACAAGAAGGAGGGCTAGGTCTTCGACGAGCGTCTATCCAGAACCAAGCTTATGCTATGAAGATCGGTTGGGGCTTGATTAAGAAGCGTGAAGACTTATGGGTGCGAGTTATCCGTGAAAAGTACAAGTGTGGGAGTGATATTATCCCCAAGATTAAGACAAAGAAACCTGGATCTAACCTTTGGAAGGGCATTAAAGATACATGGGTTCACGTCAAAGATGGGCTACAGTGGTTCAACAATAACACCTCTGTGAGTTGGAAATGGGATCGAAGTGGCTCCTTTACTATAAAATCAGCCTACAATCTTCTTTCTGGATCCAGGGGAAGCGAGAATGATAAATGGAAGAAGCTGTGGAAGGTCACGGCACCTCATAAATGCAAGACCTTCATGTGGTTAGCTTCCCAAAACAGATTACTCACAAACGAGGAGAGATTCAGGAGAAGTATGAGTGCGAATATTATTTGCTTGTGGTGCAATGGCGCAGTTGAAAGTAGTTTGCACGTCCTTCGAGATTGCACAGATACAGGACAGCTATGGGGGTCTGTGATCAACACTAGATATCAATGGGACTTCTTTAATCTGCGAACAATAGATGATTGGATTAGCTGGAACTTGAAACAGGGTAAAAAACCAGAGTTTCAAATGAACAATGGATTATTCATGGTTCTATGCTGGAATATCTGGAAAAGAAGGAATGAACGGATATTTGAGGGGAAAAGTCACTTCAATGAATGTATTATTGCCCAGGCGAAGGGCATGATGAGTTGTTTGGAGAGGGTTCAAACAAAGACAAGTTCCATTAATTGGCACGGAAATGGGATTCAGAACTGTGACCTACGATGGAAACCTCCAGAGACAAGTTGGGTGTCACTCTGTGTTGATGGTGCTTTCTCGATGACGCAACAGACTCGTGGGTGTGGCGGTCTGCTGAGGAACTCGGCTGGGCAATTTATCACAGGGTTTAGCTTACATTTAGATGAAGGTGACCACTTATCAACAGAGCTGTGGGCTATTTTAATAGGCTTAAAGATTGCTTGGGATGCTGGAATTAGGAAAATCGTGGTGGAGTCTGATTCAGCAGAAGCCATATCATTGACAGAGGTTACCAACTATTCTATACATCCTAACTGTCATATAATTATGGAAATTCAAAGCATGATCCACCGAGCATGGGAGATTAGAATTTGTCAAATTTCTCGTGATGCAAATGTTGCTGCAGATCATTTGGCGAAACAAGCTCTTGATGCGTGGCTTGGATTGCACATTCTTAGCTTTCCCACGGAGAGTCTTAGACGTTGCATGGATAGCACTTGTACTGTAAATGAGTCTAGAGTTTAGGCTCATCTATTTCTTATCAAAAAAAAAAGAAGCTTATTATCACAAACAGCTTTCTTTAGCTTTTCTATCCTCTCTTTGCTTTTACTCATCCCACCTTCAGATGATATCTTCAATATTTTATTATTTTAATGTCTGTTTGTTATTTAGTGATTAATGATTATGCAGTTCCATACCATGTCCTATCCATTGCAAACCTAACGGAACGTCCAATTAAATAATTGTTACCATCAAATGCCCATGTGGACTTTTTAAAGTCGGTATTAATTAAATAATTAATAATTAAATAATGAATAGAAAAACTTTGATCATGAATTAACATGAAGCCAGGATCAGCTGCTCCGACACCTTTATTTAGAAAACCCAGAACAGTGGGAGCCAAAAATATTGTTTTAGATTTTCAATGCATTGCGTTACTTGGAATCTCGATACAGTCTTGTTTATTTACGACATTACTTTTTCAGCACTAAATAAAAAATTGACATCCGAATATTTAAGTCAAATATACTATAGTTCAACTTATTTTACAATTTCAACTATTTAATGGCCTGCATTAATCTATCACACAAATAGTTAGGTCATTGTTTGATTCGTGGATTAACAAGCACTGTGCTACATGATTACTTGATTTAATTAATCATGGAGACTGATTTTGAACAGTTAACCAGAAAACAAATGTTATTAGTGCCTTTGTTTTTTGTTGCAATATTTACTATTTGGTCCATCCAATTGATTTTTTTTTTTGGTTCTTACCAAACAAATATTTTTTTTCCACTAAAAAAGTGAAAACCCAATAAATGCACGGGAAAAAGGGCTTTCAACAATTCATAGTCGTTATTTTTTTTTTTTGGGATATAAGAAATGTATATTGATGACTTTGGAATGATTTCTTTTGAGAAAAGAATCGTGTGGGCTTTTCCATTTCCTTTTTGGTGAAAGTATGGGCTTATTTTAATAAAAATCATGGGCTTATCATTACGATCTGCTAATCATAGAGCCCATTTCTTATTCAGCCAGCAATCAAGATGATGGCCAATGCTTGTTAATTTATCTTTTTTTAAGTATTCACACGAATTTGAATTTAAAAACTTGTGTTCAAAAAGTTATTATCTATTTTATTAAGATCAATGCTTGTTGGTTGTTAATTTATCTTCTTCCCCAAGTTTGACAGACATTATTCCCCAAATGCAATTGGCAGGGAGGAGAAATTAGAATGTGATATCTTAACTTTTTTTTTTTTATTGCAAGATTTGATGGGATTTCATTTCTTTCACATTTTTATGCTATCTTTGTTTATATATAGCCGTACTTCACTTCTATTTATTTGTATGCGTGAGGAAGAGAATGTGAAAGAGAGTCAAAATCGATGTAGTTAGCTAAAAATACAAAGAGAGGAAAATAATTTAGAAAAAGAGGACAAAGATACACTAACATATCTTAACTTTGAGTTTTTTCCCCTTTTATTAATCTTAAAAAGTATTTCGAACCAAAATGTTGCTAGTAAAAAGAATTTGTGGGAGGCTTGGGAAGGGGAGATGAAGGCGAATCGAGAGAGAGATGTAAATTAGTAGTATTTATGAGGAAAGATGTTGATCTAATTAGGGAAGGGGTAGAAAAGGATTCTCTATTTTGATTTCCATTCCTTTTCTTCCCGAAACAATAAGGAGTGATGATAATTGTTTTTAGAGTCTCAATTTAAAAATAAAGAGAGAAATCATGTCCTTCAACCAAGTAAAGATGTTTGGAGTGAGAATAGGCCAAATCATACACATTTGGTGAGATTAGAATTTGGAAACATGTATGTGTTCCAAAGTTTTTTTTTTTTTTTGGTTCATCACAACCAAAGACACTTTTGTTTTTATTAGGAGGACAATGGGCTAGAATCATATCGATCGTTGAAGGCCATTGATCTCTCTACCTTCAGGGGAATACTTTGATCTCACATCCTCCTTAGTATTGCATGTGTTATTTTAATGTCCTCTAGTCTTGTACTGCACTCAATTTGCTCCATGCTTTCATTCTTAAGTGAGTCTCTAGTTGTGAATTGCATTGTTAAGAGCTCTTATCCTTGAAATTGCTACTAATTGAACAATATGCTTACTTTGATGCATTCCCATATAGCATGATTTGTCCTAGACATTGCTTAAATATGCCATGGGAGATAGGTTATCTATTTGATTGGTGGATCAACAAACACTATGCTATATATTGCATGCATGTAATTTAATTAGCAAATACTATACATCTATTTGTCATGTTTTGCAAAAAATAAATTAGCAGCAAAGGTGAAGGGTGGGTAGAAAGGAATTGAAGATATATATCTTAATATAACATAGTGTGATATAGAATATATGTGCTTTAAGTAAATCACAAAATAAGTAAAACTAAAAGCCCTGGCCCACATCAATTCAATAAGAATAAGAAGAGGAAAGCTAGTGATGGACCCCATGGCATGGATGACATGGCATTAATGGCAACGAAGCTTGAAGATGGTAATCATGAGCATGGTGACATAGAAGGAGCCTAAGGCAAGGAGCCTAATACTTCCAATCTAATATACTTAAAGACCCATTACAACATATTGAAGAGCCCGAATTAAAGCTATGAAGCAAGCCTTGTTCAGTCTTGTGCAAGAAGTCCAAAAGCTTGGAGAGCATTGAGGCACTCCTCTCAAGCCCAAAGGAGAGCATTTATACATGTATAATGTGCTTAAGATCCAAATTCATGAAGAGTTAGGCTCAAGAGATGCAAACCTTAGCCCAATACAAGAAAGACTACATGTTGAGCCTCTTGCGTGAAGAAGTCAAAGGTGACGTGATTTTAAATTCTTTATAATCTCTTGATTGTCTACTAAATTATTTCTTATTTTAATGGTCTATTGATTTGACTCCATTTCTTAAGGAGCAAGATTAGTCTTAGTTTCCTATTTTGAGTCTAGTCAAAGATTAGAATTAATTATATTATTAATTTTTAAGTTTTATAATCCCATAATTTTAGGATCACATCTCCTAAATTATGTGGCTGAATATTTTATCATTATTATTTCTCCTTTTTAGTATTTGAAAATTAGGATTTTAATTTTAAAAAATATTCTTCTCTATGAGCCTATATAAATTAGGCACACTCCCTCTTGTAAATAGAACAGAAGTTGAATGAAATTATTCATTTTAGAGTTTATAATTCTTGTGAGCTTTAGTGCTTTGTAGTGGTATCCCGTGTGAGAAACAAATGTAATCAGGAGCGTGATCAACTCTTCTGGTGTCTTCAAAAGTTGAGGTTCTTAGAGGCAGGTGCTCTAGAGGATATTCTCCTTGATCATTATCCCATTGTTTATTTCATATCTTTCTTTATTTTCATCATAAATTTTGTCTCTTTCTTTTTTTTCTTGTATTTTTATTGTGTCAGGGTTCTGTTCTTAAACTAGCATGATTCTGCTTCCGCGTCCCCTATCAGATTGGCATCAGAGCTTTGGTTGCTAGTTTTGGTTCAAATTCTTGCCCTTTCTTCTTCTTTTTCATTTTGAGTTATTTCTTTTTGTGATCATCTCTTATCTACCCCATCTACTTCTATCTTTTAGATTTTCTCTTCCTCATCTTTGTGACTTTTTTTATCTTATGTGAGTTTCATTTTATTAGCCTTCTAAAAAAAAAAGAAAAAATATACCTAGAAAATCATGCAAAAAAAGGAAAAAAAAAGTGTTAGTGTATTGAGAAAAAAAGAAAAAAAATCTAAAAATTAAAAAAAAAATATTGTTGTGAGTTATGACTGTAGAAAAAGCTTATTCTTAAACTCCAAGTCACCAAGAGGTTGCCTAAAGAGAAAAGTCAACTTAGGTGATAAGAAAGTATTATACATTGATCACTTTTTTATTTTTAATTTTTGGTAGCACTTTTTAAATTCTCTATTCTCTTATTTGCTATTTGTGCTGGTATCTTATTTTATTTAGTTTTCTATTTTTGTCTTTGAGTATTTGACTCTCTGACTTTTATTTCTTTCTTTCTTATTTTTGTTGTCACGTGTGGTTTTTCCTTTTACAAGCTTAATTTTATTTGAAAATTTTGCTTTCCTATTTGTTTCAAAATTGCCAAAAAAAAAATCCTCTTTTCATCTTGTGCTTGTTTTCTAGTTTCCTTAATTTAAAAGATATTCACTTGGTTGTTTCTTAGTTTCTTGATTTGTGTTTGGTTTCACCATTAGATTCTATCCACAAGCTTAGTGAGTGGTAAAAGGCAAGTGTGTTTTTCATCATTAAAAAAAAAGCCATTAATTTTTTTTGTGTGAAACACAAGTGACTTTATTCATCTTGAAAGTAAACACGTGAGTAGGATGCATTTTATCTTATATGGTTTCTAGTGCTTTTGTGAATATGAGTAACAAGGATGAATCCCCTAGTATTGATATGAACTCTGTTTTAGAACTTATCAAACACAATTGCAGCAGTTTTGCTTGGAACTTGATCATAGGTTCCATAAGGAGGATAAAGATGAGCTGGAGACTTCCTCTTTTAAAGGAAAGAAGCGTGAGACCCCCAGCGATGATGAGGAGTATGAAGAGCCCCCTTCTCTTAAGGGAAAGAAATCCTCAAAGCGTGATGTTGACTTACCAGACTAAAAAGTAAAGTATCCTTCATTCAAGGGTAGCAACAATCCAAAAAAATACCTTGATTGGAAAATGAAGATAGACTAAATCTTCATGACTCTTAGTTTGTTTGAGTTAAGGAAGTTAAAAATTGCTTCTTTGAATTTCACTGACTATGCTGTTTATTGGTGGCAAGATTTACAGTATAAAAGAAGCCAACTTAAGAAAAAGCCCATTAAAACATAGGAGAAGCTTAAAAGGTACTTAAGAAAGGCTTATATCCCTAGCTACTACTACACAGAGCTGAATAGAAAATTGAAAATGTTTTCTTAAGGATCTATGATAGTGGAGGAGTATGTGCACGAGTTGAATATCTTGAAGTTTCGTGCAAACATTTAAGAGAATAAACATGAAGCAATGTCAAGAATTATGGATGGCTTGATGCTAGAGTTGAGAGATAAGCTTGACTTGTATACTTTTGTGGACAAGGAAGAGCTCATACACAAGGCTATAAAGTTGGAGCAGAGAAATAAGAACAAACGTTCCAAATCCCCTTGAAAAGACTTTAAGATAACTTCCAAATGGAAGGATTCCAAAGCCAAAGATACATCCCAGGCCAAGGAAAAAATAAAGACCAAGTATAAGGGTAAAACTTCTAACCCTAAACCTTCTTCTTATTCATCTAACACTTCTCCTA